>NC_085135.1:2267011-2590870 GCF_030269925.1 Bombyx mori | reverse complement strand
GAACTACTAAAATAGTCACTTATGGAAGTCGGTCGGTTCACCAGTATAAGATCAAAAGAATTTACTAAAAACACAATTTATACTTTACTAAAAAATATTAAGTTATAGAGGGTATATCTAATTTAAAACTAGTTTAATTGTAAATAAATTGCCACAGTGGCGCTAGTATGCAGTTGAATAACTACCCTATAATAATGATTACTAATTCTAATAATAAATTTAATTATATTATATCTTAGGTTAATTGTAAAAATAATACGGAAAAAGAATTTAAATTAGAAAATGAACAATAACTATATTGGAACTAAACTTATTAACCTAAGCACGGAACTAAATACGGGGTTCCCGACGTCGCCGCGAACCGCCACCATAGTTCAGCTACGCGGGTTTAATAACAGCCCCTCCTGACCCCGAAGGGTAGGGGAGGACTGGGAACGGACACAGATGGCCAGACTCGAAGGCGCTAACGTAACTCGGTTTTTATTGTTAGAATAAAATGAGTACGCAGCTTCTCCAGGCTGATCGACAACTACCCGCAATTAACTGATGTTAAAAAAGAAAGTGTCGAACAACTCACCTGGTCCCGGGTCCTGCGTTACGTTGCTCGGAACGTCTCCGCGCCGACACAACACCGCTAGATGCAAACACACTCACTTTGGGCACACACAATTGCACAGCACAACACAATAGGGGCCTCGTAGCACTGGTGTCCCGGGCACTGAATTTGCAGCGAGGTAAGCCCTTTATTTATGGTCGCCCACGCGCGCTCGTCTAGTGCTATGATAAATTCGAGGCGCGGTGGGCGTCCATTGTTCTCTCGGCCGCCTCGCTCGCCTATTGTTTGCCCGGTCGCTCCATTAGTACTCGCTCACATTGTGACTCGCTCCTGCGTTCCCACGCCAAATTAAAGACCACGAGGACCAATCTTTATTTACAAAATGAATATAACATTTACAAATTAACTTATTTCTATTTACATTTTTATGCTAACTTAATTTTAACATAACTATTTATTCGGATATTCTTTATTCATTCATCACGGACATTCTCCACTTATTTATCGCGGACATTTTCTATTATTTTACAACTATTTATGTCCGTCGCGAACAATATCTATTTAACTATTTTTAATCATTTATGTCCGTTCGGGAATATCTTATTCTTACTATGTTTATTTCTGTCCGTCGCGAACAAAAGTAAAGCGATTGCTGGTCATCCTGATTTCTTTGGGAAGCGAATTCCATAATATTATGGACTGTACAAAGAAAGAAGAATGTAAAAAATCTGAGCGATGGATAGGACATTGTAAGAGACGGTTATGTGAAGAACGTAGACTTTCTCATGGCTTGCGTTCAAGTATCTAAAATGCGTCGTCGTGGCCTAAGCGGGTGCATTCGTGTTGAGCGATGCACCGATGTTCGAATCTCAGGCGGGTACCAATTATTCAAATGAAATACGTACTCAACAAATGTTCACGATTGACTTCCACGATGAAGGAATAACATCGTGTAATAAAAAAAAAACCCGCAAAATTATAATTTGCGTAATTACTGGTGGTAGGACCTCTTCTGAGTCCGCGCGGGTAGGTACCACCACCCTGCCTATTTCTGCCGTGATGCAGTAATGCGTTTCGGTTTGAAGGGTGGGGCAGCAGTGGCAGAGTCCAAAAGAGAAAACAAGGTAGTCAGCGCTCTCTTCTCTCTACGCTGACGGATCGGTAACCATTTCATACGAGTTCGATGCGCGGACACATACTCATATTTTCTAAGATTGAAAACGAATTGAATGCAATTTTTTTTTTTATTGCTTAGGTGGGTGGACGAGCTCACAGCCCACCTGTTGTTAAGTGGTTACTGGAGCCCATAGACACCTACAACGTAAATGCGCCACCCACCCTGAGACACAAGTTCCAAGGTCTAAGCATAGTTACATCGGCTACACCCCTCAAACCGAAACGCATTACTGCTTCACGGCAGAAATAGGCGGGGTGGTGGTACCTACCCGTGCGGACTCACAAGAGGTCCTACCACCAGTGATTACGCAAATTATAATTTTGCGGGTTTCAGTGTATTACACGATGTTATTCCTTCACCGTGGAAGTCAATCGTGAACATTTGTTGAGTACGTATTTCATTAGAAAAATTGGTACCCGCCAGCGGGATTCGAACATCGGTGCATCGATACACACGAATGCACCAGGCGTCTTATCCTTTAGGCCACGACGACTTCAAATTATTGAGAAGGCGGTCTAGTTTGTTGAGGAGATCTGCATTCAGGTCATAGTAGCACACATCACCGTAGTCGACCATAGGGAAAATTAAAGTCTGCACAAGCGTGGCCTTTACATTCGATTGTAGCATATTTTTTAGCCGATAGAGAGATCGCAAGGTCCTGATGACTTTTTGACTAATGGATGTTGTTTGCGCTCTCCAAACAAGTGTAGTGTCAATGTGTAATCCAAGATATTTGACGTTTCGGCTAAAGGGGATGATAATGTCATTGAAAATAACAGGCGACAACTTAAAATTACTGATCTTCTCATATTTCGATGGCTACCAACAATTATCGCCTGGCATTTGGTAGGATTCACCGCCAGACCAAACCTATCAGACCAATTTTTGATTGATTTGAAATCATGATTTAATTTGGTAATATTGTCCGATATGTGATCAACATCGGTTTGTGCGTACAGTTGAAGATCATCGGCGTAAAGATGAAATGCACACCGTAGCTCATGGGGGAGAAAATTTATAAAAATTTAAAACAAGAGAGGAGAGAGGACACCGCCTTGTGGGACGCCAGATTCAAGATTACACCAGTTTGATGAGAGTTCGTCATTACGAACAGATTGCTGACGTCCCTGAAGATAAGCAGAGAACCAATCAAACGCCCCTTTTGAGACGTTGAGATGGTAGAGGATGGAAAGAAGGATATCGTGACAAGCGGTGTTAAACGCGTTTGAGAAATCAACCAAAACTAGTATAGTGATTTTGGATTCTTCCAAGCCCGCCCTGATATCACCTGTTACTTTCAGAAGCGTAGAAATGGTACTGTGGCCTGGTCTAAGCCCAGATTGAAAAGGGCTAATTAGGGAATTATTAAATATATATCGAGAAAGCTGCTTATGGACACAGATCTCGAGCGCTTTGGATAGGAAGGGTAAGATTGAAATTGGGCGAAAGTGATTAGGAACAGAAGGGTCAGAAATTTTAGGTAGAGCACGAACATAAGCTCTGCGCCATAGGAAAGGAAACTCTCCGGAGTCAAGAGAGAAGTTAATAATATGATAGATTGCAGGTAGGAGACAGTCTAGGATAGTTATAATCATGCGGCGAGATATGTTGTCACATCCCACCGCATTAGATTAAATGGAAAGTATCACTTTTCTTATCTCAGAGGGGGCAACTGGGAAGAGCTGAAAGGGGACAATATCTGGACGCTTTAGGCCAGACAAATAAGACAACGTTTGATTTTTAGTTAACTAAAAATCAAACGTTGTCTTATTGTCAAATCCCTTAAGGGATCTATCACGGAGGATTTGGAGAAGTGTCGGTTGAGATCATATAATTGAATAATATTTGGAATGTCCAAACGTCGCGATCTGCCGATACCCAAAGTTCCGAGAAATTTCCAAACATCGGCAGGAGAAGAAGAAGCGATATTATCCTGAATGTAGCGGCGCTTGGCATTACATGTCATTTAATTACACCATTAGCAGACTTAAAAAGGAGCCAATTATCTTCTATGCGATTCTTTTTGTATTTTCGAAAAGCGCTATCTCTGCGACGCATGGCCATCTTAACTCCTTCAGTCATCCATGGTGCAGGCGTTCGTTTTAGTTTTACTCTTCTAATTGAGGCATGAATATAATATAATTTGATTACGATATTATTGAAAATTTCGACTTTGTGGTCAACTGATGCAGCATCTACTAGGGGATCCCAGTTTATCTCGGCTGCATCATTCCTGAGTTTTTCAAGATCCATGCGAGAAAAGCACCGCCTGTGCAGGGTCTTGGGAATAGGTTTTGGGGATTTCCTATATGGTAAGAAAAATTAGGTCATGATGAGAGAACCCTGGAGCAGTATGTTGACCATGAGAGGAAACTAAGAAAGGATTCGAGGTAAGGATTAAATCGAGCCAGGTGTGTTCACCGACGGTATTCAGGTGCGTCGCTTGTAGTTTGCATTAGATGAAGAGTAGTTGATTCAATGATTTGAAGAAGCTTCTGGGATCTAGAGGAATTACCAGAAAGATATTTGTGTTGAAATCACCCATGATGATAAGATGTGCGTACTCAGAGCCCAAAGATTCTAATACGAACTCAGTAAAGTAATCAATATTAGGGGGACAATAGGTGACACCAACTACAGTTTTTACTCTCTTAGGAGAAACCTCGAGAAAAAGAAACTCCGCACTAGAGTTGGTAGAAGAAGAAGACAATATTTTATATGGAAACGTGCTGCGAAGTTAAATGGCCACACCACCTCCTCTACCGACCGTTCTATCATTACGGATAAGAATAAAACCTGGGAGAGAGAGAAAGAGGTCGACAGAAGAGTAGGCTTGAGCCACGTTTCGGATATCAGGATGACGTCGGCGTTGGTATTGTAAAATGTATGATACAGTTCGCCATAATGACTGGTTACACTCTGTGCATTGATGTGGCATACGGTGACCTGGCAGCCAGATTTGTGGTCAAAAGTATGTCGTAAGAAGTCAACAAGGGTGTCGGTGGCTGAACCAAAACTTTCCTCTCCAGAAGACGTACTGGATTCATTTGCAGAAAAAAAAGAATCATCATCAGTATCTGATACACCTGATAAAAAAGACAAATAATAAAATTTGAAGAAGAAAAAAATGTGTCTATGTATAAAAAACTAATCTATATTAAATATATACTAATCTATAAAAAACTATCTAAATATATTTAAAAAATAGCAATTTGGTAAGATACGGCTTAGTGAATTTAGCCCCTCTTTTTTTGATTTTCGGATTTTTTTTATTTTTTAATTATTTGTTCGTCGTTTGCTCGTTAATGTTCGAATGTAAAAAATTTTTGTTCGTCTTTTATTTATTTTTTTGTGTTGTCCAGCTGGAGCACTGGGTATGAATACTCCAGAGGGTCCCACAAACAAGTTCGAAAAGGAATGGTAGCGAGCGAGGTGCGGACGTATTCTCGTGTGTATGCTTCGGTGGTTGCGGGTGAACTGTCGGCGCCAGTAAAGGCGCACGCGCGGCTTGCCAAAAGGAAAGCCACTCGATCGCTACTCTTTGAATCGCGCCGGGAGCCGACAACGAGAATCCCTAATTGGTCGCGGCGCGCGATCAGACGCGGCTGCCGACGCGGCAGGCGTTAGGGTTGCTATATACTCCCCCTCTAGTCCTGGAGAACGCCCTCGCTCCTGGACTAGGACATCAACAGCCTCAGCTGGGCGTCCACGTTTCCTCTTAGGAATCACAGGTTTGGGTAAGGAGTCTTTGTTACCGTGATAACAGGTAAGGTCTTGGGTATGGTATTTCCCTAATATAATATCAGGCGGTTTCTTCGAAGGATTCAAACAGTAAGAAGGTACTGAAATTGGTACATGCTCACCTGTTTCGATGCGATGCTCAGCACACGGTGTTGGACCTCCCCCTGCTCTAAAGATGTGTGCGTGCCTGTCCAGTACGTCAGCGAGCGCTTGCCGCTCAGCTGGCGTAAGGTGAGTACCTTCGTCATCCCTAAGGATGTCTGTAGCGGCGCAGGAAACTTTGCGTGACTTAGGTTCGAAGCACAGATTATACTTTACCATTGCATCTTCACTGAAGAACCAAACCTCCTCTTTGAAGTCGATTACTACTCCAGCTGCGGTAATAAAATCTATTCCTAATAACGTTTCATTATTGGTGGATTCAGGAAATATGAGGAATGGAGTGGAAATAATTGTCGTCTCAAGGCGTACATCGAGTGTGGTGGTAAAAACGTCCATAATGCGCACCACACCGTCGGCAAGTCTGACTCGTTGAGAGGAAACGCGGAGAGGGTGGTTGTTCTGCTGGAGGAGAGCGTATAGCGTATGACCCGCGATGCAGTGTTTTGCAGCTGTGTCTATTAAAGCGGTGCCGTCAAAACCCAGTATATTTATGTTAAAAATCGGCCGTACGTCACGACCAATAGGGAGTCCCGCAAGATCGTCATCTCCGCCGCAACCATAAAAACAATCAAATCCCTTTACATCATGCCTATTCCCATTTTCCGGAAAATTCGGGTTCATCCCGTTATTATCACAATAATTTTCAACTAATGGTATACAAATCTTGCTGTCGCCCGGACATCTTTGATGAACAAAATTTGAATCCTCTGCGACCGCGCAGGTTAATGTTTGACATTGCCCGTTTGTATTGGCATTGCGGCAAAGATGTCCGTCGACGCTAGAAAACATATCCAAATTTTTATTTTTGTTGAAATAATTTTTATCTTTTTTAGGTTCGGCAACCAAAGAGTTAACATTTTCAGTTGTGGCGGCTGAAGGGTTAACATGAGTAATGTTTTCGCTCGGACTATTATTATTTTTGCGATCGTCACTCGATCGATTACATGTTATGCATTTCGTGTTGCATGCAGTGATATTGTGGATCTTTTCTCGAGAAAAACCTGGGCGGTCAATACGAGCTCGATCGGCATTATCACTGTTATCAGTAACCTTAAACCGCGAACGATTTGAATTATGGGCAGCAAAATTATAATTTTGTGGAATTCGCCGCTGTTTATACTGTGTGTAGGTATCAGTGCATGCATCACTATTTGGCAAAATAGGTATACAAGTTTCATGCACTAAATTAGAACTATGAATATGGTCTTTTACTGATTTGTCGTTTTCAAATTCAAAACACACTTTTGAATCGACACAATAAAATGACTGATCACTTTTAACTTCACTTTCACTAGATTTCGAGTGAGTTTTATTTTTAAATAAGTTACTATGAGATTGATCACCTTGTTTTGAATCTAACTTACGACAATGGTTCTTCTCGTGACCGAAGAAATGGCAATACGAACATTTCGGGCGTCGCTTCCTTTCGACGGAGTCAAATATACGCGGCGTTCCGGGAGCAAGCGGCGGCTGCGTCGCGGGCTCGTGGCTGGGGGCGGCGCCGCTCGGAGCGCACGCGGCCGTGCGAGCTGCTACTGCTGGCGGAGGGCGGGTGCGTCCGGTGCCGGTCGTCGACTCGTATGGTTTTCTTGCTATATCTCCCGTTGGTCTTGAGGCATCGTGTTCGTAGCGAAGTTCGTCCGTCGCGTCTTCAATTTGGCGTGCTCTTTGCAGGAGCACGTCGAATGAACTTACTTCGTCGCGGCGAAGTCTCTCCCGTACGCGGCGGCTGAGGAGTCCGTAGATCATGTCCAGCTGGACTTTCTCGCTTAGGTCGCCGGCAGGTAGCTTCGCAAGAAGAGCACGCGTCGCAGCGATGAAACGGTCCGTTCTTTCATCGTTTTGTTGACCTCGTTTGAACAGTTGAGCGTATATACGGTGTGGAGGTCTGCGATCACCGAAAGCGTCTCGTAGGGCTGAGACAGCATCGCACCACGAAGATATGGAGGACTTCACACCCAGCCACCAGACGGCGGCGTCGCCGCACAACAGCATCGACAATCCCCGGACGGCGTTCTCATCCGAGATGTCGGAGCAGTCGCGATAGGCCTCGGCCGCATCCAGGAAGGCATCAAGCGACTCACCTGCAGTCCCACTAAAGCGCGTGGTACATCGGGCGAAGTTCGCGTGTGCATGTGATGCGGGCACTGGTGTTGATGTGTTGTGCCGTATCGTTTCAAATAATGATTTCAAAACCTCTGTTTGGCTCCGCTGTAGTGCCTCTACTATTGTTGACACGTGCTCGCTGGAGAAGGTGGCTTCGGCGGGGGTCACGTGGCTGTCGCCGGATCGGTTGTGGTGATTGGAGCGCGAGGCGTCAGCAGCGCCGATTTCGCAGGCGGGAGACGCGCTCGTAGTTGCTTCTTGAAAGGACTCGAAGATTGTGCGCGAGGCGTCGCCGGCGCCATTTTCTTGGGCGGCGGACGCGCTCGGGGAGACCGATCGCGGGACGCGGACAGACGACGGGTCCGTTGCATCATCATCCCTGCGATTTCGGCTAGCACGGTTATCACTTCGAGTGTTCACCATGATCATGAGTTCACAATTTTATTGGCAAAACCGGTACGATTCGTCGACTCACCGCTAGATTTTCCTTACCACGTTGAGGCGCCAGTTTTGTGTTGTCCTCCTTACCACGTTGAGGCGCCAGTTTTGTGTTGTCCAGCTGGAGCACTGGGTATGAATACTCCAGAGGGTCCCACAAACAAGTTCGAAAAGGAATGGTAGCGAGCGAGGTGCGGACGTATTCTCGTGTGTATGCTTTGGTGGTTGCGGGTGAACTGTCGGCGCCAGTAAAGGCGCACGCGCGGCTTGCCAAAAGGAAAGCCACTCGATCGCTACTCTTTGAATCGCGCCGGGAGCCGACAACGAGAATCCCTCATTGGTCGCGGCGCGCGATCAGACGCGGCTGCCGACGCGGCAGGCGTTAGGGTTGCTATAATTTATAATTAATTAAACAAATGATCACCGTTAAGTTTATTTATTTATTTATTTAGACACACCAACAGCAATACACACAAAACATTCAAGCTTAAAATTAACATTTATAAAATTAGGTACTGGTATGTAAGCCAGTTACAGGCATGTACAGCAATCTCTTATAACACACTATGACATGTTACACCAATTTTACAAACAGCGGAAAAATTTAAATGCTAACAGTACGACAAAAAAAAGAACAGAACATGAAAACAAAAGTTAACTACTTAACATTCTCTCATCAATTATAAACAAAGGAACTTGGATACTAGTTTGTTTTTGAGACCAGGACACGTGTCGTTAAAAATGTCGATTTTTTTTTTATAGCAATGATGGGTGGACGAGCTCACAGCCCACCTGGTGTTAAGTGGTTACTGGAGCCCATAGACATCTACGACGTAAATGCGCCACCCACCTTGAGATATAAGTTCTAAGGTCTCAAGTATAGTTACAACGGCTACCCCACCCTTCAAACCGAAACGCATTACTGCTTCACGGCAGAAATAGGCAGGGCGGTGGTACCTACCCGCGCGGACTCACAAGAGGTCCTACCACCAGTAGAAGAAGAAGAGATTTAAATTACATCTATCTAAATCACATTGTATAAATTCCGAGTCTATTGGTAAAGTAACTGTTCTGCATATTTTTAAATCGTCAGCAAAAAGACAAAATTGACTGTCGCGTATTTCTGAAATTATATCATTAATAAAGGCTGAAAACAATACAGGACCGAGATGGGAGCCTTGTGGTACGCCTAAAATGGCTATGTAGTCCTGTGATTTATGACCATTCACCACTACAAACTGGAGTATTTTTGCAAGATACGAACGAAACCATTCCAACAACGACCCACCAATCCCAAAGCCTCGTAATTTATTTATTAAACGAGAATGACAGATCTTATCGAAGGCACTGGAAAAGTCCATATAAATTGTATCTACTTCCAGACCTCTATTAATTTCCCGGCAGAGGTAAGACGTAAATGAGACTAAATTAGTTTCAACAGAGTGAGTCTTTTCTTGCCGGTCGGTGTACAAAATTATCCGAACAAAAACAGTTTCACTGTAAAAAATTGCGCCAAGTCCACGTTTATAAAACTCATCTCAATAACATTTGCACTTTACAAAAAAAAGAAGACTTCAATAGCTTTCATTCTCTACAAAAATATGTGAAATACAAAAAAATACCAAGAAACCGTCATAAAGATGAAAAAAAAAAAAAAAAATTGTTGAAAATTTAAAAATAAAAAAATAAAAATTTTATCGTACTTGGCGCGCGTCATTGAGTACCCCAAATTTTTCAGGATAAATGAACATCCTTTCAATGTTTAGAAATTTATAAGTAGGTCAACCTATGAAATGCATAAATGTAATTAATGAATTATTATTTCATAATAAGTTTTACAAAAGTTAAGTAAAATCGACATCTCATACGTATGTTATTTGAATTTTTTTCATTTCCCACTCATCTTTTATGATTTGAACTAAACACCCTCTCGTGTTCGCTTATACAAATACAAACTACTTACGAGTCGATACGTATGTATACGTTGGCTTCAAAACATTTGAAAAAATTCTCAAAGATGTTTTTCAAAGGGTAGAAAAGAATAATAAAGTTTCAGCTGAATCTAAAGGGGTCGAACGCAAAAGTGGTCGATTTGGCATATAATAGCCCATAGGTATATAGTGAGAGCTGTTGAAAATTACCGTAGTTCTGTCTCAATTTCTCATAAAACGCTAACAAGAGCGAAAAAGACAACCTGGGTAACTTTTTCAACTTTCACTGTATATTAAAGCAAAACGGTTTTTTTCTCGGGTTGAAATTCTTCCGAAAAATTTTGGGGTACTCAATGACGCGCGCCAAGTACGATAAAATTTTTATTTTTTTATTTTTAAATTTTCAACAATTTTTTTTTTATTTTTTCATCTTTATGACGGTTTCTTGGTATTTTTTTGTATTTCACATATTTTTGTAGAGAATGAAAGCTATTGAAGTCTTCTTTTTTTTGTAAAGTGCAAATGTTATTGAGATGAGTTTTATAAACGTGGACTTGGCGCAATTTTTTACAGTGAAACTGTTTTTGTTCGGATTTCATATCTTTTTGTTAAGTATTATTTTTTGCTCATTTATTACTTAATAAAAATAAATTATAAATAGTCACTCAGCTTAAAAGCTAATGAAACGCTCAATTAATTAGTGTTTTAATGTTAGGTGCCCGACTGGCATGAGACTCTCGGGTTGTCAGTTCCGGTATCGACCGGGTACGCGTGTATTCCGCTTCAAAGTCTGGCGCGCACTAATTGGGGGTGCGAATGATGCAACAGATGCGCGGGCGCGGGTAGCGCGGGGTGGGTCGTCGCGGCACGGACCTGAGTCACATTCTCTTTGGCTGCTGTTGCCCCGCGAAACGGAACGTTGCGTTACATACTCCCCCTCCAAGTTGGGAACGCGTCCCGAGTCCAACTTGGGACTGTTAGTCTGAAGACGCGGCCTTCCTCTCTGCCTCTTTGGCATAATTGGATCCGTACTTGAATTTGACGAAGAGTGGGTTAAATCCGCGGTGTGATACTTGCCGATGACATTGTTTGACAAGTCTGCTATGAAGTACGTTGTAGGACTAACTATCTTTACTACGCGATACGGGCCATCCCGTCGTGGCATGAACTTACGTATTACACCCCTAGACGCATAAGCAAGCCATAACGAAGGAAATACTCTTCCAGTAGGACTCGGGAGCAAGCCACGGCGGTGGCATCAACAAGTGCGTAGAGTTCTACCCATCTTGTAGCTACATCCTCTACCAGGAGTACCCATCGCTCCCCCTGCTCTCCTTCTGGCAGTGGCCCGAACAAATCGATTGCGAGAACCTCTCCTCGCTGTTGAAGCACAGGAGTGAGCCTATACGGCGGTACCGATATAGGCGGATGATCACCGGTATCAATGTGGTGCTCGGCGTAAAGGGTTGGGGCTCCCCCACCCTAAAGATGTCTCCATTCTGCTGCAATAAATGTGATAGCTGCTGCCGTTCATCGGAGCCAAGCATAGAACCCTTATCATCACGCAGGAAGTCAGCAGTAGAAGCAAACATGCATGGCTTAGGGCACTCATATTCAATTGGATAGGTAACCCGTTTTCCCGAAAAATGCCAAGTGGATGAAGCAAAGTCAACCACAATACCTGCCGCCACCAAAAAATCCATGCCAAGCAAAGTTTCATTATTTTGAGCATCTGGAAAAACAGTAAATTCAAGGGTTACTGACCTTTCGGGACTTATCCTTACTTCTAGAGTAGTGAGCAAAACTCGGCGGGTGCGCGCGGAACCGTCTGCAAGCCTCACCCGACGCCTGGTTTCCTCACACGGATGGTTATGCTTTAACAGCAATTTATAAAGCAACGCACCGGCAACGCTACTCTTAGCTCCCGTATCCAACAAAGCATTACCTCGTATACCTAAAATTTGAACACTTAAAATTGGTCTTAACCTAACCTGGTGCTCAGTAGAGTTACTCTGGGCAACACTTTTCACATTAGAATTAATCGTCGAAAAATGTCCGACGTTTTCCATGGTCACCCTATTTTCGTTCATCATGGTCACCCACCCTATCGCGGCCACTTGGTACCTCGGAATAACTATGTTTTGGTTCGGTACCACTCGAGTAACGCATCAGGGGCCTATTCCTAGAACTAATATTATTGTTTATATTATGAATTTTATATTTATAATATTAAATTATTATGAATTTCTAGAATAATTTTGAAGTTTTTTTTTTTTTTTTTTTTTATGATTGAAGGTTTATTGGTGTCCCGAAGGCCTTTCCAGTTTCACCAGGACAGGTGGGCGAGCAAAGGCTCAGCCAAGAGGGGTGGGATTTGCTAAGAACTGCCCGAGCGCCTCCGAAGGAGACCTAACAACTCAAGAGCAATTGTTTCGCGAATGAATCTACTACCGGATCGGAATCGCGACCCGCTGAGAAGATCCGGCGAGAAACTCAGCGGGCTGATGCATGGGTTAGGTTGCACGTCGACCTCTTTGTCGAGTTCGACGAGTACGGTTACCGGGGTCCCTAAGCCTGCCCCTAGTATTAGAGCTGAAGGCATCTAATGCAAAGGTTATTGGATCTGATGGATCCGTAAGGACGTGTCTAGGGCGTCGACGGTGACTGGCTCCTGCATGATCAGGATTCGGGGAGTAGTCAGCGGCGGCAACGATAAGGCGATTATCATGACGCATAGCCTTATCGAAGTATCGTTCCGACGCTGACTTCATGTATTTCCGAATTGATTCGAGGCCCAGGTCGTCGTGTAGGTCAACGTTCCTCACGAACCACGGAGCCCCGACAGCTAACCTGCAAAAGCGGGATTGTAGGGATTGGAGGGTGTCTATGTGTGTGCGGGCCGCGTGAGCGAACACCACACTCGCGTAAGTCATGACGGGCCTTATGCAAGTTTTGTAAAGTGTCACCTTGTTCCGAAGGGACATTTTACTCCGCTTACATATCATGGGGTAGAGTCTACCGAGAATAAACGCGGCACGGTCACGGACTGATTTTATATGCGGGCGGAATGTCATCGATGCATCCAGGGTAACGCCCAGGTACTTGACCTTCCTGGCCCAGGGTATGGGTTGTCTAAAGAGAGTAATCGGGGGTGTGAGATTCCTCCTCCTAATCCGGGAGGAAATCCGTGTGGAGCTTCCCCTCTGAAATAGCACCGCAGTACTTTTCGCTGGGTTGATGTCTATGCGCCATTTTCGGAACCACTGTCCTAGGGCTAGGGCTACGCTCTGAAGCTTCTTCGCGATTAGGGACTTATTTCTACTAGAATAGTAAACAGTCGTGTCGTCGGCGAATAAAGCTAAATGGTTCGGCGGCGACCGGGGAATATCGTTGACGAATAAGCTAAATAGGAGGGGTGAGAGGACAGAGCCTTGCGGGACTCCAGCTGTGAGAGGTCGTGGAGAGGAGCGGGTTCCCTCGACTCGATATCGAAAGGAGCGGTTCGACAAGAAGTCCCGTATGATGAGCACGAGACTATCCGGCACACCCATGTTGAATAGTTTGAAAATCAAACCGTTGTGCCAGACTTTGTCGAACGCTTTTGCGACGTCGAAGAAGAGAGCTCCCGTGTATAACGGTTTTGGTCGATTAAGCCCCACAAGAATGTGCTCCGTGAGGCGGTGCACCTGTTGAACGCATGAGTGATTTGTACGGAATCCGAATTGTTCATCGATGAGAATGCCCTTGGATGAGACGAAATCTCTGAGGCGCTTGTAGAGCAGACGCTCATACAGCTTGCCTAGAGACATGAGGAGGCTAATCGGGCGGTAGCTCGTCGGATGATTTTTTGGTTTACCGGGTTTATGTATGCCGATAACGTCCGCTTCTTTCCACACCGCGGGAAAGATACAGTTCGCCATAGCGGCATTGAAAATAGATGCCAACATCACGATGAGTTGGACGGGTAGAAGTTTAATAACGCGGTTAGATATACCGTCGGAACCGGGAGCCTTGCGAGGACGTAGGTCTTTGATCAAGTCTTTAACTTCCATCGGGGTGACGGGTGGTAACGCATCCGAGGGTGGCAAGG
This sequence comes from Bombyx mori, assembly GCF_030269925.1. Classification (NCBI taxonomy): domain Eukaryota; kingdom Metazoa; phylum Arthropoda; class Insecta; order Lepidoptera; family Bombycidae; genus Bombyx; species Bombyx mori. The sequence continues at coordinate 2,576,669 of NC_085135.1, read as the reverse complement.
AGGCTCTGCGTTCTACCTCACTGTCTACTAATTCTACATGAACAGGGTCCACGGATTGAGTGCTGGGCGTGCACTGGGTTTGCAATGTATCGGCCAGCAGCTCTGCTTTTTCGTCATCATCAAAGGCCGCGAGTCGGCCTGAGGGGCCTACGAGGGGGGGCATAGTTACTACCGTATCCGATTTGAGAGTACGAGCTAAGCGGTAGTAAGACCTTTGGGAGGGCGCGAGTCCTTCTAAGAAATCAGACCATCTGGCATCTCGGACTTCGGCGATGCGAGACTTTACGTCGCGTTGTAGGGCACGCATTCGAATACGATTTTCCGCGGTAGGATACCTGTCGTAGGCGCGTATCGAGGCGTTCTTAGCTCTAAGGAGTTCCCTAATATCGTCGGACAATTTGAAGCGGTGAAGGAAGTCCTCCGCTACAACTTGTTTCGATGACCTATCTAATGTCGAGGTGATGTGTGATGTTAAGATGTCTATGGCTTCAGCGGTATCCTGAGGAGACGGGGTAGAGTCCGGGTTGAACGGGAGCGATGGTGGATCAGATTCAGCCAGGCTGATGCCCAGCGTGTGCCAATCCACCACAGTCCTCGTGACGGGAACGGAATCGGGAGCGCGACCGAGCTTCATAACGACGGGACGGTGGTCTGAATCTAACTCTGAAACTACTTCGATCGAGTGTAAGCGCAGAGTTACGTTTTTTAATAACGCTATGTCGAGTATATCCGGGCGATGCGCGATATTTAGCGGGTAGTGAGTCGAGGGTTAACGGAGCGACGATATCGAAGGCGAGATCATCGACTAACGCGTCAAGCCGCCTGCCATTCGGGGTTGTGGTGTGTGAGTTCCACCTGATGTGTTTACAATTTAGGTCGCCCGCCAGAATGACAGAGCTCCCCATACCGAGCAGCGCCTCGATATCACTGCTTAGAACGATCTTATCCGGTGGAAGATAAACGGACGCGATAACGATCGGCGCGTGTCCCGTCAGTGAGATTCGGCACACTGATGCTTCGATATTAGCGAGCGCGGGAGGATCGAGCGGGACGCAATGCAGGGCTCTTCTATAGTAAATGACGGTACCACCACCACGGGCAGAGAGCCTGTCGTTCCTGACCATGTTATAGTTCGCGATTTTAGGGTCACGGCGCGCGGGCTTAAGTAGGGTCTCCTGCACTAAAAAGATATCAATTTGATGGTCACGCAAAAAGTCAGAAACCTGATCACGTTGATTTGCGAGACCGTAAGCGTTAAAAAATCCTATCGTCACGGATAGGGGCTTTATTCTACTTATATACGCCATTGATTACCGGCGGAGTGAGGGGAGGACGTACGTATTTAATGACGCGTATACGTCGGCGTATTCTTGCACAACGGCGATAAAGTGTTGTGCAGTGGAGGCAGCGCGAATGGCGTCGCCCAAAGCGTTAACGCGCTCAAAGTTGATCGACTGAAAGAAGTCGATCGCTAAAGCGAGATTTTCGGACGCGGTCGGAGGGCAAATCGCGGGAGAGGGACGAGTCGCGGGGGCGGGACGAATCGCGGAGGAGGGAGTTGTAGCCGTGTTCGTGTACGGCAGCGGTTTCGCCCAGGCCGAGACACTGGGCACCGCCGCCGGAACGAACGCTGGCTTAGCCTGCGACGCAGAGGGTGCCGAAGCTTTGATGTCTGGGCCGGAAGCTCGGAGGCGGTTTCGGCGGGCGACGCGGCGATTTATTTTCGGGGCTCGGGGGCATCCGCGGTAATTTGCGGGGTGACCCTGTGTTCGACACAGGACGCAGCTAGGCGGTTCCGTCGCGGTTTTTTGATCGCGAGTGCATAGGGCCGTGGCGTGATCGCCTAAACATTTGACGCATCGGGGGCGCGCGTGACAGTTACGGGAAGAGTGCCCATACAATTGACAGTTATGGCACTGGCTAGGAGTGCCTTTTTTATGGGGGGCTTCGACAGCGATACCAGAGAGCCTACAGACGGTCTGTGTGTTAAAGATTTTCTTACCCTCGGGGGTAGGCTGGAGAGCGACTAGAACCATATTATATGGCTCCCTACCGCGACCGGTGTGCATACGGTGCACAGAATTCACTGGTAGGCCTTGTTCTAACAGGTCGACTTTTACGAGCTCTACATCTAACTCTTTAGGGATTCCGCGTATTACAACGCGGAGTTCGCGCTCCTCCTGAAGCGTATAAGTGTGGAAGCTTATACGCTCCTTACGGAGGTAAGAGGTGAGGGCCCTATGGTCATCAGATGAATGCACCTTTATTTGGATGCCGTTCGCGAGGTTACGGGCATTCGTGAAATTGATATTTTTGGCCTTAAGGGCCAGGGAAACTCGATCCCAAGCTGCCTTCTCTTGAAGGATTACCGGAGGAGGGGACTGGGTTTTATTTTGTGCCACCGGACGCGGCGACGGACTGGCACGGGCTGGAGGCGCAACGGGAGTCTGGGAGCGGGGGCGCGACGCGTTCGCGGCCATGCTAATTTTAGCGGCCGCGGGAGCTCGAGACTCCGCGGCACGCTTCTTACTCTTTTGTACCAGGGTAAATCCATCCGTCGTTGAGGCGGGGGCGAGGTCGACCTCCATCTCCGAGTCAGAGTCGGAGGACGAGGAGGCGGGCGCAGGTGACCTACGAGCAGGTGTTTTGGAGGGCGCGACGGAGGCCGCGGATGATCGCACAGCTGGAACGGTGGCCACGGCGAACGACGCAGCAGTTTTACTCGCCAGTATAGGCGACGCGGGAACGGCAGGCACGACGGAGGCTGCGGTGCTCGATGTAGAAGCTTTGCACGCAGGTACAGGCGACGCAGGAGCAGCGAGCACGGCGGAGTCTTCGAGAGAGCTCGCAGTGTGATTGGCCTTGAAAGCCAGAAACTCTGAGGCGAGCTGTGGATGACGAAGTCGGAGGAACTCCGCGAATACAGCGTCCATGATCGCTGAGTGCCCAGGTGGGGCGGCCCTGGGTCTTGACAACACTCGCCTTGCGGCGAGGCCCCAACTTCTCGGACCTGAGCGGTTCTATTGAACACAGGTGGCGATGCGGCGCGATTACTACAGGACAAAGAAAAAAACACAACAAAACCGAAATAACAAAAAGAAACAAAACAATTAAACACTTCCAGGAAAGCAGTTTGTCGGCAGATGTACCACGAACACAGAAATAACGAAAGGAAACAAAACAAATAAAAACTTCCAGGAAAAACACTTGGTCGGCAGATGTACCACGAACACAGGCCGCGCGAACAATGGCCGGGCTAACAAAAGCCGGGCGAACAAAGGCCGGGCGATCGAGTGGTCGATGGGCACGTCCGCACGTGACGGGTGCCTCTATCGGAATCTAATTTTGAAGTCTAACCTTGTTATCAGTACCGAAAAAGCGCGGAGGAAGAATCGCCTTAAAATCGGTAGGATAATAATTATTTTCATTATCAACAAAACATTGTTTACGATTATTAATATAAATGGACGACTTTACGGTGTTTGAAGTGCAAGCTGTATGCAACGAGCTGTCGCGATGAATAGAGTTCACTGAACTTGACAGCTGTGTATTTACTTTACCAATAGGTAAATCGGATGTGACTGATCGGGTCCGTGCAGCGTCGACGGCGTAATAACTTGCGTTACACTTTGTACACTGAGACCGAGTAACACCTTTGGTACCACACCCGTAACACGAGGATACAGCTTGCGTATTTTCGTTGTCGAATTTAGTTTTTGACGCTAATTTTAAACACTCATCACGAATATGTCCGTACTTTTTGCAATAAACACAGAACAGTCTTTTAACAATCGACGTAGATGATACATTATCAGTGTTCGTGTAGCGAGGCGCGGGGACTCGAACGGTGCTCGGCGCAGCGCTGTCGCCGCGTGGCGGGCCGCCAGCGGCGCCCGAGTTGAATATTTTCCGCGGCGTCATCCGCGCGTATGTATGCTGCAAAGTCGAAGCACCGGTGGGAACTTCGCCTACGGTACTACCCGATGAACGTGGCGTCGCTCGCTGAGGATGATGAATAAATTCAGGCGGACTGGTCTCGTAGATGGAGTCCTCGATATGGCGCGTTTTCTTTAATAACGTGTCGTATGAAGTTATTTCGTCTCTTCTTAATCTTTTACGAACACGACGGTGTAGAAGGCCGTAAAGCATATCAATTTGAACTTTCTCACTAAGGTCACCAGGTGGGAGTCGAGCTAGTAGGGCTCGTGCTCTGGCAACGAAGATCTCCGTCTTCTCTCTTTGTCCTTGCGACATTTTGAAGAGCTCTAAGTAGACTCGATGGGGCGGTCTGCAATCACCGAAAGCGCTTCGTAACGATGATAAAGCGTCGTCCCAGGAAGTGATGCTAGCTTTAACGCCTTGCCACCACACGGCTGCATTTCCGGTTAGTAACATCGAGAGTCCTCGTAACGCGATGGCGTGTCCTACGTCAGCACAATCTTTGTATGATTCGACCGCGTCAAGGAAACCGTCGAGTGAGACGCCGGGCGCTCCGCTGAACCGCGCCGTGCATGACGCGAAGTTCCCAGAATGGTGAGCGGGCGTCGAGGAAGGCGGCGATGTCGGCTCCGACGTCGGTGTTGCTGATGATTCGAGTTGAGTTTTATGCTCAAAAACTCGGTCGAGTAGGCGTTCGAATGCTGCCATTTGACTTTCTTGTAATGACGCCATGTTGTTTGCGGTAAATGTTGGCGTCGGTCCCGCGATTGAACCAATTTCTTCTTCAACGTCTTGAAAATCGGATTGACGCCGTGACTGACGACGAGTACGTGTCGTAATTACGTAGATTCACTCCGAAATACTAGTTAAAGGGCCCGCGCTTGGGCTGCCAGTTTAATGTTAGGTGCCCGACTAGCATGAGACTCTCGGGTTGTCAGTTCCGGTATCGACCGGGGACGCGTGTATTCCGCTTCAGAGTCTGGCGCGCACTAATTGGGGGTGCGAATGATGCAACAGATGCGCGGGCGCGGGTAGCGCGGGGTGGGTCGTCGCGGCACGGACCTGAGTCACATTCCCTTTGGCTGCTGTTGCCCCGCGAAACGGAACGCTGCGTTACAGTGTAATAATAATCAACATCAACTTTTACAAATTTAAACCGAATTAAATTTTGTTTCAAATGTGAAGGGTAGATGACGCTGTTCTTAATTATTTCAGAATTTAAAATTAAAATCTGAAAGCCTTGAAACATCAATCCGCATAAATGTAATTTAAAAACTACAGTAAGAGGCTTAAATAAAAAGCTGAACTTAACTCAGCCTTAATTAGAATTTTCTTCGGAATTCAATAGTAAAGTTCAAGTTATTTTGATGAAATCAAAACCGAAATATTCATAGCATCTTAAACAATCACCTACGAATAAATATTAGTTATTATATTATTTATTATTCGTAGACAATCACAACGGTTTTATAGTTTTGGGAAGGGATTTTTTGTAACGCCATCTCGTAAAGTATTTCGGTATTACATTACAAAACAAAATTGTTTCTCCAACAGTAACAACAGTACTTGCTTCGGCAGTACTTAAACTAAAATACTAACAGTAACAACATTAACGTTATTTAATGTATAAACCGTTCAATAAGAACTGCAAACTATCCCCTTGAAGCTACAGTTTATGTAGGAATAATGACTTTTTGGCGGGAACGCGAGGTGTGAAGTTGTGTGATTTGTTTTAATTTGTTTATTTAGTGTTTCTTCGGGTTTAAATGTGTAATAATAGTGGTTTATTAACTGTTTAATATCTGTGAAAGTGCACAAATGTGGGAAAATTAAACAAAGACGCTGTACGTAACTTCTCGGTTTACTCCAAAAAGTCCACTGAGATCTTAGTAAACGACCACCACCATTTTACTGAGATTATATTTCATTCCATATCATCTCATCTCATTTCATTTCATCCCATTTGATTAATGTCTCAAATTAATCATCTTCATTTCATTTCACTCCATAATATCACATTTCATTTCACTCCATAATATCATTTTTCATAAAAATATGAATATAAATTAAAATAAGACATGACTTAAAGGTCTCAGTTACCAGGTCATAAAATCCATTACAAATAGGAATAATTCCAGCGCACCCTGGCGGCTGTAGATTACCATTCTCGAATATTTATAGTCTGTGGCATGTCACTTTTTACATCGAAAAAAGTCAGGATCGAAATTTTTGACCGAGCCATAGTTTGTGGTGATAAAATTAATAATTTCAAGTAGATTAATTGTTGTATTTGATATAACTAGTTAATATCAGTAAAATAAAGTTGTGAGTGATTGATATAATGTACAATTTAGGAACCAGAAGTACCGTAGAATTAAATAAAATTTCGCAACCTCAAACAACTGTTCTGCTCACAGTAAACACAGTCGGTAGTCTGGCGCTCCGTTTACAACGGGATTTTTGAACGGAACTTGGCGCCAGATTCTACCGAATCTGTGGATTATTTTTTTAAATTTAAAATCGTCTTACCTTGTTGTACCTATAAGAGTTGTAGCGATAAAATATATGATTAACATTAAAAAATATTTTTTTTAAAGTCCATTGCTGGGTAATCATCGAGCAAGAGAAAAGATATAGGTGCGAGCCGACAGTGGACATCGCACACTCATTCGGCTACAGCTTTAAGTCTACGGAAGCGAACACCGACGCCGCCACAGACTACCTCCACACCGCACTCAATGCCTAGTCAAAACAACGCGATGTATTCTGTAATTCATCATGTGAGTGATGAAAATGTGCACGGTTGTTCCATTTGGTTCCACAGTTGGATCGTTTCCACATCAATTGTTTGCGTCCATTCGATCGCTGACTCAATCAAGTTAACTTAAACTGTATTACACTTTCTTAGTTCAGCTAATAATAGCGGGCTTAAGAATGAGGAAACGTAGCAATGATTCTTGTTATTTTATACACGGCATGGCCATTAGCGTTAAGCAAAGGAATACGAAACGAAGGCTAGCATAGGAAACCGAAGGATATTTGCTAAATATAATTAACAGAGATGCAACCTTCCACTTTTTTGAGAGATCGTTTCTATTACTGTTTCCGACATTAAACTTTAACTTCAAGTATTAGTTATACATAAAATATTTATTTATTTATTTATTTATTCAACTTAATGCACATAAGTACAATGGCGGACTTAATGCCTGAGGCATTCTCTACCAGTCAACCAAGGGTGGTGTAGAGAATCCTGTGATAGGTGCATAATTTAATGTGAAACAACCAAACTACATTATACAATATATAAACACATACACGGTATATATATATATATATATATATATAATCACACAAACAACGTACACAATTTTATATCATGATAATAACATAAAATTTACACATATATCCATATATAATCTCTCTCACATATTCACATACATATTCATATACACACTTAGACACAACTTAAAAATATAACAAAGAAATAGGACCACATATACATATATATATATAGTACAAGAAAATAGTATATTGCACAGAACACACATTGCAAGTCAAATTGTTAAGTTTTTAAGTTTCTCCAGAAAAAGTTGGCGTACCTTTATTTTGAAAGTTAGGCGATCAGTGATCATCCTAACATTAAGAGGAAGTGAATTCCAAAGTTGAACAGATTGAACTACGAAAGACGAACGGACCAAACTAGAGTTGTGCGTGGGACAGTGAAGGAGTAAATTATTAGAGGAACGCAAGTCCTTATCGTGCGAAGAATGTAAATATTTAAAGTACTGAGTCAGATAGGAGGGAGGAGTTGGGCATGTTAGTATAGAATGAAGCGCAGTAAGAGCATGTAGATTGCGGCGCTCGCGTATAGGAAGAAAATTTATTTCGGAACGGTAAGTAGACACGTGGTCATACTTGCGAAGATTAAAAATGAAACGAATGCAGTTGTTGAGAAGGCGGTCGAGTTTGTTCAAAAGGTCTGCATTCAGGTCAAGATAGCATACATCTCCATAGTCAATTATGGGCAGGATTAAAGCTTGAACAAGCATCAACTTTATCTTGAAAGGGAGAAAGTTCTTGAAGCGATAAAGGGCACGCAGAGATCCAGTAACCTTCCGACTAACATTCAACACCTGTACCGCCCAATCAAGTCTAGAATCCATATACAGTCCAAGGTTTTTGACTGATGTCAAAATATGTTAAACGTGTACTTCTTGTGATTCCTTCTTATAACATTACAAAAAGTTCTCTACAAAATTGTAGCCTTTAACAATTTTTTTTTATTCGTTCACTATCCACTACTCATTTAATAAATAAAAAATTAAATCGTATTATATGTAAATGTATTCTCCAAAATATCGCATTTACATTGTTATATCTAGGCATTATAAGGTATATAATATAATTGTATGAGGACTTTCAGTATTACTATTTTACGTACATAAATATATTTAAGTATCATTACTGTACATCAAAAAAATATTTTGGCACATTTGATTAATAATATATTGATTTACATTCTTCTCGAATTTAGCGATGGTTGAAAATAAATGACGTCATAAGAATTCTAAGTACTCTTGCACCAGCGGCTACTTATACAAATAGTATTGTATATGTCGCCGCAACGATTTTTAAAAACTTGATTTTAAGTTTATTCGTTATAAAATCATTGTTTAAATTATTTAATGACGATTTGTTGATTTGTGAACAATGTCGCAATGTCAATGTCGTTAATAATTAGGCGTTGTTTTACTACGAGGCCGAATTCCTTTAACTACTTCAATTTTTGTTGAAATGGTGGGAGTCACATTTATTGTGATTGGTCAATTCTAGAGATGAATTACTTTCGCTGATAGATTATTCTAGTGCTAATATTTTAAAATCAATTGTAATAAAATCAAATCAATTTAACAAAGTAAAACTCCATCGATTACCTTAATAATTATTTTTGTAAAAATATTGTGGGTAACTTAAAATGTTATGGTGTCGAACAAATGGTATAAAAAGGGAGTGACCTGCGTCACACCGGCACTTTTGCTCCAGCTCTCGGAAAGGAAACATTGTGAGTACAATCTATGTCAGTTTGCATTTAAAAATGTTCAACTAGGCAATTCTTGTGTGTTCATAATTAAAAGCTATGAAATAATGACATAATTTTCATTAGTAAAATTTCTTTGCATACTTTCCTTCCAAGCCACGATTTACTCGTTTGTATTTCATGTAAATTACATACATTGAAATCACGTCTTCCCTTTTAGTTACACCCGTAACCTAAAACTCTAAAGTGACTTCAATAAAAACCAAATGTTTATTTCTACCCTTTTTTTTTTTTTGGTAGAAAAATATACTTGTTCGTGATTCGTGAACATTATATCTTTAAGTATGTTAATTAATTACTTCTAGTACATATTTTTAATAAAATAGCGCGCGTCAAGATTTTTAGTTTTTTTTTATTTACTGGCTTTTCATAATACTATCCTTCGATACTTAGAAATACTTTTGAAAAAAATGTAGTTTTTTTTATCTATTCAACCTCGAATATATTCTACAATATAATGATAATGAGCGGTCCGTACGTGTCTCAGTCGCGGCTTCACATAAGCGTGCGTGTTAGGAGGCGTAGCGGAACCGCCTCAGCTCGAACACGGCCGCGGTCGCCAGATGGTCCGAGGGGTACACCTCGTTCGGGAGCGTACCGAGCACGCCGCACTCCGCGGCCGTCGGCAGCCGCAGACGCTCGAGCAGACGGAGACCGCTGCAACAGCTGCTTTCGTGGAACACACAACGACGACATTTATAACAATTCGCAAGCGCATACATTATTTAGTAGCAGCTAGCACGAAGGGCTTTACGAGTAAATAAACCCATTGTTGGATGCTTGGGTTTCTTCAATAAAACTCCCACAATCGATTTTGTGCTTGTATTTTCTCTATACAGGTTTTTGTTAATTTATTACGTTGCGAACAAGTTAGCTGGGCACGGCCATTAATTGAAGTGTGTAAAAATTGTGTCGGTGAACATAAATAAAAATTTAATATTGCTCAGTAAAATTTCGTAGGCGTTAACATCCTCCCCCGTTGAAAGTCGATTATTCGGGTTTCAACCCTCTAGTTCTTCTGCGGTAGGCAAAGCACACAGACGAACCAACGGGCGGCGCACGCAGCCTCTAGAAGTATTGACGTCAGCGACTCGAGGTACTCCATCATTTGGACCATAAAATAGTCTGGATATGCGTCCAAGTCTCCAGCAGAGAGGAGGAACATCATCTTCTTGCAACAGTACCAAATCTCCTAAATTTGGTTTTGAAGAATTGGTCTTCCACTTGTGGCGTTGTTGAAGCTCAGCAATATATTCACGCTGCCAGCGCTGCCAAAAATGTTGATATATTTGCTGTAATCGAGCGTAGCGTTGCAAATTATTGTAGTTGCAGTTTTCCAGCACAGGCGAAGGAAGAGCAGTGAGAGCCCGGCCAATGAGAAAGCTCCCGGGAGTCAGGCAAAGGAGGTCATCAGGAGAGGGTGACATAGGACATAATGGACGACTATTCAATATATCCTCTACTTGTGCGAAAAGAGTAGATATTTCTTCGAATGTTAAGTGTGAATTACCCATAACGCGCTTAATGTGAAATTTTGCGGATTTTATTCCGGCCTCAAAGATTCCGCCAAAGTGAGGAGCGTAAGTTGGAGAAAATGCAAATTTTATTCCATCCTCACTTGCAGAAGCAGATAAAGATTTAGAGTTTATTTTGAAAAAATGATTAATTTCTTTAGAACCTGCTACAAAATTGCGTCCGTTATCACAGAACACCTCAGTTGGCCGGCCTCGGCGTGACACGAATCTGCGAAATGTCATGAGGAAAGCGTCTTTTGATAAGTCGCTAACGGCTTCAAGGTGTACACATTTGTAACGTAAGCAAATGAAAGGCAAAGGTAACATTTAATAATAATGGCACCGCGGCCCTTCCTATTAACAATAAAGAATGGTCCGGCAAAGTCTAAACCCACAGTTTTGAATGGGAAACTTGGCGTAACGCGTTGCGATGGTAAGTCTCCCATAATGGGCTGCATAGTTCGTCCTTGTAATCGTCTACATTTAAAACAATTACGAAACGTACGTCGAGCCAGGTGTCTTCCGTTAGTGGGCCGCACGAATTCACGAATTATAGCTAGTAACAACTGTGGTCCAGCATGAAGGTTGCGCTTGTGTTCGTGTTCAAATAAAAGTTTCGTAAAATGATGTGAGGCATCTAAAAGCACTGGATGTTTCTTATCAAAAATTAAAATCCAATCGACCACCTACTCGCATAATCAACTCATTATGAAAGAATGGAGTTAATGATAAAATATGTGACTTTGGACTTAGAGATTTATTGTTAGCTAGTAACTCATACTCAAGCAGAAATGATTCCCTTTGAGACAAGCGGCATAATTGAAGAAAGGAATTATTTAATTCGTCAACTGATAAAGAACCGGTAGGTCTAGTTTTAGATTTTTTTAAGTTATTTATAAAACGCAGTACGTAAGCCATTGTACGTTTTAATTTAGTTAAATTAGAATAGTTTTTGAAAATTATAATAGGATCAATACTAGTTGTTAAGTTACTTATAGTTGAATTAGTTTTAGTTTCTGGTAAATTTGTAACGTTTATTTTAGTTTTTAGTATAGGCCAGGTACTTTCAGATTCAGAGAGATACGACGGGCCTAACCACCACAGCGACGCGGTATTTAGCTGGTCGGGACTGACACCTCTCGATATAAGATCAGCCGGGTTAGATGATGTAGGCACATGACGCCAAGAGGCAGGATTAGTTAGGTTACAAATCTCAGAAATTCGATTTGCTACAAAAGTTTTCAAATTTTGTAAACTACTATGGAGCCATCCTAACACTATTGTTGAATCGCACCAATGTACCTGGGTATGTATTTCGTAGCTTAATGAGTCTCTTACAGCCTTACACAATTTCGCAGCCAATAGAGTGGCACAGAGCTCCAGCCGTGGAATTGTAGTGGCTTTGATTGGAGCCACTTTGGATTTGGAACACAGTAACCTTACAGTTACTTCATTATTGGAGTTGACAGAGCGCAGGTAGATGCAAGCTCCATATGCATTCTGAGATGCATCACTAAAGGAATGAAGTTCTATAGATATTGGTTCATCGCAGAGCACTCGTCTCGGTACCTCAAGATTTAGAAGCGAAGGTATAGCTATGGAAAATTTGTTCCAATTTCTTTGGATATCATTGGGAATTGGATCGTCCCATGCAAGCTTATGCAACCACAATTGTTGCAAAAGCATTTTAGCCTTTATTACGCAAGGACTCAATAAACCCAAAGGATCGAAAATTTTTAGAAGCGAAGATAGTATGAATCGCCTGGCCCTTAAGGCCAAAAATATCAATTTCACGAATGCCCGTAACCTCGCGAACGGCATTCAAACTAAGGTTCGAACACCCGACGACCATAGGGCCCTCTCTTCTTACCTCCGTAAGGAGCGTATAAGTTTCCACACGTATACGCTCCAGGAGGAGCGCGAACTCCGTGCCGTTATACGTGGCATCCCTAAAGAGTTGGATGCCGAGCTCGTTAAGGCCGACCTTCTCGAACAAGGCCTACCGGTTAACTCCGTACACCGCATGCATACAGGCCGCGGAAGGGAGCCATATAATATGGTTCTCGTCGCCCTCCAGCCTACCCCCGAGGGTAAGCAAATATTCAACATCCGAACGGTCTGTAGCCTTTCCGGAATCGCAGTCGAAACCCCACACAAGAAAGGCACACCTAGCAAGTGCCATAACTGCCAATTATACGGGCATTCTTCCCGTAACTGTCACGCGCGCCCCCGATGCGTCAAGTGCTTAGGCGATCACGCCACGGCCCTATGCACTCGCGATCAAAAAACCGCGACGGAACCGCCTAGCTGCGTCCTGTGTCGAACACAGGGTCACCCCGCAAATTACCGCGGATGCCCCCGAGCCCCTAAAATAAATCGACGCGTCGCCCGCCAAAACCGCCTCCGAGCTTCCGGCCCAGACATCAAAGCCTCGGCACCCTCTGTGTCGCAGGCTAAGCCAGCGTTCGTTCCGGCGCCGGTGCCCAGTGTCTCGGCCTGGGCGAAACCGCTGCCGTACACGAACACGGCTACAACTCCCTCCTCCGCGATTCGTCCCGCCCCCGCGACTCGTCCCTCTCCCGCGACTTGCCCTCCGACCGCGTCCGACAATCTCGCTTTAGCGATCGACTTCTTTCAGTCGATCAACTTTGAGCGCGTTAACGCTTTGGGCGACGCCATTCGCGCTGCCTCCACTGCACAACACTTTATCGCCGTTGTGCAAGAATACGCCGACGTATACGCGTCATTAAATACGTACGTCCTCCCCTCACTCCGCCGGTAATCAATGGCGTATATAAGTAGAATAAAGCCCCTATCCGTAACGATAGGATTTTTTAACGCTTACGGTCTCGCAAATCAACGTGATCAGGTTTCTGACTTTTTGCGTGACCATCAAATTGATATCTTTTTAGTGCAGGAGACCCTACTTAAGCCCGCGCGCCGTGACCCTAAAATCGCGAACTATAACATGGTCAGGAACGACAGGCTCTCTGCTCGTGGTGGTGGTACCGTCATTTACTATAGAAGAGCCCTGCATTGCGTCCCGCTCGATCCTCCCGCGCTCGCTAATATCGAAGCATCAGTGTGCCGAATCTCATTGACGGGACACGCGCCGATCGCCGTTATCGCGTCCGTTTATCTTCCACCGGATAAGATCGTTCTAAGCAGTGATATCGAGGCGCTGCTCGGCATGGGGAGCTCTGTCATTCTGGCGGGCGACCTAAATTGTAAACACATCAGGTGGAACTCACACACCACAACCCCGAATGGCAGGCGGCTTGATGCGTTAGTTGATGATCTCGCCTTCGATATCGTCGCTCCGCTAACCCCGACTCACTACCCGCTAAATATCGCGCATCGCCCGGATATACTCGACATAGCGTTATTAACCGTTTAGCCCGGACTCTACCCCGTCTCCTCAGGATACCGCTGAAGCCATAGACATCTTAACGTCACACATCACCTCGACATTAGATAGGTCATCGAAACAAGTTGTAGCGGAGGACTTCCTTCACCGCTTCAAATTGTCCTACGATATTAGGGAGCTCCTAAGAGCTAAGAACGCCTCAATACGCGCCTACGACAGGTATCCTACCGCGGAAAATCGTATTCGAATGCGTGCCCTACAACGCGACGTAAAGTCTCGCATCGCCGAAGTCCGAGATGCCAGATGGTCTGATTTCTTAGAAGGACTCGCGCCCTCCCAAAGGTCTTACTACCGCTTAGCTCGTACTCTCAAATCGGATACGGTAGTAACTATGCCCCCCCTCGTAGGCCCCTCAGGCCGACTCGCGGCGTTCGATGATGACGAAAAAGCAGAGCTGCTGGCCGATACATTGCAAACCCAGTGTACGCCCAGCACTCAATCCGTGGACCCTGTTCATGTAGAATTAGTAGACAGTGAGGTAGAACGCAGAGCCTCCTTGCCACCCTCGGATGCGTTACCACCCGTCACCCCGATGGAAGTTAAAGACTTGATCAAAGACCTACGTCCTCGCAAGGCTCCCGGTTCCGACGGTATATCCAACCGCGTTATTAAACTTCTACCCGTCCAACTCATCGTGATGTTGGCATCTATTTTCAATGCCGCTATGGCGAACTGTATCTTTCCCGCGGTGTGGAAAGAAGCGGACGTTATCGGCATACATAAACCCGGTAAACCAAAAAATCATCCGACGAGCTACCGCCCGATCAGCCTCGTCATGTCTCTAGGTAAACTGTATGAGCGTCTGCTCTACAAACGCCTCAGAGACTTCGTCTCATCCAAGGGCATTCTCATCGATGAACAATTCGGATTCCGTACAAATCACTGATGCGTTCAACAGGTGCACCGCCTCACGGAGCACATTCTTGTGGGGCTTAATCGACCAAAACCGTTATACACGGGAGCTCTCTTCTTCGACGTCGCAAAAGCGTTCGACAAAGTCTGGCACAACGGTTTGATTTTCAAACTATTCAACATGGGCGTGCCGGATAGTCTCGTGCTCATCATACGGGACTTCTTGTCGAACCGCTCTTTTCGATATCGAGTCGAGGGAACCCGCTCCTCCCCACGACCTCTCACAGCTGGAGTCCCGCAAGGCTCTGTCCTCTCACCCCTCCTATTTAGCTTATTCGTTAACGATATTCCCCGGTCGCCGCCGACCCATTTAGCTTTATTCGCCGACGACACGACTGTTTACTATTCCAGTAGAAACAAGTCCCTAATCGCGAAGAAGCTTCAGAGCGCAGCCCTAGCCCTAGGACAGTGGTTCCGAAAATGGCGCATAGACATCAACCCAGCGAAAAGTACTGCGGTGCTATTTCAGAGGGGAAGCTCCACACGGATTTCCTCCCGTATTAGGAGGAGGAATCTCACACCCCCGATTACTCTCTTTAGTCAATCCATACCCTGGGCCAGGAAGGTCAAGTACCTGGGCGTTACCCTGGATGCATCGATGACATTCCGCCCGCATATAAAATCAGTCCGTGACCGTGCCGCGTTTATTCTCGGTAGACTCTACCCCATGATCTGTAAGCGGAGTAAAATGTCCCTTCGGAACAAGGTGACACTTTACAAAACTTGCATAAGGCCCATCATGACTTACACGAGTGTGGTGTTCGCTCATGCGGCCCGCACACACATAGACACCGTTCAATCTCTACAATCCCGCTTTTGCAGGTTAGCCGTCGGAGCTCCGTGGTTCGTGAGGAACGTTGACCTACACGACGACCTGGGCCTCGAATCTATACAGAAATACATGAAGTCAGCGTCGGAACGGTACTTCGATAAGGCTATGCGTCATGATAATCGCCTTATCGTAGCCGCCGCTGACTACTCCCCGAATCCTGATCATGCAGGAGCCAGTCACCGTCGACGCCCTAGACACGTCCTTACGGATCCCTCAGATCCAATAACCTTTGCACTAGACGCCTTCAGCTCTAGGAGCAGGCTTAGGGACCTCGGTAACCGTACTCGTCGAACTCGACAAAGAGTTCGCCGTGCAACCTAACCCATGAATCAGCTCGCTGAGTTTCTCGCCGGATCTTCTCAGCGGGTCGCGATTCCGATCCGGTAGTAGATTAATTCGCGAAGCAGCTACTCTTGAGTTGTTAGGTCTCCTTCGGAGGCGCTCGGGTAGCTGTTAGCAAATCCCACCCCTCCTGGCTGAGCCTTTGCTCGCCCACCTGTCCTGGTGAAACTGGAAAGGCCTCCGGGCCACCAGTAATCCTTCAAATGAATCGCTTTGTAGGAACAGCAGTAGGGGGTGGAACCTTAAAAGGAAAGTGCAACTGATTAGTGGATGGATTCCAACCCATACCCAAAGTTGAAGAAGATTCACTTACAATCAAATTATTACTTGAACTTGCAGTGGTCCCTTCTAATATCATTGGTAAATTAGTTTTGAATTTTCTAAGATTGAAGCAGCCTTTCTGAAGGGCTGCAGACACTGTTTCATGAATATGACGCAAACTACTTTCATCGTCAGTTCCTGTAATGAGATCATCTATGTAAAAGTCGTGTTGTATTATTTGTTTAATCAGGGGATCTGAGCAGTCTTCACCCAACTGCCAAAGACAGCGTGTACTCGAATAACTAGAACTTTCCATTCCGTAAGTAATAGTATTAAGTTGCAACGTCTTGATTGGAGTATTCTCATCCTCTCTCCATAATATAAGTTGAAGATCTCTATCCTCTTTATTAATTAGGACCTGGCGGTACATCTTCTCGACGTCACCGGTCAGGAGGTACTTGTACTGTCGAGCTCTTATAAGAATGGAGAAAAGTGAATCCTGTATGTTGGGACCAACCAAAAGGAGATCATTGACAGAATAACCGGAGGAAGTAGGAGCAGAGCCATCAAACACCACCCTGCTCTTCGTCGATTCGCATGCATTGATTTATACGAATTACGATTTATAGACTCAAGGACGTCAGCACGATTAATTAAAAATTTATAAAATTGTTCCAAATTCGGTACATCATCCAACGCGCCACGACACTCCTCCCATTTCAAAAGAGTGTGGCTGTCTAGCTTTGAGCTCATTATGTGAATTATGAGGACATCCCATTTGTCGGTAGGTTGACCTAGGCTAGACAATGTCGATGGCACTGTACGGGGCTCCCGTGTGGTGCCACGCCCTGACCCGTGACAACGTTGCGGCGTTGCGACGTCCGCAGCGCGCGATTGCGGTCAGGGCGGTTCGTGGATACCGCACCGTCTCGTTTGAGGCGGCGTGCGTGCTAGCTAGGACGCCTCCCTGGGACCTAGAAGCGGAGGCGCTCGCTGCGGATTACGCGTGGCGATGCGATCTCCGCTCCAGGGGGGAGCCGCGTCCCGGCGCGGCGGAAGTTCGAGCGCGGAAACTTCAATCTCGGCGTGCCGTGCTCGAGGCGTGGTCTCGCCGCCTGGCGGACCCCGCCTACGGGCGACGGACTGTCGAGGCGATCCGCCCGGTCCTCTCGGACTGGGTGAATCGCGACCGAGGACGTCTCACCTTCCGAGCGACGCAGGTGCTCACGGGACACGGCTGTTTCGGTCGCTACCTGCACCTCGTCGCCCGGAGGGAGCCGACGCCGAAGTGCCACCACTGCAGTGGCTGCAACGAGGACACGGCGGAGCACACGCTCGCGTACTGCACCGCTTTCGCGGAGCAGCGCCGCGTCCTCGTTGCAAAAATAGGACTGGACTTGTCGCTTCCGACCGTCGTGGCTACGATGCTCGGCAGCGACGAGTCCTGGCAGGCGATGCTCGACTTCTGCGAGTCCACCATCTCGCAGAAGGAGGCGGCGGAACGGGAGAGGGAGAGCTCTTCTTCCCTCTCGGCGCCGTGCCGCCGCCGTCGAGCCGGGGTTCGGAGGAGGGCGTTTGTCCAGCTCCAGCCCCTATGAGGAGGCAGTCTCCTCCCGGTGATGGTCACGGGGCGACCTAAGGGGGTTGAGGCTGCGCCGCACGCTACCGTCACTCTAGCGCGCTGGCACCAGAAGGACGGGACGGCGCGTCGGCGGCTGCGGACTGCGATGCGGTCCGCATTTTCGTCGTCGCTGTCGTCGCCGAACATACTGTTGAAGAGCAACCCGGTCGGCGGTGTATCGCGTTCCGACCCGGCAGGCTGGTTCTGGCCCAGCGGGGTATCCCGGAACACCAGCGGCACCGCCCGGGCGGCCTGGTAGGGCCGCCGTACAGCGGAGACCGACGTCGTTGGTCGTCGACTATCGCCTCGACGACCCGTCGGTCGGGCGTCCTCGGGGTGGCGCCGCGTGTCTGGTTGTAGTGTTGACCGCGGGAACCCCCCTACTCTGAACGGGTTCTGACCCCGGACGGAGATCGGACGTCGGGTGTAAGAGTGCAGGGGAGTCGTTTAGTGGGTGGGCCCTAAAATCCTTGGGCCCGCGATCTGCTCTCAACACCTGCAGATCGTTGAGTCTCACATACCCCGCGCGCCCCCTAGGCGCGGGGACCTCGTAGGAGGTTCGGCCCCCGGCCCGAAAAAAAAAAAAAAAGGCTAGACAATGCCCTTAAATTCTTAGTGATGTGATCTACCATAAATCTTAAAGATCTTTCAGACTCACGAATTGTCTGTTGAATATTTAATAATGAATTTAAATGATGATTTATCAATTGACGCTTATTATCATAACGACTGCATAATAATTGCCAAGCACTTTTATAGTTGGAACTAGAAACTTCGAAGTTAGTAATAATGCGTGCTGCATCACCCGTTAAGTATGACATTAAATAATGAAACTTATGAATTGCAGCAATTCGCTCATTGTTATGAATTAAACTCAGAAACGTGTCACGGAACTCAAGCCAACGGAAATATGATCCGTCAAACTTAGCAATTTGTATTTGGGGCAATTTAAATCCTAAAACATCATGATGATCGATATTACATTGAGCTGATGACTGACTAGAGTTAAGGTCTTTGTAATTACTTTCGTCATGTTTACTTGCATGATGTTGTTTAATCATGCTTTGAGCGGAAACGATGTTTGTAATAAATAACTGCTCAATGTCATCTCGCTCATCAACCTCGTTTGTCAAATCACTACGATTCAAAACCTCTATCTGAGTCTGCAAGTCGTCAAATCGATTTGACAGTGACTCAAACTTGCTAAGCTTAAGTGTCAATTCAGCAAGTCAGCAAGAAGTTAGTGTTTCTTTTGAGCTTGTCTGAGTTAAATAGTTCCGAAATTTAGTTATTTGCCCCTTTATGGAGCTACGTTTAACAAAAAGATCCAGCAAATCTTGAGTCTTTTGCACTAGTTTCACCTCCCATGATAAATAAAAATTATAAGTTTCTAATATATTAAGTAAAAAATTTGTAAATTAATTTAATATAATTATTATATGTAACTGGTAAAAGAAGCAATAAGAAAAGCAAAGTCTAGTACTACAGATAATGAAATGAATGCAAAAATAGAATAAAATCTGTTTAGTTAATTAATAAATTAAAAATATTAAATTTATCTCACGCTCCTCGACTAGACGTGACCTGCATTGGAGTCCGGCCCTGCTGCACTCTCACTCGGAACCCTGGGACACAGCGGGGCTGAACTTGTTTATCGCAGCCAGTAGGTAACGTGCGAAGGCGCACCGTTTGTCTGGAATGTTCGGCTAAATTGTGTGAATTAAAACAACAATGCAAGAGGGGATAAAAAAAATAATTAATTAGGCACGGTGGGTATTCAGTTATTTAAATAACTATCTAGCAAAATCCGCTTATTGTTGGGTGGCCGTCCGCTTGTCTTCCTTTGTAAGCAATATAAATATAATTACTCAATGCAGAAAATAATAACGAATATTAAGAAAGACACTTTTTGGTTTCAATATTTTTATGATGTGGGTAAGATTCACTATGATAAAAAAATGAATTGAAAATAATGAAAACATAAAAAACACTGTATAAAGACAATTAGCACAAGTACAGACTAATCGATTTGGGTAAATAGGAAAAATGTTATTGGAATTTAGGTTGGTGTGATTATATAGACGGGAAAGTAATGGGAAGGGCACTTAGCTGCATTGGCCTGGGCTGCGGCTCGATGCTGATTGCTGATCGATGACCGGCGATGGCTGCAATGGCTTGAGCTCCAAGATCCCGTGGATACAGTTGAGGACGGCAGCTGGTTTCGGCGAATACGTTTCTGACCGATACTATGACTTGACCATCCGATTGAAAAAATGTTCTTTTCCGAAGAATTTTGAAGGTCCTGTCACGGTCGCCAGATGTTGGATGCTTGGGTTTCTTCAATAAAACTCCCACAATCGATTTTGTGCTTGTATTTTCTCTATACAGGTTTTTGTTAATTTATTACGTTGCGAACAAGTTAGCTTGGCACGGCCATTAATTGAAGTGTGTAAAAATTGTGTCGGTGAACATAAATAAAAATTTAATATTGCTCAGTAAAATTTCGTAGGCGTTAACACCCATAGACACAGCCCACTGAGTTCCTCACCGGATCTTCTCAGTCACGTTTCCGATCCGATGGTAAGATTCTGTGAAGCACTGCTCTTGCTGGGGCTAGAGTTAGCAATTCTCTCAGGTTGAGCCCGTGGGCTCACCTACCAGTCCGCGCAAAGTTGAAATAGCCTCTTAAGCTACCAACGAATAGGCAGGGAAAAAAGTGTAAATTCACGACATGAAGAAACTCAAATGTGATCAATTATAAGATAAGAGGCTGAGACACTGCTCTTGCTAGGGCCAGTGTTGGTAACACTCCGGTTTGAACCCCGTGAGCTCACCTACACATCAAGGCGAAACTGAAATAGCCTCTCAAAGCTATTAACATAGGTAAAAAATGCACCTACCCTATAAAAATTTCATATTCATTTAATACAGATTTAAATACGATACGTTTTCGATAATCTCGGTCTAGACCAGCTTAAGTGATGCGCAAAATGCAGATCAATGTGAACAACATTATTTATGTAATTTTTTATCATGAAATAATCACGAAAATACCGACGTAAGTAAATAATGTATTTACCTAAAATAAATGTAATCGACCGTGACCCAATGGTCTTGGAAAGTGGAGGCCTCCATTTGCCCGTCCGCCTTGAACTTGTTGTAAACAGAGATCAGGTTTAGGGAGTGACCTATGACGTCACTGTTGAACATCCGATTGTGAGCATCATTCCAGTAATCACTCTCGTCCGCGTCGGCCGAGTCGAAAGCGTATTCCGAGTTGTGTATCTGGAAATTATTTTAATGGCCTTTCATTAGCTTCATATGTATGTATGTAACGGAATCTTCGAAAATGATTTTGACCCCCTTCAAAATATCGGGTTAACTCGATATTTGTCATTTAGATCCGATGACAATTCAATGTTTTAAACAGTTACATCCTTACTAGGATAATCAAGATTAGCGATTTTTTTGTTTTCCTTGAACCCCGACTTTATTTGCGTCAAGACCAAGAAGGGAAACTACCAGGCGCGCCTATTTCTCGGATTATAATAAAATACATTCTTTTACACTATTTTGTAGTTGGATTTTATATAAAAGCATTTTTAGTTTTTTTTAACTATTTTTTATTTTGTATTAGAAGAATCTGCAAGGGTGAGTTTTTTGGGAGGTTTAACGACAAATATCTCCCACAGAGCCGTTGAAATTGTTCGGATCTATAAGAGATTCAGACATCGGTCAAATATCTTGCGTATTATGATGACTACCGCAACAAGTTTCTTGCATACGTATAGAACCTAAAACCTAAAAGAGACCAGAACTGACCTTAATTTTGTTGAAATTCGATGGATATCCCTGTTCTCGGTTTAAATAAACGGCCAAGTGCTGGCAGTTATCGGTGACGCCGATTCGTTTCCAATCCGAATTGTCTCGTAGTGAACTCGCTCTGTAAAATGATGAGAACTCAAACCAAAATACACATTGTGTGGCGATAGCCATCATACAACGCAAGATAATTGACCTGATGCCTGAATCTCGCTTATGACATTTTCAAGATAAGCTCGCATATATACAAGTTCCGAACAACAATATTCGGAACGTCGGTCTACCGAGCAATATCACCCGCTCGGTGGAAGATCTTCCCTTTGTTGTCTAAGCCTGCCCAAAGAGCAACGCGCTTCACGCCGTCCGGGTTCCGGAGTAGGTTACCCGGAACTCCCCGACCTTGACTCCCCTTTATAGCCTATGTCACTCAGAGATAGTGTAGATTCCAAACAGTGAAAGAATTTTTAAAATCGGTTCAGTAGTTTCGGAGCCTATTCAATACAAACAAATCTTTCCTCTTTATAATATTAGTATAGATATACTTGTCTGGCCATAAATACTGTTACAAAGGAAAAAATCAAATTTCTATGGGAAATAACATTTATTACTTTTACAGTGTTAGTTTAATACATAAATATAATACAATTTAAAATATAAAAAGCTTATCCGAAGTGGTCTCCATAAAACGGATCATAAATCATAATCCAGCGGATTAAGATCGGGACTAGACGATGGCCAGTCTTCAGCTCTGATGAAGTCCGAAACGTTCGTTTCCAACCAAGACTGCGTAGACCGAGCTTTATGACCTGGCGCCGAGTCTTGCTGGAAGGACCATTCCTGATTATTGAACATGGTGTTGTTAAGGGGCTTCACTACCATGGTATCTTGATACACTTGTGCCGATGTTTTGATACCTTTTTCACAAAAGTATGGCCCAATCACTCCTTCATAGCTAATACCCCACCAAACCATCACTGAAGTCGGATAGTGCCCACGTTGCACTCTCTCGACTAATTGGGAAGATTCCTTAGAGCTTTGAGCATAAATACGGTCATTTTGTAGTGTAGGTAATATGCAATGTTGCACATTGCAATATGACGTGTATGCATGTACGATGTCGGGCGACGCTCCTGCAAGGGCAGTCGTTCGTCTACCGCCAGCTAAGCAAGGTGTGCAATAAATACCTAACCTAATACATTATCAGTATTTTATTGAAGAACCCAACCAATTGTTACTAAATTTTGTTTGTTAAAATGTTGCTCAATTGTAAAAAAATTCTCATCCGTAAACAATTTTTTTCTATAACCTCTCTTTGCGTACCGCTTCAGTAGTTGTTTCGATTTTAGCACCCTATTGTCTTTTAAATTATCAGTAAAGAAATGACCAGTACGTCTCTTATAGGCTGCAAGTCCTAAGTCATCTTTTAAAATACGCAACATGGTTCTAGGTGCTATCTTCATCTCCAGAGATAAAATCTTTTGCTTTCGGACAGGATTTCTTCGAATTCTTTCCCTTACTGCTTTGACCACCTTTTTCGCACTAACACTACGTGGACGGCCAGATCTTTTTCTGTCACAAATAGAGGAGGTCTCATTGCACCTATTAATACCCCGGTACACAAACATTTTACTAATACCAAGCGTATGGAGAGTTTAAAAAATTGCATTTGGCTCCATACCTACTTTGTGTAATGCAATCACAGCGATTTGGTTCTCTTTATCACCCCACTCCATTTTGTTATCGCAAAATATTGTACAATGTATTGGCGCCAAAATGAGAACTCAATGAGCAATCATATAAAAATGACGGATTCCAAATTCAAATGTAATATTTTGTTTATTTTTAATTGTAACAGTATTTATGGCCAGACTAAGTATACAAGTTCCGAACAACAACATTTGGACTGTCGGTCTACCGAGCTAATATCACCCGCTCGGTGGAAGATCTTCCTTTGTCGTTTAAACTTCCCACATTATGTTGTGGCTAAATAATGAGTTTGGTTCCCTCTGGTTATCCGAAAATAATTACACGAACGTGATGTTCGGTATGTTCGCGTGTAGTCGTTATGAAACTCGCCTATACAACAGTCGCAATAATGAAAGCGTGAGAGAAGAAATGCAACACACATTATTGCGAAGTGAGGCAATCTAGTTTATAAACAGCGGACAATGGTAGGCAGCGGCCTGGCTCTGCCCCTGGCATTACTGATGTCCACGGGCGACGGTAACCACTCACCGTCAAATGAGCTGTGTGATTGTCTGTCTACAAGGAAAATAGAAATAAAAAAACTTTCCGAATAACGAAAGTGTTTTCGAGATATATTAGAACTAAAACTAAAAAATAACTCTCTTGTTTCCAGTAATTTTGCCTGCCTTAAATCTCCTCAGTGGATCCGTTGAGTATCATGACATTTACAAATCTAAATCCCGTCATTCCATTTCATCATTACACGTGACACCAGCGGCGGATGTAGAAAAATAAGAAATCTGGAGTACATATCTAAATGAATTCGAAAAAAAAACTCGTAAAACGCGATTTCTCTCGTAAAACATT
The DNA here is from genome assembly GCF_030269925.1 of Bombyx mori. Taxonomy (NCBI): domain Eukaryota; kingdom Metazoa; phylum Arthropoda; class Insecta; order Lepidoptera; family Bombycidae; genus Bombyx; species Bombyx mori. The sequence continues at coordinate 2,552,345 of NC_085135.1, read as the reverse complement.
TTATGTGACAAATAATAGATTGAACGTTTACCTAACGCGTCCTCTATCTAATAATTTTATCACAGCACTTTCTGGGGTGGAGTTGAAATCACCTGTCAGTATAACAGGAAAATGGCCGGACCTGAAAAATAATAATTTGAAAGGGAGGTCAGCCCGTCACATGCATTTGTCGAAGCCCATGTGTGTGTCTTAGCATAAAATGTCCATAAATAGTGCTTCTTCCGTATTATATTGCAGTGATTGGAAGGCGCAAAGGCGCATCACAAGGAAGTCCGTTACGAATACTTCATCATAGTGTAAGGTTTATTGTAAAATAATTAAAACAAAAATAATAAAATGTATCATGTTAAACTTAAGGCAATTATCGGATTGTTAAATAGCAACACTGTTTGTGGGAGCAATGGCAGTAGTGGGAACGTGACATAATAAAAAAGGCGGTAGTCTGAAAAAACGACACAGAAATCAGTATATTGAGTAGTGAGCAGATATCTAAGATTGTACAAGTGGAGTTACAAATAAAGCAGTATTAAGTGAACTATTGCAACCTGTGTATTTATTTACTGGCTCTGGAATATGAGCTTACAATAGTTAAACTAGCTATACCCGTCCGTGTTTACGTTGTTATGGTGAATTCTGCAATTTCTAACAAATATCTTGATTGTTACAGCAAACTGTGTGATTCTAGATGTAGAATTCCCTTCTCGATTGATATTATACAGATACTAGCTGTACCCGTCCGCTTCGCTGGGCATTTAAAATTTCTTAGCCCCACAAAGATTCCCATCATTAACACAACCCGCATTTGGTGTAGGGAGTCCAACACTCATATAAATATTAGCCTATCCATTAAGTACATGTATTTTCTACATGGATACCAAGTTTCAAGTCAATCGGATGCATGGTTCAGTAGTTATAAACGGACCATCCGTAAAAACCACTGTAGATTTATATATTAGTATGGATATAGATATGTCGTCTATTCGAAGTAAACTAATATTTCGTGTAAACTCTACAGCACTCGTCATGTTGCTCTCAGTTTTGGAAAAATCTTTATGACAGGCCGCCTGCCTAACGTCAACTCTCCTTGGGAATGCTTTTGTTGACCCTGGGGACCTAGGTTGTATTAGCTTTGGTAAGGCTAAAGGTAGACCTAAGAAAAAATGGATAGATTGAGTGAAAGACGACATGTGTAAGAGGGGAGTGAGCGAAGAAATGGTATAGATAAAGGAGTATGGAAGGAGAAAATATGTTGCGCCGATCCCACGTGACTGGGAGAAGGGCAGGAGAATGATGATATTTACAGCACTCGTCAATTATAGTCAAAAAGCATCAGAACATAAATTTCACCTTCCATTTTAAATAAGGTCGAAATCTTAAGTTGTGTTTGTAGTGCGGCTGTCCTACCCTACAAAGGTACACATGAGTGTGATCTGAGAGGGCTCTCAAATCGGCCCATCACCAATTCTTTCCTCCTTGCGTCGATAATCCTCAATAATGAGGGTTGTGACCTCCTTTAATATCTTTCTCCTGGATTCATCTCTCTGGATCACCAATTGCGTATATAATGTATGTATGTATAATACTGATGGTAGATAGATACCACCAACTTGACTATTTCCGCTGCGACGCAGGAATGCGTTTCGGTTCGAAACTTGGGGCAGCCTTTGTAAGACTTAGAGTAACTCTCAAGATGCATGATAATCGTTACGTTGTTGAGGTCTACATGCTCCGGTAAATGCTAAGCCATAAATAAAAAAGTGATCCGATTTTTACTACATACAAGGTATAACCAAGTTTCTGAGTTACTAAGAAATAATGAAAAAAACCTAGAATTCACTATTATTATATATACATAAATAACACAAGGTGACATAGGACAATATAGTCGAAACAGACAAAAGAAAACACTAAATAATCTTACTCACTCCCTCCCATTGTTGAAATAAGCGAATCTATCGATCTCGGCGAGTAATATTTTTATTTGTGCTAGTCGTACGTCCGTTCTCTTCGGATTGTAGAGTAAGTGGGTTGTGGCAACGACTATGGAAGACCCGGGCAATTCCTTCGGCGACAATTTTACAATCACACCGATATTATCACGGTTGAGGATAGGCAGCTCCGGCTGGAAGAACTCAACCTGTTGAAGAATGACGAGCATCAGACGGGGATTACATGCTGCGCGCTAATCTTTGCTAATCCTTGCGGAGTTATAGATAATGTTTTGCGACAGAAATATAGTTTTTTTTTTTATTGCTTAGGTGGGTGGACGAGCTCACAGCCCGCCTGGTGTTAAGTGGTTACTGGAGCCCATAGACATCTACTAACACTAGCCCTAGCAAGAGCAGTGCTTCGCTGAATCTACCGCCGAATCGGAATCGTCGCCCACCGAGAAGATCCGGCGAGAACCTCCGTGGGCCCTAGTCATAGTTTCATGAAAGAAACCATAATAGCTAGGTCATGGGCTCATTTTTATTCATACAACTACCTTTAAAGGGCGTTTTTTCCATACACACAACGGAAAATACGGTATACCTTTTTATTATTATTTCTATTACGAAAATATAACACAGTATAGTTATTGAAAAAATTCGAGAAAGTTTTACAAAGATATCATGTTGTTTCGGGATTTTTCAACAAAAGGTTTCAAAGTTTTTCCAGTTTCATACGAATAAATTATTCAACGTGTTTTCGTTCACAAAGAACCACATACTTTTTCAGGGATTGATCTCGAAAGGTCATCGATACTCAAAAGCTATTGTGAAACAAGATTCTATGAATATTTCGACTTAACCGAGTCGATATATTGTACGAGTATTCCTGCAATATACCGAAATACAACAAAAATATTGTGAAAACCTGAAAATAAGTTACTTACTATTTACATTTATTAACTGAACACTGTAAGTTTTTTTAATGATTATACAGTCAAACCTGGAGAGTTGAGAACTTAGTAACCGAGAAAACTCCTTTAGTGAGATTATTCGGGTCTACCTCCCTAAAACCTCAATACGTGAAAAATATAAACATATTATGTAAGTGACAGTCGTTTTTTCACTCGTTAACCTCTGACCGTGATTGCTACTTGCCTGTACCACTATAAACGACAGTCAAATGTATTTATGAATCTTTCTTAAATTTCCAGCAACGAAAACATTTCCAAATCGAATTGAATAAAAATTTGATTTGCAAAATTACGATAATTAGTGGGCTAGGAGATATGTAGGAGCATTTTTTCTCCCTCTGAAACTCTCCTCAGGATGGATGGATTTGAATGGATAGAATTTTATCCACACAGCAACACTATAAACATATCTGTTTAGGCTTTGTCATCGTTGATATTCAGTATAATACAAACATAATGTCAATATCGACACATTACACTGTAAACGAATCTAAGGAATTGAAACATAATCGTGACCAAAATGAAAGGCACAATGTATTGCTAACAAGTTACTCTGACCAGCAAATCGAAAGAACTTTGATCGAGTGAAATTATCACTTAACTTGTATCAATATTTTATGGTCCGGCCTGGAATTCTTTGTACTTTGTAATTACCGTACTAACAATTTAGTATCGGCTATAAATCGATATAGTCGTAAATTACTCTGCGTTTTTTATTATTATTAAATACATAATTAATTTCACGGCACTATTTTATGTTCTTTTATTCTTCACTTCCGTTTTGTCTGTTCATGGCTTTAATCAGAGACTACTTTAATATGAACATTTTAAAAATTCAACTAAACTACATTTTTTTGTTATTAGTATCCGTGGTAACGTTGAAATTCGTCTAAATGAGGCATTAAAACCTAGTGATCCTAATCATGTATGGTGCGGTATATTTAGTTGTCTTATCAGTAAAATCGTGGTTGCAATTTTTTATTTATTAATTGATGACATGCGCTTAAGTGTCTTTATAATTAATTTACCAGTTTTTTTACGTCTTTCTAGAAGTTACGTCATTGAACGCGGGGTATTCTTCACACCTATGATAAAAAAATACACAACTTAACCAGTCACCTGTCCCCGTACAAAAAAAAAATCCATAATGTCCAAACAAGCTTGTGTCATGTCCCAAGGCTTTATCTATTCTTCAGTAATATGTCGAAACTCCAGGTAATAGAGCAATCTAGCTCGCAAGTAAATGAAGCTAAAGCCCATACATAGAACGAGATATAGGACTTGTCGAAAATAAGCGGTGTATAACGCATTCGGCATAATGTACTTTTCTTAGGTTTAAAGGAACTTAAAATTAAGAAACATCAGTTAATATTTTCTTGTTCCTTTTATATAAATGGCGACAAACTTTACTTCCACGGTGAAGGAATAACATCGTGTAATAAAAATCAAACCCGCAAAATTATAATTTGCGTAATTACTGGTGGTAGGACCTCTTGTGAGTCCGCGCGGGTAGGTACCACTACCCTGCCTATTTCTTCCGTGAAGCAGTAATGCGTTTCGATTTGAAGGGTGGAGCAGCCGTTGTAACTATACTTGAGACCTTAGAACTTATATCTCAATGTGGGTGGCGCATTTGCGTTATAGATGTCTATGGGCTCCAGTAATCACTTAACACCAGGTGGGCTGTGAGCTCGTCCACCCATGTAAGCAATAAAAAAAAAATAAAAAAAAACATTCTGAGAATATTTGAATAAGCAATTTTGGAAGTTGATTACTCAGTTACTGGCCGCGAACAATACTATAACTATACCGTGTGCCAGGTTCCCGAACTGGATATCTTAACACAGACATACCAAGAATCACCGTTACAACGCTTACGTAGCTTGACGTTTCTCATCTCTTACTACTCTCGACTTCAGTGATGATAACCGCTACTTTTGTACTATATAACTGATTGAAACAACTGTTTAAGTCACCTCTGAAGTTTGATTCAACAAAAAATTATCACCTCTCGGAGTTTACCAAGACTACCTTGTCCTTAAGTATCCTTAGGAAATAAAAACGTCTATCTCTATAAAAAAAAATCCTACTAATTCTATTAACTTACGCTGATTTGATCGTCCAAATCAAATAAAGACTTCTTGAAGTAAATAGCGCATCCGTCCTGCCTGTCTCCGGTTTTCTGTTTGAAGACACCTTGGTACCCGATGTTTTCGAATTTAGAATAGAACGTTTCAAGATGCGACAGTTGAACTTCTTGGAGGCACAGTATCTGTAAGAGAACGATGTCTCAATAAAGGAATGTCCGTTGTTCCCTAGTTAAATAAGAAACAAAAAACACAAAAAAAAATCCACCCAATATTTATCACGTTCAATTTTTATTTAGATAAATGTAAAACATTCAAAAGCGACATACGACAGATTAAATTGAACTTAACGAGATTCCATAATTACGTAGGTATTAATAAGTCATGCCTTTTCATTATTATTGTGTAGACCGGTGAACGAGCCAAAGCCCCGTGGGTGCAAAGTAATAACCGGGGGTATAGACATCGCAACATGACTACAGCCGCCCAACTTTAGACATGAGTTCTACATCTCAGTTTCATGGCCATCATTTAACGACTGCCCCGCCCTTCAAAACGGAATACATTACTGCTTCGCGACAAAAATAGACAGGGTGGCGATACCGATACGCACAGGCTAACAAAACGTTCTATCACCAGTCATTAGGCATAATAGAATTTATACGGGTTTGATTTTAATTACACGATTTTATTTCTTCGGTGTGGAAGTCATCCGAGAACGTGTGTGTAGGTGTTTCTACTATATTTATGTATATTAGTTCATATTATTTATTAATTTACATTGCACACCTACTCAATATTTAATATATTATATCATATTTAATTACGTATTCTATAACACACTCTCATACAGTACATAAATACGCCAAACAATCATACATTCACAACACTACTCAAAATTATATTATTTACACAAGCATAGTCGGGCGCAACCGCTAGTATGCGGCAAAGACCCCGACTATGTATAACTGCGTACGTACTGGTCGTCGCCTGCGCCACGACTCGGCCGCCGCTCGCGGCCAGTCGGGTTTGATCAACGCTACGCTAAGACTGTGTCACTCCTCGACTTACGCGTACTCTTTTGCTTCGTTACGATTTATTGCTTTCGTCTATTTGGTATTATTGTGTTTGAACTTGCTACCGCTTTATCTGTGCCTTCTGTACTCCGTAATTTCTCCTTCTAAATATTGCTATACTATCTGTGATTGGAAATAAACTGTCCATCCAATTACGGACTCGTTATTGTGCCGCCCGGCACTGGTGACCTTACCACCACCATCAACGACTACTAAAGTGTGTTTCATTAGAAAAATTGGTATCTGCCTGCGAGATTCAAACATCGACACAATCGCATCGCTCGACATCAACTGTATTTAATAATGGCTGTTCTGTCTTTGAAGCTCATATGTGTGCCTAACAATACGCCGTATCATTAAATGCTAGTTCACGATCAGAGTACGCTGGCGTAATGCTCGGAGAACGCCTTCTACAGTCCATTCTCCGGTGAATACTTTAAGAGGCCATTTCGCGCCACCCACAGTAAGACATGATATTGTGTTTAGAACACTGCACAGCCACATTCAAGTACTTACGTCAGGTGACAGTCTGCGAATTTCTTGGTAGAGACGTCTAGATCTGTGTTTCCACTTTAAGTTCCTCGGAGAGCAATCAATGTAGAGATACGGATGATACTCCAACAAATACTGCGCTAGTACATTGTAAGACACCACTTTGAACCTAAAAGTTGCTGAAATTTGGTTTAGTGGTTATTATTTACATCTTCTATTTGCGTATTTTTTTTAGCATAAAATAACGTTATAAGCGATATTAGCTTCACTTATCACTTTGTTTGGCGCATTTACGTTGTAAATGGTTTTTTTTTATTGCCCTTGTAGGCAGACGAGCATACGGCCCACCTGATGGTGAGTGGTTACCGTCGCCCATGGACTTCAGCAAAGCCAGGGGCAGAACCAAGCCGCTACCTACCGCAAATGTCTATGAGTTCCAGTAACCATTTAACACCAGGTCGGCTGTGTGAGCTGTCCACTCATCTAAGCAATAAAAAAAAACACACTACAGGATACAGAGAATAAGATTTCAATAGATCCAGCTTCGATCAACAATAGTAACTGAGCATTTCTCAAAATAATTGCACCACCAATAGAATACTGTACTAAAATAAAAATGTTAAACTAAATTTTTTTTTTTGTTTTCATTTGTAGACAGGTGTCTAAAGATTTTGAATATGAGGTTTGTTGGGAGGTTTAATATGTAATAAAGTAGAGAAATGTGTAGAAATATACCAAGGGCGGAGAAATATTCTTATTTTGTTACCGTCTATCAATTACGATAATTAAAACACCAAATCAATTTCGTCAACTTTTATGCATTTCAATGTCACCCACATAACCATCATTTTACGTGTCTATAAAAAACTATTAACATTTACAGCAAAATGTTACTTATTAAATATAAGTAATAATATATCCTTTACGTTACCATTTGCCCACAACTTTGTTTTAAAATCACAGTAAAGAAGTTTTGATGTTGTTTTATTTTTAAATACGTTCACAAATGAAATAACACTACACTTATTTTGCTTTTTTCATAAAAATTGCAGGTTTTAAGATAAAAAAAAAAAAACTGTGTTCTCTCTCCTCTTCTTTTCTCAGTGTTCATTAACACAGTCACTACTTTGATATCCTCAAATTTTCATCTTTATGCAGATGATTTGCAAATTTACCATCACTGCGCACCTAGTGAAATTGATAGAGCAGTCAAAGATGTTAATTGTGACTTGGAAAACATTCATGAATGGGCAACGTCTCATGGACTCTTACTTAATGCCAACAAAACACAGGCCATCATAATTGGTAGTAGATATTCGTGCATTAAATCATTCTGCAATTGGATCTCTCTTAATGAATGGCCAAAAATTGTCTTTAGTAAAACTGTTAAAAACCTTGGCGTTACCTTTAACTCTTTCTTAAGCTGGAATGAGCAGGTTAACAATGTTAGCAGCAAAGTTAACTTTGCATTCCATTCACTCAAATGTCTCCAATATTTTTTGCCTTTGGAAACTAAAATTTCTCTTGCCCAAAGTCTCATTTTACCCATTTTGGACTACGCTGATGCTTGCTACTTGGATGCCACTGAGGAGCTTCTCAATAAGCTTGAGCGTTTGCAAAATTTGTGCATCCGTTTTATTTTTGGTCTCAAAAAATATGATCATATTTCTGAATTTCGCAAAAAGCTCAAGTGGCTCCCAGTCCGTTTCCGCAGAAATACTAGAATGTTGTGCTTCCTATTTAATATCCTACATAATCCTAACTACCCACAATATTTACGTGATCGCTTTACCTATGCCCGTCCCTCCATTGCTCCTTGTAGAACACACATTAAAACTCTTCTCAAATGCCCTGTTCATAAAACACATGCTTACGCAAAATCATTTTCTGTACAAGCAGTTATACTTTGGAATTCCCTCCCTCCAAGCATACGAGCGTGCAAAACCATAGCAGCGTTCAAGAAATCTGTTAAAGAACATTATTTATCCTCACCATCTTAAATAAAGTATATATATTTGTATAATGTATTATAATATAAAGTAAGTATACTTATGTGTGTATTTTATATACCTAGTCAGGTCATAAGTATTGTCACACAGTAAAAACTTTTCTTTTAGAATGCTGGCCACAAAAAGTTTATTGAATTCGAATTTCGAATTGTTCATGAAAATAAAAATGTATACTTTTAGAATTTTACTCATTTTTAAATATGGAGTAGACGCTTAAAGAAGACCGTGTTGCAGTTATTGCGTTGCATCGTTGCAGTTACGCGCCAATTCAAATTTTTAACATACTGAAAAATTTGAATATAACCAAAAGATTCGTTTATCGTACCATCAAACAATACAATGAAGACTCTAGTGTAGATAACAGGTCAAGAAGTGGTCGCCCTCGGTCTGTTAGGACTCCAGCAGTGATAAAAGCTGTGAAGGCGCGAATTCAAAGAAATCCCAAACGTAAGCAGAAACTGTTGGCCCTTCAGATGGGGTTAAGCAGAACCACGGTGAAAAGGGTGTTAAATGAAGACTTAGGGCTTCGGGCATATCGAAAAAAAACAGGACATCGTTTGAATGCTCGTCTAATGGACCTGAGACTGAAGAAATGCCGCGCTTTGTTGAAGCGATACGCGGGAAAAAAATATCGGGAAATTCTTTTTTCGGATGAAAAAATTTTTACCGTAGAAGAGAGCTACAACAAACAAAATGATAAGGTGTACGCACACAGTAGTGAAGAAGCGAGCAACCGTATTCCGCGTGTCCAACGAGGTCCTTTTCCATCCTCGCTCATGGTATGGTTAGGAGTTTCTTATTGGGGCTTAACAGAGGTACATTTTTGTGAGAAAGGTGTAAAAACGAATGCAGTTGTGTGTCAAAATACAGTCCAGACGAACCCTGTGGAACCTGTTTCTCATACCATGTTCAATAACAGGCACTGGGTATTCCAACAAGATTCGGCGCCAGTTCATAGAGCGAAGAGCACACAAGACTGGCTGGCGACGCGTGAAATCGACTTCATCCGGCACGAAGACTGGCCCTCCTCCAGTCCAGATTTGAATCCGTTAGATTACAAAATATGGCAACACTTGGAGGAAAAGGCGTGCTCAAAGCCTCATCCCAATTTGGAGTCACTCAAGACATCTTTGATTATGGCAGCCGCCGATATTGACATGGACCTCGTTCGTGTTGCGATAGACGACTGGCCGCGCAGATTGAAGGCCTGTATTCAAAATCACGGAGGTCATTTTGAATAAACTTTAGTGTCATAAGAATCTATGTTTTGTTAAGTTCATTTTGGTATATGAATGGTTACATAATGAATAAACTTGTTTCAATTATTTGACATTAAACATGTGACAGATTTTGACAGACATTAGACATGTGAATTTATGACCTGACTAGGTATATATATATGTGTGTGTGTGTATTTGTATGTATATATATTGTTTTGTATCTTGTAATTTGTATATATTATTATATGTAATGTTTACTGTATGCACTAGGTTTGTGTTCCTAATTCTTTTTTCCTTTTGCGGGCCTACTGGAAGAGATTTCAGCATGAAATAAGTAGTGCCCTTGTACTCTGTATTCTTATTGACGTGTCTTTTCTAACAGCTGTGTGTGTGTGTGTACAAAATTCAAAAGAAATACGTGTCCGATTTTATGGGACAGTAACAAAAATGGAATACTGGTAACAAACTAGGATTTTATAAGGCTAGTTTTCGAAGTAGTTCAAATTATAATAAACTTTGACCCGTGTTAAAAATAATTATAATTATATTTATATATGTAGAATAGAGTATGAACTGCTGTCAAAGGACGTTTAAACATTTTTGGTTTAAAAAATACCCTATTCAAATATTTGGGAACATTTACGAGTAATAAGCATAATCACATTTTTGGCACCAGAAAAATAGACAACGTAATAATATTTTTATTTCTTCAGCGTTCATACTTGATAAAAAATGCAGCGGATTATTAGACGAATCTGGAATAACATATCGGTGCCTTGATAAACTGTGTCGAAGAAAAAGGCCAATAGAGGCCAAGGTGTAAACACAGGCACGCCACTTTTGTCTTTGTTTATTTTTTTCGTCTTCTGACATCTCATTTACTGATTTATATAAATATTTAGATTTTAACCTTTCTATGTTTCGTATTCGCTGCTCCTCCTTCTTTTCTGGATTTTCTTTAAGTCTTTTGCGGTAGTTCCTCATTTTTTCAGCAGAGGTTAGAGGCATTTTTATTGAGAGCTGTAAAAAATTTAAGCGTATCCATGCTCAAACAGTTGATGGTCTTTTTGATCAATCCTAATTGTTGTTTAATCCAGAACCAGTGCAGGTTACAAACAATATGCATATCATTTTTAACCAACAGCATTGTATTAGCATTACTGTAGCAGCAGTGTAATAGAACCCTTTTTTTACGTTACCCAGAACAACAGATATTTTGAAATTTAGCCCACCACATCAGAAGGAATATCATGCAGTAGTTCTCTCTTTACTATGATCGCACTTTTAGATTAAAACAAGCAGATATATAAAAGTCGCATTTGTCGCACAAAAATCAAAAATAGCATAAGGGGTGGGGAAGGAAAGGGAAGGAGAAAGGTCACGGAGGGTGAGGAATTGTGGGACAGGGAATAAAAAGACAGGAAGGGGCCAACTGATACTCATTCCCACACGCAACGCAACAGTCCCTAGAAAATCTGTTGCGATACGTGTAGTATAATGAAAGTGCCAGTTGCTATTTGGGCCCCGAGGTAGAGGGATAAGGGCGCCGGGACTCTCACTCACCAGTCGAAACGCGGTGGCCTCTAGGAGGCCCCCACTTCACGCTGATTTTCTGTGAGAGGGTAGTATTTCACCGGTCGATCCTGCCCACCTACGTGCTACAGCGAACTGCAGACTTGGATCTACCACTCTAATACTACATTAATCGATTCTCATATTTCTTCAAAACTATGGTAACAAAAACTGGAATTTCTAGGTGGAACTTTTTACGGGACAAGTTAAAATCATTAATTAGAAATTTAATTATAAAGTAATGCTAAAAAGGATGTTTTAGGATGAATTGACTATGTGACTTATGGCTATAAATAAATAATATTTTATATTTATGCAATGCCCATGTCCATTCAACTAAAGATCGATGGTTTGGTAAGATATTGAGATTAGGACACTGCACTTTGGTTGAAGCTGATTTATGATATATATTTTTAATGAAAAAATCTCATTGTATTTATGTCTGTTTTTTTCCTTTCTAATAAGTAGAGTAGTTTTACTGCTTACACAATTTATAAAAAGTAGTAATGATCTAATATATTAGCCGGAACAAAATATTAAAACAATGGGACAGAGGCTAGTCTATTGTGCAATAATTTTGAGAAATGCTCAGCTAGATTTCGGGTCGGCGCAAAAATCCGTCTCGTTAAAATATAACAGCTCACTTGAAATGTGAGCTCTTTATTTTGTTTACTTCACTTCAGACACCGCCAATGTCAAACCGTCTCACAATGCCGCAGTGTGTATACAAACGTTGCAAAAAAATGCCCGAAATAGCAATTTAACGGCCGGAGTATCTTACTTTCGGTAAGTACATGAAGTATAAGTTATATTTTAAGCTTTAAGCTAATAAATAATATTAAATTTTAAACAAAATTACCGATTTTTAACCACCGCTACAAAAGTTGGCCAAGGCTCGCCAACACTTGGACAAACTTTTATTTAACAGAAGAGTAAAATGCATGGAGTAGATTTGTGTTGTAATAATTTTTAAAAATTTGTTAGTAGTACTTCAAAATTGGTTAATGCTGTTTTGTGTCTGTTTGTTGGACTCTTATTAGATACTTAGCTTTCCTTTTATATTTTAGCTTTCCTAGTAATCACGTGTGCGGAATGGATCTCGATTGTCGCCAGAGAAAGAAGAGATTACTTTTATAACCAAGCTAAGAACTCGACTCATTGACACTGGACATCTTTGCCTTCCGTGCTCATGGCTACTGAAACGTGGCCGAAGCATTGTAATAAAAATATCTCGCTTAAAACCGTTTAAACGTTGTTTTATTATGTGTACTAGTCGCGAAAACTTAAAAATATACTATAAAAATATGTATTACACAAAACGTAACGCTAATAAAATAATAAGTAATGTATAGATACTAACAAACATAAATTCTCAAAACATAAAAAGTAAACAACTAAACTTTTACTTTTATTCATTTAATAAATTATTTTAGTGTTCAACGCGACTCCCTTACCTCCTGTAGTAAAAGAAATTGAAATTTCAAGACGCAAAAAAAATAAAAAACATTATGTTAGTTCTCAAAGCTATCACGGGAAAAATTACTTTATTTGTTGGCAGTTAAAGTTGATTTAACATTAAAGGTTGTTTAACATATCGCACCTTCGGTAGGACAAGGGCCGAAGTGCTAATTTTAAAAATGTTCAGGAGAGATGTTTTAAAATTTTTATAGATTTTAATTGTGTTTTTCTGCCCATATTAATGTAAAATAGTATTTTATTTATAGCAAAAATATACCTTATACATGTGAATATAAATATGTAATTTGAAAGACTGAGTTATTTATTTATTTATACTAATTATTTAATGAAATATTAATGTATGCCTACAATTATGCCATTATCCCACCAACATTTAAATAAATGTGCAGTTGCGACCAAAGTTACACATTATATTGAAATGACTTATTAAATGAAAATACTACTTATTTTCTACATCTTTATTCTTCTTTTTCTTAGGAAAATCTTTATCAATGATAAAATAAAACTACAATAAAAAAAATAACATAAAATTCACTTCTAAAAGGTTTACATTAAATCTATAAAATGCTACATATTCCTTTGTGGAATGCCAAGTAAATGCGCAAGACATTTATTTTTTCTGTCAAATATGTACTCTCAAATTAGGCATACTATGTACACAAAATCTGACCATGACTTTCCAAAATATAAAACAAAAAAGGGCATATTTACCTTAATGACCCCTATGGTCCAGTATACAACCACTACTCGCGCGGGCGATGCCGCAAATGACCAATAAGATTTTGTCGCGCCAATATCATCCAAAAAACGAACGAATGGTACAAAGACACTTTTGCCATCTGGCGAAAATAAACTGAATCTAGTGAAACTCTTTGTTCCTACAGGTAAAAATTAGTTTTTAAGGCACTTTGGCATATTTAACTCATTTTCAGAAATTTTAGCACTTCGGCCCTTGTCTTACCGAACGTACGATATGTCTTTTCATTTGTAAGTGACAGGAGTAATTTATGGCTTTGTGACGAATGATCCTAAGTATTAGATAATGTTTTGGAGATTTGTGACTTTATTACTAGGTGGCATAGTTGTAATTAGTTTGAACTTAAAACTGTTTCAAAACTTTTTTCTCCGTTTGTTGTAAACCAATGTAGCTATGTATGTGTATAGTCACGCGGACAGTTTTTGCTTTGATTTTGTACGTGTCCCTTTATCTAGTTACTATTGTTGATCGAAGAGATCCAGAGATATTTTTTAATTCTGAGTGTAAAGTATTTTTTGAATCTAATAGATCTGTCTGATCTATCTGATAGAAATAATTTCATTCATTAAAGAATCAGATTTATTCTAAATAAGTAAGTAGTATAAACAAGATATTATTATTACTCTCGTCCGAATCGGTCTTCTTCCCTACAGTCTCCCAGGTCCTGAAGTTGAGTGGGATCTTTGTTGGTCTCCTGTGGTGCTCGGATTTCGCGTCCTCAGAATCATATTTCTGTTCAACAATCGACGTGTCTTCGCCTGATGAATCACTACTATATTGATGTTATAAAATGCATTTCAATTATTAATATTTCAGGTATAATAGCCGGCAAACTACTTGAGCATTTGTTGACGTAGTGGGGGTAAGTTCGCGCATGGTACACTCACGTGCAAAAACATTATTTACTCTGCGTCATAATGCAATTAAATTATTAAAATATGTATTTATTTATATATTTTATAGAACATCAACAAAAAATATGGGTTAATAATTTTAATAATTGAATCTTGGGGTAAAATAGATATTCCTTCTATTAAGTAAAAACTAGAGCTGTTGCCAGGTCTTGGTTCAGTTGAAGCGAAGCTGGTATTTGTAATTTTTTTTTCGTTATCATAATCTTGACCATCTTCATCGTCACTGTTTTCATCACCAGAGTCGCTATCATCGTGATGAGTCGACATAGTGCTCATCGGTGTAGTTTATAACTCTGTCGGTTCGGTCTTCTTTTTTGTCTATAATTAATTATTTTTTGAAGATATTCGATTCGTAGTAATCGAATGTAACTTTTTTCAATCACCAGCTTCCGATTATTTTTTGTTTTTTTTTTCCATCGGAAGCCTAGCTCTTTCATAATTCGTCGTAAACTTAATTTCGAGCCATTAAAATTTATATCTTCTTTAAATTTTTCAAAAGCAGAATTTCGAAAGAAGCAAAACAAAGGTAATAGATATAGGGTGCAAAATTAGAAGGCTTAAATGGCGTTGGGCAGGGCATATGGTTAGAGGTAAAGATAAATGGAGCAAAGTTGTGACACAATGGTATCCTAGAGAAAGTAAAAGGAAAAAAGGTAGACCGCAAAAAAGATGGGATGACGACATACGACAAGTGGCAGGCGTCACATGGAACAGAGTGGCTCAAGAAAGACATGAGTGGAAAAGGTTGGAGGAGGCCTTTGTCGATTGGCAAACAGATCTGCAGAAAATAAGAAAAATTCAAATAATAGGCTAGATTAAGGTTTAAATAAAATTTAAGTTTTATATATTATATTTAATTTTAGTCATATAATTGTAATATGGATCTGAATAAAAGGCTATATTATTATTATTATTAAATTTTTCGAAGCCTTTCTACGGTACGGAGTTTCGCTGCTTGTTATGTAGTTATTATGAATACATATTTTTATTACAGATTGAATGAAACTATCCATTCCGGTAACTTTCTTCTTCCCTGATCTTTTCTTACCCGGAGTCCGAAACACGGCGAGCAAGCCAGAGCCTTTAGCTTCGTTAATATTGCACCTAACAGTACTCACTGATGTTTTTGTTGCTGCCGAAGTCTGTTTTACTTTTTCCATATCATTCTTCCCCTGTTTTATAATGAAGTAATATACGTCTTACACAATTTTTCTACCCTTTCTTTTGAATACTACACCAGCTTGTCACTATATAGTGTATTTTTTATAAAAAATCAACAAACACTCGACAAATAGCAATGGCAACAAAGTCAACAAGCAATTATAACAAATAACTTAACGATTAATAACGATAGACTTTTCACTGTACGCAAGCGTACTTTTGGGAGCAAGCGGAACGAGGGCGCGGTGCGGGGCGCAGGGTTCGACTGATCTACCAATAACGATACGATTTCCCCTGCCGTCGCGCCTCACCCTCACCACCAAAGTGATCTGAAATTCGGTTCTGCGCAGTCAAGGTCATTTGCCGGTTACTATACTTACAATACATTTCAACGCGGGTATGGTATAATTTATGTTTTATTTTAATTTATTAATTTGTAGTTAGACAGCGCTTCGTGAATATATTTATTTCACTTTTACCGTACTCGAATGAGCAACAAAACGCAATTTATCATCGATTAAAGAAAATCAACATACACTTCAAAATTTCCTCCGAAACTGGCATGATTGTCGGTGGGCTGGCTCTCGTCCATCATTTGCCCTTTTGTCGTACTCTCACCGGAGTGAAATGTTGATATCTTTATCCTCAACCGTTTCTTCTGTCGCAGCAGCAGACCCGTGTGCAAACACGTAGCTCTCGCCAAGCACTGAGGCAAGCACTTCTTCCTGCTTAAATATGCAAACTTCCTGACATGTGCCCCGCAATATGTGTTGTCTGTGACTATTTTCAATAATCTGCAAAAACTGTTTGTCTTCAGCATATCTTTTCTCAATTTATTACTGTTATTTTACATATTTATAATTTTGTTAGTAGGTAATTGTGTACATACATATTTATATTTGTTTTTTAATAAATATCTTTGGTATGATGTATGGGATTTGCTCTGCTGCTGTTGTCAATTCTGAAACAAAAAATACGTATTAACGTAGATTTTTGTCGTGTCAATCACGATCTGAAATATTAGTATGTAATTAAATTTGAAATTATGTTGATTATATATTTCATGTAAGTTTAAGATTGAGACTTCTATTAGTTGTCGCCCGTTCCAAAATAAATTAATCATGCTAGAGAATTAATATTTTCGAAAAAAAAATTGGATCTATACTGTTGGAAGATTAGGTTATATTAGATGTCTTAGTACATATTTTTTAGTGTATGTTTATGACTGTTTCATTGACAATTTAATAAGCAACTTCATAGCTGTAATTCTTAAACAAAAACCCTTTCCACGGACATTAACGAAATAAATAAAACGCGATAAATTTTTTATTTAAGCGTTTTTGAAGTAATTACTTAGGTCGAGAGAGATGACAAACCTTTCAGGCACACGATAAGTACTTGGTTTATAAATAAATTTGAATTGATTCATTTATTGCACGGTTAGTTGGACAGGCCCAAGGATAACCAGGTGTTAGGTGGTAACTGGGGCCTATGGACATCAATACGTCAACGTTTAATATGGGTACCTTGAGACAAAATGTCTTATTACCGGTTTTGATTTAAAACGACTTCCCCACCCTTCAACCCGAAACGATTCTCCGTATAAAAAAAGAATCGTGGTTTTTAAAGGTTTAACTTTATCTTATTTACGATTTTGTTTCTCATAACGTAATTCTTTTCAATCAAGATTGCATATATCCTATATGTTTAGTTAAATCTAAACTGAATCGTATTTATGATTATTTCACGATTAACCTATCCATAACTTCCTACAGAAACGCATGACTTTTTCGTTATAGAAATAGGGTAGTGGTACATTTATCAGGCAATTAATTAATAAATATAAATATATTCAGTCAAAAAGGTAGGTATCCGGAATCAATGATTCGTTTATAGTTTCAAACATTTTTTTGTTTTTGTTTTAATCGTCACAACTGTTTTTCAATTTGGCCCCGAGTTTGAGTTTCATCTGTTAATTAGATTAAATACAATGCTGTTTTAAGTTATATCATACCTAGTGTATATTACGAATTTCATAATGGACAAAGCATCTAACAAAGAGTTTCGTCTTAAATTTTGCATCGCCAATAGAATTTCGTAATCGGAGTCACTGAAGATGTTACTTAAGGCTACATCAAAATACGTGCTTATGAGTGGAATAAATCGTTCAAAAGCGGTCGAGATGTGGTGGATGATTTGCCTGGCTCCGGGAGGCCATCAATGTCTGCAGCTGAAGTTCACATCGCAAAAGTGAACATAATAGTGATTGAAACAAAACTCTATAAATACCGTCGAGCAACCATCAGACATGGCTACAGTCGACCTCATTCTTTTTCCTAAAGTTAAATTACAACTTTGTGGCACCCGTTCTCATTCGGTAGAAGACATAAAAGAGAATTCGCGGAAAGCAACTTCGCAAAAAATATTTTGTTAATTAGATTATTCGTTGGCGTAAGTGTCTCGTTTCTAAAAGAGCATACTTTGAAGGTGATAAAATAATTTTAGATGAATACCTAACTAACATTTTGTGTATTATATTATTGATATTTTCTCGACAAGTTTTAATCGCCAAGTTCTACGAGAGGTGACCAGTGCTTGAAGAGCTTAAAAGCACAGAAAGTGGTTTCGAAGGATCCGACAAAACATATTTCGGGTGTCGGCCGCTATGCGTTGCCCTGTCGCTTGGGTCGGATATGTAATTAGCGGCGGCAACGATAAGAGAGTTATCGTGTAGCCCCGCTTTTTCATGAGTATGTCTCTAAATATTCCAAGCTGTTTAAAAAAGTCTGTACATTGGCCAAGTCATTGCACTTAGGCAATCTTATAAAAAATGCACCTGACAAAATTAAAATGACTTGGAATATCATTAATAGGGTGACTGGGAATGTCAGAAACAGCAATGCTGACTTAACTTTGAAAATCATGATCGAATAATAACTTCTCATCAAGAAGTGGCCAGTGCCTTTGAGCATTACTTTGCTGATATCCCAGCTTCTACTATAAAATCTTTAATTTCATCTCCTACCGCCGCCGAATCATTACTGCAAGATCATGTTGATAAATGCAGTGTTAACTTTAAGTTCACAAATATTGATATAAAGGACATACTTAATTGATAATTTCAAGCTCATTAATATTAAGAAAACTGGTGATTTATGGGGAATTTCAATTAAGGTTATAAAATCCATCTATATATATAAAAATGAAACCCGTTTTCCGTTGTCACGACATAACATGAAAACGGCTTGACCGATTTGGCTTTTTTTTTTGTAGTTTTCTAATACTCTGTACAAGGTTCTTACGGAAACAAATATTAAGAAAATCTCTCAGAAAGATTGAAAAATATACATTTAATTTTGCATATTTTAAAAAACGCGCGTAACGAATGTCAACGTCATTCAATTTAAAACAAAAAATCTGTGGTAATCTGTGACACCACATCGATAACCGCGCTAACAAATGTCAACGTCATTCAATTTAAAACAAAGGAATCTGTGGTAATCTGTGACAACACATCCATAAGGACTTTTTGGCGGGAACGCGAGGAGTGAAGTTGTGTGATTTGTTTTATTTTGTCTATTTAGTGTTTCTTCAGGTTTAAATGTGTAATAACGGTGGTTTATTAACTGTTTAATATCTGTGAAAGTGCACAAATGTGGGAAAATGAAACAAAGCTGCTGGACGCAACTTCTCGGATTCCTCCAAAAAGTCCACTGAAAAAATCTCAGTAAATGACCACAATTTTACTGCGATTATATTTCATCCCATATCATCTCATTTCATTAAATTTCATCCCAGTTGATTAATGTTTCAAATTAATCATCTTCATTTCATTTCACTCCATATTATCATTTTTCATAAAATTAAGAATATAAAGTAAAATAAGACATGACTTAAAGGTCTTAGTTACCAGGTCATAAAATCTCTTAAAAAAAAAAAAAAGGACTTTTTGGCGGGAACGCGAGGAGTGAAGTTGTGTGATTTGTTTTATTTTGTCTATTTAGTGTTTCTTCAGGTTTAAATGTGTAATAATGGTGGTTTATTAACTGTTTAATATCTGTGAAAGTGCACAAATGTGGGAAAATGAAACAAAGCTGCTGGACGTAACTTCTCGGGTTCCTCCAAAAAGTCCACTGAAAAAATCTCAGTAAATGACCACAATTTTACTGCGATTATATTTCATCCCATATCATCTCATTTCATTAAATTTCATCCCAGTTGATTAATGTTTCAAATTAATCATCTTCATTTCATTTCACTCCATATTATCATTTTTCATAAAATTAAGAATATAAAGTAAAATAAGACATGACTTAAAGGTCTTAGTTACCAGGTCATAAAATCTCTTAAAAAAAAAAAAGGACTTTTTGGCGGGAACGCGAGGAGTGAAGTTGTGTGATTTGTTTTATTTTGTCTATTTAGTGTTTCTTCAAGTTTAAATGTGTAATAATGGTGGTTTATTAACTGTTTAATATCTGTGAAAGTGCACAAATGTGGGAAAATGAAACAAAGCTGCTGGACGTAACTTCTCGGGTTCCTCCAAAAAGTCCACTGAAAAAATCTCAGTAAATGACCACCATTTTACTGCGATTATATTTCATCCCATATCATCTCATTTCATTAAATTTCATCCCAGTTGATTAATGTCTCAAATTAATCATCTTCATTTCATTTCACTCCATATTATCATTTTTCATAAAATTAAGAAAATAAAGTAAAATAAGACATGACTTAAAGGTCTTAGTTACTAGGTCATAAAATCTCTTATAAAAAAAAAACACATCCATAACCGCGTTAATAATAACTTTATTATGTTTTTAATAAAGTTCGTTTTGTTTTAAAGACTAAGAAGTTTTTTGTTTGCTAATAAGTGTTTGTTAATCATGGTAAGTTCACTTCACTTCATATCGATTTTTGGTAACTTTTGGTGACTACACAATATTACAATTTTACATGGTTATATAGAAAATATATGAGATCTTTTTAATTTCAGTTGGATTTTCGTTTTTAACAATGTCACCAACCAGACGTACAAACTTAGGCCGCAGAACTCGAAATACAGCAAGTCAAAGAAATATAAGAGCAAATCAAACTGATGAGCAACGCGAAGCCCGAAATGAACTTCAACGGAATCGAAATCAACATAGAAATGTTGTTTTTAATCCCCACAGAGCTGCATTCAGTTATAATGTGGCAATTGATTACAGTTCAGAGCAAATTGTTGCTATTGGACTAATGAATATTGTGTGTCCACATTGCAATGCATTGAAATTCAAAAATGAAGCCCCTGGATTGTGTTGCGCCAGCGGCAAAGTCAAATTGACGCCATTGGTACCACCACCAGAGCCACTACATTCATTGGTTTCCGGAAATGGGCCAGATTCTAATCATTTTTTGACTCATATCCAGCAATACAATAATTGCTTTCAAATGACGTCATTTGGCGCAACAAAAGTTATTCGAGACAATTTTATACCTACTTTCAAGGTAAGTAAGTATAATGGCAAACAATTTTATTAAGTTATACAACCATGTAGCTGGTGCAAAATATGTTGAGCCAGTGTTGTGTAGACGTGTTTATTTTGTAAACAATAAGTCAAATACATAATAATAGTCTATAACCCAATGAGTTAATCAGCAACATTTTATAACATGTTGTATTTCATAATGGCATGAGCAAGGTGTTCCAATACTTGGTAAGGCCTACTACCTAAAGCTGCCATGGAAAGCTGCTGTTCAATGTCGAGGTTTAAAGTAGTTTTAATTTGAAATGATGTAAAGTATTGTGGCAGTATTTTGCGAGCCACATGGTGGTACAAACAATTTGATATACAATTACCTAAATACATATTTATATTCTTGCAGATTCAGGGTCAAATATATCATAGAACAGGTTCCTTATTGCCAGTGCCTGATGAAGACTATAAATTTTTGCAAATATATTTGATGGGCAATTCAGCAAGAGAAGTCGATCAGCGTTGCGCACACATCAACTCAGTGAAAAGATCCATTGTGGAACAACTTCAAACATTTTTCCATCAACACAATGAATTAGTTGCATTATTCACAACTGCATTAACTACCCCATGATCTGTAAGCGAAGTAAAATGTCCCTTCGGAACAAGGTGACACTTTACAAAACTTGCATAAGGCCCGTCATGACTTACGCGAGTGTGGTGTTCGCTCACGCGGCCCGCACACACATAGACACCCTCCAATCCCTACAATCCCGCTTTTGCAGGTTAGCTGTCGGGGCTCCGTGGTTCGTGAGGAACGTTGACCTACACGACGACCTGGGCCTCGAATCAATTCGGAAATACATTAAGTCAGCGTCGGAACGATACTTCGATAAGGCTATGCGTCATGATAATCGCCTTATCGTTGCCGCCGCTGACTACTCCCCGAATCCTGATCATGCAGGAGCCAGTCACCGTCGACGCCCTAGACACGTCCTTACGGATCCATCAGATCCAATAACCTTTGCATTAGATGCCTTCAGCTCTAATACTAGGGGCAGGCTTAGGGACCCCGGTAACCGTACTCGTCGAACTCGACAAAGAGGTCGACGTGCAACCTAACCCATGCATCAGCCCGCTGAGTTTCTCGCCGGATCTTCTCAGCGGGTCGCGATTCCGATCCGGTAGTAGATTCATTCGCGAAACAATTGCTCTTGAGTTGTTAGGTCTCCTTCGGAGGCGCTCGGGCAGTTGTTAGCAAATCCCACCCCTCTTGGTTGAGCCTTTGCTCGCCCACCTGTCCTGGTGAAACTGGAAAGGCCTTCGGGCCACCAGTAAACTTTCAATCATAAAAAAAAAAAAAAAAAAAAAAACTGCATTAGACCGCATGCCATCAGATAATCATAAAATTGTCATCAGAGCCGATAAGGCGCCTGCAGGACAACATGCTGGACGTTTTAATGCGCCAACAATTGATGAAGTGGCTATTGTCGTCGTAGGAGAAAATTTAGAAAACCGAGACATTGTTTTACATCGGCGGAACGATCAACTTCAGCGTGTGTCTGAAACACATCGCTCATATGATGCCTTACAATATCCTATCCTATTTTGGCAAGGTGAAGACGGCTATCATTTTTCAATTAAGATGATAAATCCAGTTACAGGTAAATTAACAATATATGTTTACTACATTATATGTTTACTAACATATGTTTACTAACTTAAAATTTATATTATTAACACAAAAAATTGTTTACAGGTGCTGAAACGAACAAAAAAGTTAGTTCAATGAATTATTATTCATATAGACTGATGGTTCGGCAAAATGAGGATAATCACATCTTAAAGTGTCGGCGTCTATTTCACCAATATGCTGTGGATATGTATGTGAAAGTTGAAACTGAACGATTAACATTTATCAGGTTGAACCAGGCAAAACTCCGTTCCGAGGAATACATTCATCTTCGGGATGCCATTAATGCTGATGGAAATGCACAGAATGTTGGCAGAACAACTATTCTCCCAGCAACATACGTCGGAAGTCCGCGACATATGCATGAATATGCGCAAGATGCGATGTCTTATGTACGACATTATGGCACACCAGATTTGTTTATCACGTTCACATGCAATCCAAAGTGGACAGAAATTCAACAAGAATTATTTACTAGACAATCACCTATTGATCGCCACGATATCACTGCAAGGGTGTTCAAAATGAAATTAAAATCACTCATGGATTTCATTGTTAAGCATCGGCGAGACGCGCTGTTGGATGTACTCAGATGAGTGGCAAAAACGCGGATTGCCACATGCACATATCCTCATTTGGTTAGTTGAGAGGATAAGACCAAATGAAATTGATAATGTGATATCAGCAGAAATTCCCGATAATAATGAAGACCCACTGTTACATGAGGTTATTACAAAAAATATGATACATGGTCCATGTGGAATATTAAATGCCATTTCTCCGTGTATGGTTGAAGGAAAATGTTCAAAACGCTACCCAAAACAATTAGTAGCAGAAACTATTACTGGAAATGATGGATATCCACTTTATCGCCGCCGATCCATTGATGACAATGGAAAGACAACAATAGTCAAAGTAAATCGACAAGACATTGAAGTTGATAATCGTTGGGTTGTTCCGTTTTCGCCATTACTCTGCAAGGCATATAAAGCACACATAAACGTCGAATTTTGCCATTCCGTAAAATCTATTAAATACATTTGCAAGTATGTGAACAAAGGTAGTGACATGGCTGTCTTCGGAGTTGCTGCAGAAAATTCAAATGATGAAGTCACTCAATATCAAATGGGCCGCTATGTTAGTAGTAACGAAGGCATGTGGCGTATATTTTCGTTTCCTATACATGAACGACACCCTACTGTTGTTCACTTGGCCGTACATTTGGAAAATGGTCAACGGGTGTATTTTACAGATGCAAACGTATTACAACGAGTTGACAGGCCACCATCGACAACATTAACCAGCTTCTTTGAAATGTGCCAGAATGATGATTTTGCCAGAACGTTACTTTACTCCGAAATGCCAAGATATTATACCTGGAATCAATCATTAAAAAATTTGAACAACGAAAACGAGGACAGCCAGTTCCAGGTTACCCACGAGTATTTTCCACCGATGCACTAGGCCGTCTTTATGCAGTGCATCCCAGTTAAGACGAGTGTTTTTATTTGCGTTTACTGTTAGTCAATGTTCGTGGTCCAACATCATTCCAACATCTGCGAACTGTTAATGGTGTATTGTGTGGCACATACAGAGAAGCCTGTCAACATTTGGGATTGTTAGAGAATGACACTCATTGGGACCACACTCTCGAAGATGCTGTGATTTCGTCAAATGCTAAACAAATACGAACATTATTTTCTATAATTTTGTCTACATTTTAGTGTGCAGCTCGCCTAGCCTTATATTTGTAACTGCACGCACTAAATTATAAGAGTATTACACGAATTGTCGACTTGAACAGTTCTCTTTTATTTCACCTACAACACTCCAATACATGGCGACCCTTAGCCAGCAGTTAAAATTTTGCAACATACATAAATTACGAGAGTAGCTGAATAAATTATGAAGAATATTATGAAGAATAGAAGTTTGTAAAACGAGAAGAGGAAAGAAGATTTTCAAATAACCGAAAATGAAAAAAAAGAAGAAAAAAATAAACCCTCACAGAAGATTGATTTGGATGAAGCGATGAGAACAATAGAAGAAGACAGAAAAGGGTGTTGCTGCCGGGAGCCGGGAGAATGCTCAAGCCTTATGATGAGAGGATATGCAGGGCGCCGGGAGATAAATTGTACGGGTCCGAGGTGGAACAGCTAGGAGTCAGCTCGACTCCAATGCTGAGGAGTTCAGTCACCCATGCTACGTAAGACGTCATGACCTACATATACGTTGACAGTAAATACGTGCTTACTGCAATGTAAGTTTTTGCTTTGATATTGTAATATTTTTTTTCCGTTATTTTAGTGTTCTCTATTACGAGTATATGTTGTTATTATTTAGTTCATGCGAAATTTCTTTATATTTAGTTTAAGGAAATGATGTCACGATAATTGCGAGATTTACATGCTAATTTAAAATATTTAAGAGAATATGTAGTAAAACTTGGTCCAAATAGGCGTACAAGAAGATTTAGGTTTTAAGAAACTAGAGGAAGCTCAAAAAGAATATAGTAAATTGGAGTGTATTTTGACTCAACCGAATCAAGAAATTCAAGATCAGAAATTAGATTATAATCGTAACTATAATTGTTATGAAAATAGCACAGGTCAAAGAACTTCACATATCGTAAATCGAGGTAAACACTCAGGCGATCAACGCCAGCGTCAGCATTTTCGCGGACGGCCGATGAATAATCAGCGTGTACAGCATAATACGCAAGAGTCCAATGTCCAAGACAACTTGCGCAACGATAACGCAAATAATTATGACAACTTAGAGTTTTTTCGCACCTAAACAGTGCACTCATTCGATTTTTAGTTATAGTAATTTTTGTGTAATTAAGTGTCAACTTAAAAATAGTAATATCAATCTTAATTTATTAATCGATCTAGGAGCTAGTTTATGTGTACTTAAGTATGAATGGTTGTCGCGACATAAGAATTTATTGAATTTAGTAAAACATGATAAGATAATTATAAAAGGAATTAGTGGTAATTTAGAGTCTATGGGATATATTTATTTAAATATTATAAATAATCATGTGAATTTTGCACAACGCAGCTGCAGATGCATTGAGCCGGATACCTATTACATCGAACAGCTTAAAGGAAATGCAACAGCATGTAGTATCGTTCATGACAAGAGCACAGGCTCGTAGGTTACGAATTGACTGTGACCATAATAACATGACTACGGAGGTATCCTCTACTCCAAGGCCTGATCAACCTAAAGTAGTGGAAATCCTCAAACGACCAATTGACGGCGTTGAATTGATTCTATTTTCTAATTAAAATACATTAAAACAGATAGAAAAATTCAAACATTTTACTAGTGATAATGGTAATTGCAAATTCGTGCCTGAAAAATCAGCAATTTTTATAATTTCTCAATCGTTGTCTACCGTAAGTGTGTTAATGAGAGAATTATAACGTATTTGCAAGCAAATCAAAATAAACATGCTCGTAATAATTAAAAGCAAGCGCTATGAACGATTTGTAGACAATTTTATAAAGGAAATGAGCCATTTGAAAGATTTTCCCAAGTTACTTGTTATTAAAGACGTGACAAGTATTACTGATCCGAACAAAAACAGTTTCACTGTAAAAAATTGCGCCAAGTCCACGTTTATAAAACTCATCTCAATAACATTTGCACTTTACAAAAAAAAGAAGACTTCAATAGCTTTCATTCTCTACAAAAATATGTGAAATACAAAAAAATACCAAGAATCCGTCATAAAGATGAAAAAATAAAAAAAAAATTGTTGAAAATTAAAAAATAAAAAAATAAAAATTTTATCGTACTTGGCGCGCGTCATTGAGTACCCCAAATTTTTCAGGATAAATGAACATCCTTTCAATGTTTAGAAATTTATAAGTAGGTCAACCTATGAAATGCATAAATGTAATTAATGAATTATTATTTCATAATAAGTTTTACAAAAGTTAAGTAAAATCGACATCTCATACGTATGTTATTTGAATTTTTTTCATTTCCCACCACTGAAGTAGGAAACTTATGGAAATGAAACGTCAACCAAAATTCGTGCCACTGTGACGTCATCTGGCCACAAAACATGGCGGTTTTAGTGCTGTACAAAAGATTTCAATGTTATCAGGTTTTATCGATAAACGTTCTTGGCTCATTTTATTTTAAATATTGTTGAGTATTATTTATTTGTAGAATTTATACTTTAATGGGAAGTAAGTAGGTATATTGTTATGTGCAAATATGATATGATTTAGATGGGTGAAATCTAAGACAAGTTCGTCCTTCGAATTTGCCAAGTAAATGATATGATGTTTTTTAAAAGTTGCTACACTGATTTTATAAAGTTGTTGTTTGTCGCAAAACATAAAGATATGGCGTAGTTCAAAGCCATCTACCCATTTCTAGCATGCTAAATGTTATCGTATTTTGAGTACGTGTTTTTCTTAGACTATTACAATCTATTTTAATTGTTTTGCTGACTCTAAAGTCCGTAACACACTACTGCAGCGCACCCCAAGGAAGGTGCGCCGCACCATTTGAATCACTTTCACTTGAGAGTGATTCAAATTTTAAACTTATCAAGGGACCACGTGATAAAAAAAAAACACCTACTGGGGTAGCAAGGGGGCGTGTAAATAGCCCTCCTGCGGCGGGAGCATATAAAGCGGGGTTGTAGAAAGGCGTGTAAATAGCCGTCCTAAGCGGTATGTGACAAATGTTTGTCACTTATAATTAGCGGAGCGGTAAAACTATATAGCGGTAAACAAAAGCTAGTAATCAAACTAAAGATATAAATTAAATACACATAAGCGAGCGGGCGGGCGAATGATTACACGGAAGCAGCAATAAAATGGCAATAAATTAAAAGAACTTGCACTCACCTGTAGACCTTGCCAGTGACTGTCGTGCGGGCGTCGGCGATGGAAGCACGCGGGCGGCGGGGGGGTGAAGCTCACGTAGCTTTTCGTAAGCACATGCACCACACAATATACAAGTGCCGCCATCTAGGCAGCTAGCGGTAAAGCGTGATCGATCGGGTAGAACCCCGCTTTGG
Source organism: Bombyx mori (assembly GCF_030269925.1). NCBI lineage: Eukaryota > Metazoa > Arthropoda > Insecta > Lepidoptera > Bombycidae > Bombyx > Bombyx mori. The sequence goes on along the minus strand of NC_085135.1, from coordinate 2,524,480 downwards.
ATAGTCGCGGTAATTAGTTACTGACAAACTCCAAAGGTGGCGCCATCCCAATAATTCATTAGCATCCTATTACTAATCCGCGCGCAACCATCCTGCCCGCCTTGAAAGTTCGCAGGACTTTCAAAAAATATATAAAGATACTAAGATAGGAAACATAAAGCTTAAATAGCGGGAAGTTATTTGAAAAGAAACAAATTTTAATTAATAATAAGCCATCATGAATGTTTACGAGTAGAGTTGAAGCGGTTGATGACATGCGGTACTCTAATTTATTCTAGCGGTAGCGGATATAATTTTACAACTGGACGTTTAAGAAATCCAGATTTCGTTTTTACCAAAGCAACGCGTATAATGTTATCGACACCTGGATACACCTCTTGTATAACGCCAAGTGGCCAGCGGAGCGGTGGAATGTCATCTTGATGAATAAGAACTACTGTCCCAACCTTCACGGGGTTATCTGATGTACACCACTTCTGTCTGACTTGCAACGTATGCAGGTACTCTAATCTCCATTTCCTCCAATAGGAATTAACCAAACTATCTAACAACGCTTTGCGATTAGTTAGACTCATCTGATTTGCGGATAATTCAGACGCGGGTAAATACTGCAAAGGAGTGGACATCAAAAAATGTGCGGGTGTGAGAATTTCGGGGTTGGGATCTGCGGATAAAAGACATAAAGGTCTGGAATTCATAAGACATTCTATTTGATTCAACACAGTCAACATCTCTTCGTAAGTGAGAATTTGTGCGCCTATTACTCTATTTAAATGAGTTTTAACGGATTTAATGTTTGATTCCCATAAACCTCCAAAATGTGGAGCCCGAGGTGGGATCATCTTCCAAATGATTCGGTATTTAGTTAATTCATCATTCCATGCGGATATAAAATTATTTGAAACTAGAAGTTTGTACATTTCATCTAACTGAGCCTTTGCGCCAACAAAATTAGTGCCATTATCTGAATACATGAAAGAAACTGGACCTCGACGAGATATAAAACGTTTGAAAGCGGCAAGAAATGAGTCCGTTGACAAATCCGAGGCTAACTCAATATGTATAGCCTTTGTCGTTAAGCATACGAACAGGCAAATGTAAGCCTTTTGTGAATGATGACCACGTTTGCGTACAAGCGTTATCTTAAATGGGCCCGCGTAATCTACTCCCGTGTGACAGAAAGCTTTGGCCTCCATTACACGGCTTGACGGAAGGTCAGCCATCATGGGAGTTGGGTGTGAAGGTGATACACGAAAACATGATTTACACATATGCACTCTTTTTCTTATAACGTTTCTAGCGGACAATATCCAAAAGCGTTGACGAATAATGGACATCAAAAGGTCCGGACCGGTGTGCAAGTTTGTATTATGAAAATAATCAACAATAATATTTATTATGTGATCGTGTTTTGGCAATAAAGCGGGGTGTTGCGTTTCAAACGGTAAATCAGAGCTCGAAAGTCTACCCTGAATACGCAAAATTCCATCTTCGTCAATAAATGGACTAAGTTTACGAATATTTTTCGAAGGTAAATCTAATTTTCTAATGCTGGCAATATCATGACCAAAATATTTAGCTTGAAGAGCTCGAATAATAGCTTTCTCAGCAGTATTTAAATCGAATGCGGTTACAAACTTGTTTCGCGGTAATTTTCTGATAAATCGAAGTACATAAACAACACAGTGAAGAAGTTTTGACCATGACGAAATTCTCAACCCAAGTTGATATATTGGGGAATCTTCGACAACAGTTAAAGCGGTAAGTGTTACAGATTTTTTCATTTCAGGTATGTCACTTCCAGATTTACAAGGTACAAAAGGTTCAATAGGCCATTGTGAAATAGGATAGCAGGCCCAAGAAGGACCCTGCCACCAAAGCGAGTTATTAATAATTTGTGACGGTAAAAGACCTCGTGACACACAATCGCTAGGATTTTCCTTACCATTAATATGAAAAAAGCGGTCAGGTGATAAATTCTCCTGAATTTGAGCGATGCGGTTTCCTACAAATATTGACCATCTATGCGGGGAAGATTTAATCCAAGAAAGAGCAATTGTAGAATCTGAGAAAGCGTATATAGCGGTGATAGGATGTAAAGAATTATAAGCGTTATAAATAAGTTTAACTAATTTTGACAAAACAAGAGCGGCACAAAGCTCAAGGCGAGCTAATGTAGTTATCTTAACCGGAGAAACCTTTGATTTTGAGCACAATAATCTTAAAGTAATATCTCCTGTGGGATCTGTAATGTGTAAATAAACAACGCAACCGTAAGCGTTCAAGCTTGCATCACAAAATGCAACAATATTTACTTCACAGTCTTTAAAAACTCCAATATGGCGCGGTATTGCGATAGTTGAAAGCAATGGAAGCTCTTTCACTAGTGAAGAGTAGCGGTAAATAATTGTATCTGGAGGTGTATCATCCCAGTCTATTTTAGAATTCCAGAGTTCCTTAATAAGCAATTTAGCGAACAGTATAACTGGAGCAACTAAACCAAGCACGTCGAACAAGCGTGCGACTAAAGATAATATTGTTCTTTTAGTGCACTTTTCATTAGTGTTTGAGCTCGTCATAAAAAATGAGTCATTAGCGGGAAGCCACGCAAGGCCTAAAACTTTCATGGTATTATTAGCATCATCAGAGAAGCTTACAGAAGAGCGGTGCGTTTCTGGAAGGCTATTAAGAAAGGCAGTGGAGTTACTTGCCCATTTTGTTAAATTAAAACCTCCTGATTTAAAGAGTGAAATTAGTTGTTTCGATAGTTTGATAGCTGAAATATCTTCGTGTAGGGATGTGACGAGATCATCCATATATAATTGAGACTCAGCTACACTAGCGGCTTCCGGATAACGATAACATTCTTCTGATGCTAATTGACGTATAGTACGCATTGCTAAATAAGGTGATGACTTTAAACCAAAGGGCAGACAGTTAAAAGCGAAAATGCGAAGTTTATCATTTTTAAAGCGGTACAATATTTTTAAATATTTATGGTGGTCTGTGGTCACCCTAATGCGTAAGTACATTTGTTCCACATCAGCGCACAGTGCCACAGGGAACAAACGAAAGCGTAGTAAAAGCAAAAATAAGTCTGCCTGTAAATTTGGACCAGTATGCATGACGTCATTAAGTGACAGTCCACTAGATGTTTTAGCACTAGCATCAAGAACTACACGTAGTTTAGTGGTAGTCTTGCTTGGGCGGATAACTGCATGGTGCGGTATATAATAACCGTTATCGGTTTCCTTAGCGGTGTCGTTAATTTCAGTTAAATAACCTTTACTAATGTAATCCTGTATAACGATATCGTAATCATCGCGGAGTGAGGGTAATTGAACAAACTTACGTTCGAGCGAAAGAAAACGGCGGTGAGCAACAGTATAAGACTTGCCAAGGTCAGCGGGATTTCTACTAAATGGTAACTCAACCGTATATCGGCCATCATTATCGCGGGTAATTGTAGAAATATATTTGTTTTCACACTCGGCTTCCTCAGGGCTAAGATGACGCTCATGAGGAATCTCCTCTAATTCCCAAAATTTATGTAAAAATGACTCAAGGTCTTTATGCGTTATAGATGAAAAAGTTTTATTTAAAGTGAATGCAGAATGAATTTTTGTATTTTCGAAAGCGGGTGGATTATCAATATAAACTGTACTAGATAGTCACAAAGAGGTATTATTATCATTTATAACAGAAAAATTATCATGTTGCGGTTTCATAATGCCGGTGTAACTCACTTCAGGTACGTCACCCATAAGAACATAACCGAAGGTTGTTTCTACGGCAGGTGGCGCTAGTGAGCCAGTATCTATACGATTACCTAAGTATATATATGGAAATAACTGAGCACCTAACACCATATCAATCACACCTGGAACGTTCCAATTTGAATCGGCAAGCGGTAAATTACGTATATGATTCATATTTGAGGAATTTATAAAATAAGCGGGTAATTTATCTGTAATACAGTCTACTACTAAAGCGTGAATATAATATTTATTAGGAGAAAATCTAGATTCAATATTTAAATAAACATATCCGTGAATCGGGCGAGCGGTTAATCCAATACCTCTAATATAAGAATTATTTAAAGGTATAATCGGTAATTTAAGTAATTTACAACAATTGACAGTTATTAAATTATTTTGGGAACCATTATCTATTAAAGATCTAACTATTTTACGTTCCCCTTTATTCGAGTGAGCGTATATTTGAGCGGTTGATAATAAAATATTACTATTCGATTTTATTTCCGAACTGTGAGTCAACGTGGTAGCGGTCGTATTATTTTGTTGTTGTATCGTTCTGTTAGAGTGTAAACAAGTATTCGAAGCGGCATCATGATGATCGTAACTCTGAACAACAGGTTGAGATTGAACCTGGGACCGACCGTAATCGGGCCGCGCGGCATCACTCGGAATTCCATGTACCTGCGACCGACTGACCTGCCTGTCCATATCAGCGTAGTCATCCGATGGACTGGGTACGCTTTTACTTTTTCGATTCGCCCGTTTATTACCAAAACACAACAAAGTATGATGATATTTCTTACAATTATTGCATGTTAACTTTGATTGACATGCTTTTAATGTATGCGATAAGCTTAAACAATTGATGCAACCCTTGTGCGATTTAATAAAATCATAACGTGCTTGCGGTGAAATCATATTTTTAAATTCATTACAACGATATAACTGCGTGTGGTGCGAGCTCGAGCAAAGATCGCACGTAGATAACGAAACCGGTTTGTTAACCCTTTCAGTGCGGACTGGGTCATTATAACTACTAGAAATAAACGATTTGTGATTTTTAGATTTCTCTATGTTACACTTCGGTGCAGAGCGTTCTAATATTTTTATCTGATCCTGTATGAATTTAATAAACATTTCAGTTGTGGGTATTTCAATACCACGAACCGATGCTTCAAACGAATGTAAAGTTTGAGGATCCAACCTTCTCAGTGAGCATTGTAATAAAATAAAATCAGTCAAATCAAGTAAATTTAATTGTTTTAAAGCGGCAATCGAAGATGAAATTTTTTCAATGAACATATTTAAACTATTTGCGGTAGGTGAACAATTTTTTAAATCTAATATATTATTCAGATAATGACATCCTAAAGCTCGTTTATCCTGATATTTACTAATTAGATTCGACCAAATAATATTATAAGTTTCACCTGTGGGTATTATACCAGCGGTTAACTTTAATGCACTATGTGTTAATTTGCCCATTAAATACTGCACACGTTGCGCATCAGACAGTTGCGGGTTATCGTGAATGTTAGCTTTAAAAGCCTGGTAAAATGTTTCCCATCCTTCAAGAGAGCGTCCGTCAAAGGAAGGAAGTGAAATTGTTGGCAATGTTACATTTATGGCGGCGGTAGTTCTCATTACATTTGACGAATTACCAATTGTAATTTTGTTACGAGCGCGTCTTACGTAATTATATAACGTGTCAAAAGACGATAAAGCTGCGTATTCAGGCTCAACTTCGGGGTTTTGCTTCAAATTTAAATCATTGATATCATCCAAATTGCTTTCAAATCTAACACGCATGTCATCAATCGATTCTGATTCGGCAAGAAAAGTTTCAATTAATTCCGAATCAAACTCCGAAATATTTTTTGATTTATTATATAAATCATTAATTTGTGCAAATACTAAATTATTCTTCGCGATAAGTTTCTTTAGTTGTCTATTTTCCATAATGAAGTTATGAAATAACTGACTAAAAAATAACACTAAATGAACTAAGTTAATAAATATAATTCAATATGCGGTTACGAGTTATTACTAATAGCGATGAATATAATTAACTTTTACATACAATACAATACAGTAACAAAATGGCGAATGGGGGTAATCATAAATTAATTCTAATTCTAATTAAAATTTAAGCTGGATCTAATCCAGGCTCGCAGGACCAAACTATGGGGTAGCAAGGGGGCGTGTAAATAGCCCTCCTGCGGCGGGAGCATATAAAGCGGGGTTGTAGAAAGGCGTGTAAATAGCCGTCCTAAGCGGTATGTGACAAATGTTTGTCACTTATAATTAGCGGAGCGGTAAAACTATATAGCGGTAAACAAAAGCTAGTAATCAAACTAAAGATATAAATTAAATACACATAAGCGAGCGGGCGGGCGAATGATTACACGGAAGCAGCAATAAAATGGCAATAAATTAAAAGAACTTGCACTCACCTGTAGACCTTGCCAGTGACTGTCGTGCGGGCGTCGGCGATGGAAGCACGCGGGCGGCGGGGGGGTGAAGCTCACGTAGCTTTTCGTAAGCACATGCACCACACAATATACAAGTGCCGCCATCTAGGCAGCTAGCGGTAAAGCGTGATCGATCGGGTAGAACCCCGCTTTGGATAGTCGCGGTAATTAGTTACTGACAAACTCCAAAGGTGGCGCCATCCCAATAATTCATTAGCATCCTATTACTAATCCGCGCGCAACCACCTACAGATCATTTATTCATTATTAAAAACTTCATTCCTTGTGACTTCCTCTCTAAAATCACTTAATTATTAAATATATTTTAACGAATTTACAATAGTGCTTTACTCACTGCGGAATAAAACTATTTTATTTAAATAGTTCCGAAGAGATTTTGTCGGTAGCCTTTTTCCCGAAATATCTAAACAGAATGTCTAAATATGTTTTGATGACATATTTTAATGAGGAATTTATGATTAGTGTCATTCCGACCGAAAAATGGTGTCCGATTTTTCGGATGAGGGCTCCATAATGAATTTAAATATATATAGATAATAGTTTTGGGGCATCGACTTTCTTGAGATCCTATAAAATATGTTTTAATTATTATTTTTGTATGTTTTAAGCATGATAAAATTAGAAATTTTATTTAAGCAATCATATTAAATCGATATCAAAGTCAATAAATAATGTACAACCCAAAACAGACGGCCGAACTGACGTGATAATGACATTTGGCGCTCTAAACATGGCGGATTTTCGGCCTCATTAGACAGAGACGGAGACATTTACGTATATTCACGTTTCATTTTATGTACGCACTGAAATACTGTTATATTGTTTTCCTGCGAGTTAAAGTGCTGAGTAAGAACGAGATAGATATATGTTTATGTGTGTGCCTTCAAAATGGGTGCTATTTATATAAGCAATTGTACGTATAGAACAATATGTCGTGTCCCTACTATATAGGTCTATGTTTCCCACTCATCTTTTATGATTTGAACTAAACACCCTCTCGTGTTCGCTTATACAAATACAAGCTACTTACGAGTCGATACGTATGTATAAGTTGGCTTCAAAACATTTGAAAAAATTCTCAAAGATGTTTTTCAAAGGGTAGAAAAGAATAATAAAGTTTCAGCTGAATCTAAAGGGGTCGAACGCAAAAGTGGTCGATTTGGCATATAATAGCCCATAGGTATATAGTGAGAGCTGTTGAAAATTACCGTAGTTCTGTCTCAATTTCTCATAAAACGCTAACAAGAGCGAAAAAGACAACCTGGGTAACTTTTTCAGCTTTCACTATATATTAAAGCAAAATGGTTTTTTTCTCGGGTTGAAATTCTTCCGAAAAATTTTGGGGTACTCAATGACGCGCGCCAAGTACGATAAAAATTTTATTTTTTTATTTTTAAATTTTCAACAATTTTTTTTTAATTTTTTCATCTTTATGACGGTTTCTTGGTATTTTTTTGTATTTCACATATTTTTGTAGAGAATGAAAGCTATTGAAGTCTTCTTTTTTTTGTAAAGTGCAAATGTTATTGAGATGAGTTTTATAAACGTGGACTTGGCGCAATTTTTTACAGTGAAACTGTTTTTGTTCGGATTTCATATCTTTTTGTTAAGTATTATTTTTTGCTCATTTATTACTTAATAAAAATAAATTAATTATAGTCACTCAGCTTAAAAGCTAATGAAACGCTCAATTAATTAGTGTTTTAATGTTAGGTGCCCGACTGGCATGAGACTCTCGGGTTGTCAGTTCCGGTATCGACCGGGGACGCGTGTATTCCGCTTCAAAGTCTGGCGCGCACTAATTGGGGGTGCGAATGATGCAACAGATGCGCGGGCGCGGGTAGCGCGGGGTGGGTCGTCGCGGCACGGACCTGAGTCACATTCTCTTTGGCTGCTGTTGCCCCGCGAAACGGAACGTTGCGTTACATACTCCCCCTCCAAGTTGGGAACGCGTCCCGAGTCCAACTTGGGACTGTTAGTCTGAAGACGCGGCCTTCCTCTCTGCCTCTTTGGCATAATTGGATCCGTACTTGAATTTGACGGAGAGTGGGTTAAATCCGCGGTGTGATACTTGCCGATGACATTGTTTGACAAGTCTGCTATGAAGTACGTTGTAGGACTAACTATTTTTACTACGCGATACGGGCCATCTCGTCGTGGCATGAACTTACGTGTTACACCCCTAGACGCATAAGCAAGCCATAACGAAGGAAATACTCTTCCAGTAGGACTCGGGAGCAAGCCACGGCGGTGGCATCAACAAGTGCGTAGAGTTCTACCCATCTTGTAGCTACATCCTCTACCAGGAGTACCCATCGCCCCCCCTGCTCTCCTTCTGGCAGTGGCCCGAACAAATCGATTGCGAGAACCTCTCCTCGCTGTTGAAGCACAGGAGTGAGCCTATACGGCGGTACCGATATAGGCGGATGATCACCGGTATCAATGTGGTGCTCGGCGTAAAGGGTTGGGGCTCCCCCCACCCTAAATATGTCTCCATTCTGCTGCAATAAATGTGATAGCTGCTGCCGTTCATCGGAGCCAAGCATAGAACCCTTATCATCACGCAGGAAGTCAGCAGTAGAAGCAAACATGCATGGCTTAGGGCACTCATATTCAATTGGATATGTAACCCGTTTTCCCGAAAAATGCCAAGTGGATGAAGCAAAGTCAAGCACAATACCTGCCGCCACCAAAAAATCCATGCCAAGCAAAGTTTCATTATTTTGAGCATCTGGAGCAACAGTAAATTCAAGGGTTACTGACCTTTCGGGACTTATCCTTACTTCTAGAGTAGTGAGCAAAACTCGGCGGGTGCGCGCGGAACCGTCTGCAAGCCTCACCCGACGCCTGGTTTCCTCACACGGATGGTTATGCTTTAACAGCAATTCATAAAGCAACGCACCGGCAACGCTACTCTTAGCTCCCGTATCCAACAAAGCACTACCTCGTATACCTAAAATTTGAACACTTAAAATTGGTCTTAACCTAACCTGGTGCTCAGTAGAGTTACTCTGGGCAACACTTTTCACATTAGAATTAATCGTCGAAAAATGTCCGACGTTTTCCATGGTCACGCTATTTTCGTTCATCATGGTCACCCTATCGCGGCCACTTGGTACCTCGGAATAACTATGTTTTGGTTCGGTACCACTCGAGTAACGCATCAGGGGCCTATTCCTAGAACTAATATTATTGTTTATATTATGATTAAGTCTAGAATAATTTTGAAGTCTAACCTTGTTATCAGTACCGAAAAAGCGCGGAGGAAGAATCGCCTTAAAATCGGTAGGATAATAATTATTTTCATTATCAACAAAACATTGTTTACGATTATTAATATAAATGGACGACTTTACGGTGTTTGAAGTGCAAGCTGTATGCAACGAGCTGTCGCGATGAATAGAGTTCACTGAACTTGACAGCTGTGTATTTACTTTACCAATAGGTAAATCGGATGTGACTGATCGGGTCCGTGCAGCGTCGACGGCGTAATAACTTGCGTTACACTTTGTACACTGAGACCGAGTAACACGAGGATACAGCTTGCGTATTTTCGTTGTCGAATTTCGTTTTTGACGCTAATTTTAAACACTCATCACGAATATGTCCGTACTTTTTGCAATAAACACAGAACAGTCTTTTAACAATCGACGTAGATGATACATTATCAGTGTTCGTGTAGCGAGGCGCGGGGACTCGAACGGTGCTCGGCGCAGCGCTGTCGTCGCGTGGCGGGCCGCCAGCGGCGCCCGAGTTGAATATTTTCCGCGGCGTCATCCGCGCGTATGTATGCTGCGAAGTCGAAGCACCGGCGGGAACTTCGCCTACGGTACTACCCGATGAACGTGGCGTCGCTCGCTGAGGATGATGAATAAATTCAGGCGGACTGGTCTCGTAGATGGAGTCCTCGATATGGCGCGTTTTCTTTAATAACGTGTCGTATGAAGTTATTTCGTCTCTTCTTAATCTTTTACGAACACGACGGTGTAGAAGGCCGTAAAGCATATCAATTTGAACTTTCTCACTAAGGTCACCAGGTGGGAGTCGAGCTAGTAGGGCTCGTGCTCTGGCAACGAAGATCTCCGTCTTCTCTCTTTGTCCTTGCGACATTTTGAAGAGCTCTAAGTAGACTCGATGGGGCGGTCTGCAATCACCGAAAGCGCTTCGTAACGATGATAAAGCGTCGTCCCAGGAAGTGATGCTAGCTTTAACGCCTTGCCACCACACGGCTGCATTTCCGGTTAGTAACATTGAGAGTCCTCGTAACGCGATGGCGTGTCCTACGTCAGCACAATCTTTGTATGATTCGACCGCGTCAAGGAAACCGTCGAGTGAGTCGCCGGGCGCTCCGCTGAACCGCGCCGTGCATGACGCGAAGTTCCCAGAATGGTGAGCGGGCGTCGAGGAAGGCGGCGATGTCGGCTCCGACGTCGGTGTTGCTGATGATTCGAGTTGAGTTTTATGCTCAAAAACTCGGTCGAGTAGGCGTTCGAATGCTGCCATTTGACTTTCTTGTAATGACGCCATGTTGTTTGCGGTAAATGTTGGCGTCGGTCCCGCGGTTGAACCAATTTCTTCTTCAACGTCTTGAAAATCGGATTGACGCCGTGACTGACGACGAGTACGTGTCGTAGTTACGTAGATTCACTCCGAAGTTAAAGGGCCCGCGCTTGGGCTGCCAGTTTAATGTTAGGTGCCCGACTGGCATGAGACTCTCTCGTTGTCAGTTCCGGTATCGACCGGGGACGCGTGTACTCCGCTTCAAAGTCTGGCGCGCACTAATTGGGGGTGCGAATGATGCAACAGATGCGCGGGCGCGGGTAGCGCGGGGTGGGTCGTCGCGGCACGGACCTGAGTCACATTCCCTTTGGCTGCTGTTGCCCCGCGAAACGGAACGCTGCGTTACAGTGTAATAATAATCAACATCAACTTTTACAAATTTAAACCGAATTAAATTTTGTTTCAAATCTGAAGGGTAGATGACGCTGTTCTTAATTATTTCAGAATTTAAAATTAAAATCTGAAAGCCTTGAAACATCAATCCGCATAAATGTAATTTAAAAACTACAGTAAGAGGCTTAAATAAAAAGCTGAACTTAACTCAGCCTTAATTAGAATTTTCTTCGGAATTCAATAGTAAAGTTCAAGTTATTTTGATGAAATCAAAACCGAAATATTCATAGCATCTTAAACAATCACCTACGAATAAATATTAGTTATTATATTATTTATTATTCGTAGACAATCACAACGGTTTTATAGTTTTGGGAAGGGATTTTTTGTAACGCCATCTCGTAAAGTATTTCGGTATTACATTACAAAACAAAATTGTTTCTCCAACAGTAACAACAGTACTTGCTTCGGCAGTACTTAAACTAAAATACTAACAGTAACAACATTAAAGTTATTTATTGTATAAACCGTTCAATAAGAACTGCAAACTATCCCCTTGAAGCTACAGTTTATGTAGGAATAATGACTTTTTGGCGGGAACGCGAGGTGTGAAGTTGTGTGATTTGTTTTAATTTGTCTATTTAGTGTTTCTTCGGGTTTAAATATGTAATAATAGTGGTTTATTAACTGTTTAATATCTGTGAAAGTGCACAAATGTGGGAAAATTAAACAAAGCCGCTGTACGTAGCTTCTCGGTTTCCTCCAAAAAGTCCACTGAGATCTTAGTAAATGACCACCACCATTTTACTGAGATTATATTTCATTCCATATCATCTCATCTCATTTCATTTCATCCCATTTGATTAATGTCTCAAATTAATCATCTTCATTTCATTTCACTCCATAATATCACATTTCATTTCACTCCATAATATCATTTTTCATAAAAATATGAATATAAATTAAAATAAGACATGACTTAAAGGTCTCAGTTACCAGGTCATAAAATCCATTACAAATAGGAATAATTCCAGCGCACCCTGGCGGCCTTAGATTACCATTCTCGAATATTTATAGTCTGTGGCATGTCACTTTTTACATCGAAAAAAGTCAGGATCGAAATTTTTGAGCGAGCCATAGTTTGTGGTGATAAAATTAATAATTTCAAGTAGATTAATTGTTGTAATTGATATAACTAGTTAATATCAGTAAAATAAAGTTGTGAGTGATTGATATAATATACAATTTAGGAACCAGAAGTACCGTAGAATTAAATAAAATTTCGCAACCTCAAAAAACTGTTCTGCTCACAGTAAACACAGTCGGTAGTCTGGCGCTCCGTTTACAACGGGATTTTTGAACGGAACTTGGCGCCAGATTCTACCGAATCTGTGGATAGATAATAGGGTACTTGATTGGGTTTTATCGAACTCAAAGCTTGAAATCAGTGCTTGTGACGACCCTTTAGTGAAGGAGGATGTTCATCATAAATCGTTCAATATATTTCTGTCTTTAAATGATATAAAACAGTTAATAGTTCAACCTAGGTTAAAGTATTGCTTCCACTCTGGAAATTTTGAGTCTATTAACTCGTCACTTGCGGATATAGACTGGGACAGCTTTTTACTAAATTTTTCCATTGACGAGGCCCTCGATAATATTTATAAGATCTTATATGACGTAATCGATAAGCACGTTCCTCGAAAGTATTATGCTCCTAGTTTTGCAAACTTAAAAATAAAATTACCCCAGGAGGGTACCACCCTAGGTGGAGAATCCCTCCGTCCTTCCAACAGAATTTTTAAATTCGCTGGAATTGCCCGGCTTACCACCTCATAATCTGCAATTAAAAATCGGATCAGTAATTATTATGTTACGTAACATAAACCAGCCACGTCTGTGTAATGGCACCCGGCTTGCGGTGAAGAAATTATTGAACAACGTCATCGAAGCCACAATTTTGAAAGGGAAGTACAAAGGCGAAGATGTTTTAATCCCACGCATCCCTATGATACCGAACGACATGCCATTCAGCTTTAAACATTTACAGTTTCCAGTGCGGCTTGCATTTGCAATGTCAATAAATAAATCTCAAGGGCAGTCGCTAAGTGTATGTGGCATCAACCTAGAAAATCCATGTTTTTCACAAGGCCAATTATATGTCGCCTGTTCCCGTGTCGGAAAACCATCAACATTATTTATTTACGCGCCAGAACATAAAACTAAAAATATAGTTTATCAAAAAGCATTAGAATAGAGAGAAGCAGGTGAAGGGTATAGAGGCTATTAGTTGCTTTCTAGAGCGCACGTGGTGTTGAGCTCATTTTTTACTTCAAAATGTAAAGTTGTTCAATAGCGATTTGTAAAAATATGAGTGAAATTGAACCCTATGGAATAAACACTACTATGAAAAGATATATTATGTTGTTTTTTTATTTAATAAAAATTAGTAAAGTCCTCAGGTATGGCGAGACCAGGGAAATAAGGATTCATTTTTATATGGAGGATATTATAGATTCCAGTTCAAATTGAATAGGTACTCATACATAAGATAGGTCAGCTATACAAAATAAAGTAGTGCATCAAAGCTAGGTTAAGGCGGTACGAAGTTCGCCGGGTCAACTATCTGAAATAATTTGACATGATAGACGTTTACGTAAACTTTACAGGAAAAATAAAACGATGTCTCTAGGTAGCAGCACTCTTGACAATTATACGTACTTGATTGACGAAATTTTGTTCAGAACTCTCCGACTCTCTCTTGGTCGGTTTTGTGACTATTGACGATGATTTGCCATTCGACTTCTTCCGCTAGTTATTGATATAATCCCACCTTACCTTGCTACAATATTTAATGACTGTATTGATTGTGATGTGTTTCCTGATCTAATGAAATATAGTAAAATAATACCTTTCTTTAAATCTGGTAGTACTTTTGACCCCTCTAACTTTAGGCCCATTTCAGTACTACCTTTTTTTTTTTTTTTTTTTTTTCGGGTAGAGGGCCGAACCTCCTACGAGGTCCCCGCGCAAGAGGGGCGCGCGGGGTATGTGAGACTCAACGATCTGCATGGTGTTGTGAGCAGACCGCGGGCCCAAGGATTTTAGGACCCACCCACTAAACGACTCCCCTGCACTCTTACACCCGACGTCCGATCCCCTCCGAGGTCAGAACCCGGATGAGGTAGGGGGGCTACCGCGGTCAACACTACAACCAGACGGCGCGGCTCACCCCAAGGACGCCCAGCCGACGGAGCCTTCGAGGCGAATCGAAGGCTCTGAAACGTCGGCCGTCTCGGTACGGCAGCCCATCGGGCCGCCCAGACGGTGCCGCTGGTGTCCCGGAATACCCCGCTGGACCAGAACCAGCCTGCCGGGTCGGGACGCGATACACCGTCGACCGGTCGCTCTATTCACTCCACGGCAGCGCGCTAGAGTGCTGGTAGCGCGCCGCGCGGTCTCACCCCCTCAGGTCGCCCCTTGACCTTCACCGGGGGGAGGCCGCCACCTACAGGGGCCGGGACGTACGGGCGTATTCCCGCCTCCGGCCCCCGGCTCGACGGCGACGGATCGGTGCGGAAAGGGAAGAGCTCTCCCTCTCTCGCTCCGCCGCCTCCTTCTGCGAGATGGTGGACTCGCAGAAGTCGAGCATCGCCTTCCAGGACGCGTCGCTGCCGAGCATCGTAGCCACGACGCGCGGCAGCGAGAGGTCCTCTCCAATGACCGCGACGAGGGCGGCGCGTTGCTCGTCGAATCCAGAGCAACGCGCCAATGTGTGTTCCGCTGTGTCTTCCTCGTCGCGGTCCGCGCAGTGGTGGCACTGCGCCGTCGGTTCCCTTCCGGCTATCTTAAAGAGGTACCGGCCAAAACACCCATGGCCGGTCAACATCTGCGTCAGCCGGAAGGTGAGGCATCCGCGGTCGCGGCCCACCCAGTCCGCGAGAACCGGGCGGACCGCCTCGACGGTACGGAGGCCGGCCGACGGGTCCGCCAAGCGGCGAGACCACGCCTCCAGCACGGACCGCCGAGATTGGAACCTCCGCGCTCAAACTACTCCTTCGCCGGGGCGCCCTTCCCCCCTAGAGCGAAGGTCGCTACGCCACCGGTAATCGGCAGCGAGCGCCTCCGCCTCCAGGTCCCAGGGTGGCGCCCCGGCGAGCAAGCACGCCGCCTCGAAGGAGACGGTGCGGTATCCTTACAGTGAGTAAAATT
This sequence comes from Bombyx mori, assembly GCF_030269925.1. Lineage (NCBI taxonomy): Eukaryota > Metazoa > Arthropoda > Insecta > Lepidoptera > Bombycidae > Bombyx > Bombyx mori. Next base: position 2,509,125 of record NC_085135.1, on the reverse strand, counting down.
TTTGAAAAAATTATTTTGGAACAACTTTTGAACCATTTCAATTCCAATAACCTGCTTCATAACAAACAATATGGATTGACTAGAGGTCGGTCAACTATTGATGCAGGTGTAGATCTTATTAAAAATATTTTTCAGGCTTGGGAGGAGTCGCATAATGCCCTTGGGGTATTCTGCGACTTATCTAAAGCTTTTGATTGTGTTGAGCATAATACATTGTTGAGGAAATTACACCATTATGGTATTAGGGGCGTTTCATTAGAACTTATTAAATCTTATTTATCCGGAAGATTCCAAAAGGTAGACGTTAAAGGAACGAGATCTTCCGGTGTCTCAATATGGGTGTTCCTCAGGGTTCCATATTGGGTCCCTTCCTATTTCTTGTATATATCAATGATTTACCAATGTTTATTGAAACCCGTCACGGGGTCGTATTATTCGCTGACGATACATCATCATTGTATAAAATTAAACGACATTTGGAAGATTATGCCGATGTGAATGATGCTATCCCGCGCGTGGTACATTGGTTTAGTGTTAATAATCTGTTAATTAAATAATTAAATAACAAAAAAACAAAATGTATAAAATTTACCACACCTAATGTTAGACAAGTAGACACTAATATTACTGTAAGTGGAGAGACACTGGAGCTTGTGGATTCGACAGTTTTTCTTGGTATAACAGTTGATTCCAAGCTGCAGTGGGGTCCTCACATATGCAAGTTAGCGAGTAGACTTAGTTCTGCAGCGTTTGCTGTAAAAAAAAATACGAACGTATACCAATGAAGATACGGCACGTCTGGTTTGTTTTAGTTATTTTCATAGTGTTATGTCCTATGGCATTTTGCTATGGGGCAATGCTGCCGATGTCGAAACGATTTTCATCCTGCAGAAGAGGGCTATTCGTTTTTTTTTTTTTTTCTACCTAAGCTGATAGCCTTGAGAGACTATTCCAGCATAACCGTAACTAGTAGGTGAGCTCACGGGGCTCAAACCTGACGACGATGCTAACACGAACCCTAGCAAGAGCCGTGCTTCGCAGAATCTACCACCGGATCGCAAGCGCGACCCACTGAGAAGATCCGGCGAGAAACTCATTGGGCAGTGTCTGAGAGTTAATTTACTCGTCGAGCCCTTCGTCGCAAGCGACGGGTTCGACGAGAACGGTGACCGGTACTTGAAGTACCTAGAAGCACCGTTAGTGGATCGGGAGGATCCGAGATGACGTGTTTTGGGCGACGTCGACTGCTTTCCATTCTTTCCGCAGGATCGGGAATGAGCTATTCGTGCTATTTATAATATGCACCCGAGAGAATCCTTGAGGGACAAGTTTAAGGAAATCAAAATTCTAACTTTAGCGTCCCAATACATTTTTGAAAATTTATTGTACGTGCGTAAAAACATTGAAGAATTCCCCAGAGTCTGCGATTTGCACAATGTGAACAAACATAGGCTTGCGTTGCCGGTGGCTCAAATTAAGAAAATAAGCAACTCTTTTAGGGCGCTGGGTGTACAACTTTTCAACAGGATCCCAATAAACGTTCAATTACTACCTGTTCATAGATTTAAGAAAACTGTCAAGGAACGTTTGTGCAACAAGGCATATTATAAAGTTAAGGATTATTTACTAGATGGCACTACCTGGGAATGAGGCGTTCGCTCCTGGCCTTTTCATTTTCATTATTATTATTATTATTTTAATTGTATTTTTTGACTTGTTTTTTCCTTTATTGTAAATATTTTTATTTATTTAAAAAAAAAAAAATATTTGAGAAAAAACAAAAAAAAAACCACTGAGTTTGTTTCGTCGGTTCTTCTCAGGACTGTGGCTTTTTTTGGAACCGGTGGTAGAGTTAACATTGTTATTTATAATTTATATTTTGACATTCAACAAGTGTGTCATACTGACATCTAAATTGAAATAAATGATTTTGAATTTGAATTTGAATTTTGAAAGTAGCGTTCTGACGCTCCCTTTAGATACTTACTATCAGTTCTATGTTTAGGTGGTCGTGAAGGTCGACATTTCTCAAGTACCATGGTGCTCCGACGGCTATCCTGCAAAAACGGGATCGAATGACCTGGAGAGTTTATGTGCGTGCGGGCCCGGAGCGAAAAATATACTTATATAGGTCATGACAGAACGTATATAGGATTTATACTGACACCTTGTTATAAAGGGACAATTTACTTCACTTGCAAGTCATGGGGTAGAGTCGACCGAGTAGGAACACGGCTCGGTCGTGTATGATGTTCGCGATGTGGGGACCGAATTTCATCCCTCTGTCAAGGGTGACGCTTAGCTACTTGGCCTTCGAAGTCCACGGTATGGGCTGGATACAAATTCTGATGGCGAAAATGGAGTTACCACGCCTAATTCGGGACGAGATGCTAGTAGTGGTGTCGGGAGGGCGACCCCTTTTGAAGAGCACAGTCTGTACATACATTTTATTATAATATGTAAGTCTATAGTAACATTAATTTTGTGTTTGTTCCAGGCACCATTATTATTGCCAAAATTGGATACTTTTCATAATATAAAGTTTGTTTAAATAGCTCGACAATGTTCCATGTGTAGCCATAACACGACACTGGCAGAAATTGCTGAAAGTATCGGCAGATTGCCATTAATCAAGAGAATAATAATAATATGTATTTTTTGGATTAGTAATCATTAGTTTGTTGATTGTGTAACTCTTTGAATTATAGATTGTGGTGTCCAAAGTTTTAGGTTTATTTATTGTGATGCTTCTAATGTAATTTAAATAATTTCTTTTTAATGTAATTAATAAATACACAAAATACTAGCTGTACCCATCCGCTTCGCTGCGCATTTAAAATTAACATTATTATTTCTCACCACCACAAAGATTCTCGTCATTAACGTACCGCAACTGGTGCAGGGAGTCCAACACTCATATAAATATTAGCCTATCCATTAAGTACATGTATTTTCTACATGGATACCAAGTTTCAAGTCAATCAGATGCATGGTTCAGTAGTTATAACGGAACATCCGTAAAAACATCTGTAAATTTATATATTAGTATAGAAGTATAGATTTGGTATAAAGTTAATTGGATAATATTGACCTCTATGCCTAATGGTGTTGAGAATACACTGGGCTACATTCCGAAAAAAACCCTAAACTTTAAAAGAACAGAAGAGTGTCAATGGTGATCAGCTGTGTATGATTATGTTATATTTATAATGTCATATGAAATTTCGATTACACAGCATACAGTAACCCTAATAAATCTGGAAAACTCATCATCTATCATCTATCTATATATATAAAAATGAATTGCTGGTCATTAGTCTCGCTAAAACTCGAGAACGGCTGGACCGATTTGGCTAATTTTGGTCTTAAATTATTTGTGGAAGTCCAGAGAAGGTTCAAAAGGTAGATAAATATGAAAACACTCTGAATTAAATAAAAATAACAATTTTGTTTTTCCTTTGATGTGTCCCCCGTCGGACGGATTCCTTTTGTTTGTTTTAAGTTTATTTTATACAAAAGTTTAGGTTCTTTATTTATCGATTGAGGCACTACGAAGTCTGCCGGGTCAGCTAGTTACCAATAAAATAGAACACAAAAGGCTAAAGCCCAAAGATGTCTTCCGATCACATGACTCAGGAGCTAAAAATGCTAGTAACAAAGCTCTTTATGAGGCCAAAGGGAAGATATAAGAATAAGTGGAGAGAACAATGCAAAGAGTATAGAAGAGAAATCATCATCAACAATGATGTAATAATTGAGAAGAAGAATAAAATCAGCCTAACATTTTTACACACTGCTAAATATAATTAAATTACCATAATCATGAGGCAACTAACAACTAATTTCTAATTTCTAAATGTAAATGTTTACAACTCTTAATACTACCTTTCTATAATAGGTTAGAAAAAAGTATTTCATATTTTATATACAGAGTCTAGATATTATTTTTAATTATATAATCAATATTTGGTTAGCCTTTTTGTAGTTATGACAATGCCAGTGCTGTAAAAAATTATAGACTACGATTAGTCAAAACTACTTGTAGCAGTTTTCTGATCGATATCAGAAAACTGCTACAAGTAGTTTTGATGTCTTAATGTTAAATAAACTAACATTACATAAAACTGAAAATCTGAGGACACAAGGACTGGGCTATACAGTGGATATATTAACACTTCTCAACAAAGCTCTCTCAATATCTGCTAAGTGGCTAAGCATGTATGAATTCTGGTGATATCATGATAAAAACCACACCCTGTCTATTTATAAATTTCAGCATTTTCTTTATTTCTTTATTGAGTCTCAACTTGATGGTTTTGCATGTTGGTAAAAGCAAATAAAGAACTCTTTCAATTCCACCATATACACAGCATTACCTTTTTTTTATTACTTAGATTATTACTCACGACCCACCTGGTGTTAAGTGGTTACCGGAGTTCATAGATGTCTACAATGCAAATGCCGTCACCTTTTTTTTTTCTGGCCTAGGGCCGAACCTCCTACGAGGCCCCCGCGCCTAAGGGGCGCGCGGGGTATGTGGGACTCAACGATCTGCAAGGTGTTGGAAGCATACCGCGGGCCCAAGGAATTTTAGAGCCTACCCACTAAACGGCTAACCTGCACTCTTACACCCGACGTCTGATCTCCTTTCGGGGTCAAAACCTGGTCAGAGTAGGGGGGTTCCCGCGGTCCCCTTTAAACCAAAACGCATCACTGTTTCACAACATAAATAGGCAGTGTGCGGACTCACAAGACGTCCTACTACTGTTAATTACACAAATTATATATATTTTTAACTATAATTTAAATATTGCGATTTAATCTAGGTTTCACTATCTTAATTGCCTTTTAATCTTTTATGAACTTTCTAGTCGTAGATAATCTACTTTTCATGTCCAGTGATCAATATCAGTTTCTTTACTTCAGTAGAGAACCACAAATGATTAGAAGATTTCTAGGGTTTCTTTCATATGGTATCATTAACAGCCTCTTTAAGTCTGTAATCTGACGAAGGGTGTTGCGGATAATAACATGTACTTTTAGGTTATTAAAATAATATTTTGTGTATTAATAAAATTTTATATCCCTAAGAGTAAATATATTTAAGTCTACTGTTTGACAAAGGCTTCTCCCAACCATGTCGCAACCCCAACCTGGACTCATGTGGTACCAAACATGGACTTTATCAAATTGGTCAAAACAGTTACTACTCAACCAAGCCAAGTTTGCACCTCGCTGGAATGTGGCGCTCCGCCCGCTTCCCCGCTCACCTTCCCGCGATCGCCCTGTCGCGTCAGTACGGTTAGTATCTTTGTCGCCACGGGTCATACGAGTTATCGTCTCTCTATACGTTGAATTTTAAATTTTTTAACTGTTCTTGTTAGGTTTTTTGTTGAGGTTTAGTTATATTATTGGACTATTTTTTTTAAGTTTTCGTTGAACTGTTGTTACTGAACGCTTAACGTTCATTTTTTTTACTTCGAGAGGATTATTGTGGGCAACAAAATGAAAGGAAAGGTGATACACAGTGAAGGGGGAAACATAATCCTGAAAAAGAAACATAAAGGAAAATTATTACTGAGCAATTGGTGATACAAATTTAAAAAGTGCAAGAACGCCCAGGTGGTCTTAATACAAAAACCCGATATTGCTATATTCTAATGTACCTATGTATAATATATCGTTAAAAACAATAAATGCAAAGTAAAATCTAACAAACATTTGTTTACATTTTTAAGTCATAGCGAATCCTTTTTTTAGACCGTACCTAAGCGGCAATGTGACGTAATCGATGCGAGGTGCACTTAGCTTGGTCGAGCTGTATGTTGTTTCCCTTAACCCTACAACTATGCCGTAGCTACTACTCTTTAAAAAATTGCAACAATTTATCCTTAACCAGTCACATCGCTTAAAAATTGTCACACTGAAAATATTTTAATATTTTTTCTGCTACTCTTACTAACATTGCCAGCAGCAATGTTTTATTTCTTGTGTCACTTTTTTTTAATATTTGTTTTTAATGTATCAAATTCCTTCATTAGTTAAATTCATTTTATATGATAGAAAAATAGAAGGAAAACATTTTTGATGTTTCTAATTTAGAATATCATATCGCACCCTTAAAACATAAATGGCACTATACAAAAAATGCTATTTTTTAGTTAAGTATAGTGTCAAAATGCGTAAGACGAAACGCGCCTAATGCAAAGACCCCTGTAGCTCTAATGCGCTTAATTTTCGCTAAATGCCGCTAGTGTCACTTATGAATTTGTAACAACTTGTACGGTCGGTAATTAATAAGCCGGCACTATGCCAGATCGCGACAAGTCACCGGAGGAATCCCTTGTCGAGGTGAGTAAAAAACTGGCACATTGTGTTAAGTGTCACTTATTAAATAAATATACTTTCGAATATTTACAGTGAGTAAGTGCTTAAGTGGCAGTTTGAGTTTAACGTCAATTATTTAATAACTTTAATTAGGATTTTGTTTTCTGTCTTCTACAAGTCAAAGATAAACTGTTTGAATTTTACCATCTCTGAGCTTGCAAGACATAATACTGAATGTTTTTTCTGAGACGAATCGCAAGGTAACCGTGGAGCAAATGAAATAGCCAGCTGTGTCCTGAAATACTTGCGAAGAAATCTTCTTTAGCTGACGAAGACTTAGATTTGTTTTCTATTCAGATAACTGCTGCGGTCAGCAGAAAAATCAGTTCATCATCGGTATGTACATCTTGCATAGTTGTACATACCGATGATGTACAATTAACTTGAAAGTAACATCTATAACACACAAGTTTTTAATCCGTGGACACACACAGAACGAAGGAGATGCAGCTCATTCAACGATTGAGCAACAAATAAAAATAATACTAAAATCTGGACCCATTTATGTGCCTTCCCAGTACGTAACCGACATCAGAAGTGCAAAAAAACATGGCACACCATTCAAAGTAAACGAAATGGCTTATAACGATTTCATTGACATCAATCTGCCCGTTCCTAGACTGAACAAAAGTGTTGAAAGTGAACTTGTAAAGGTGATATAAAAGTCATCAAAGTGGTGAAAGTTGAAGATGATAAGGTAAAATTTTGTTACAAAGCATCCTACATTGATGATTTCAAAGAACTGAACTTGGAATCTAAAAGAGCCAGTGCAAGGAACCAGAGGACTGAAGAATTGCAACATCTATATAACCAAAAGTTAGATTTATCCGAAAGAAAGAAGAGTGACGTGAAAAGCCTTCTAGATGCTGATTTGATAGGTACCCAACTTTTACAATTCCTACTTTGACAGAGTTTTGAACTGGGTGGGTAGTGTCCACCACCCTTTAAAAATGTAGTTGGTTAAATCTATTTTACGGATTTTTGTGCGAAAATGTTTTAAGTTACTCTTACTTTATTAATATTTTTCTCGGTTCTAGAACTTGAAGCTTAAAGACCGAATTGCTAAAAGACTACAGGTTCTTACATAATTCAGTTTTAAATTCAGTTTTTACAAGATTTTATAGGATGTACCTACATGTTGATACAATATTTTTTATAATTACTTACGGTTTTTTGTGAAAAACAATATTTTTAAGTTAAGTACTGTAAGTTATATTAAATAATATTTTTGCTGACTCTTGTGATTAATCCTTTAATACGCTGATTTATACGTAACTTTTACAGTTCCTACTTTGAAAGACTTAACCTTGGTACTTAATTTGAAATACCTCTATTAATTTGTATTGATTAGTTAGTAGTAAGAACAAGATTCTAATATAATGTTAATTATGATAAAATTACGAATTTTATTCAAACACAAATCCTAAGTTTCTGTTTTTTTGACAATACCTTTGTCTAGATTTAGACAGATTTGTATTATGATTATTTGCGGTAGTTTTGACCTAAAACTGTGAGCGTGTGTCAAATAAACAGTATTCTTTAATATTTCAGTAATTATATTGTTATATTTGTCTCTTATTTATCATAATAAAGAACTTAAGCACATGTGTTCGGTAACAAATCAGTTCATTGTGTGTCTGTCTTTATGCAACCCGCACTTAGCAATCCTTTTATTAAAAGGAGAACAAGTACCCTCACTAATACACTACATACCTTCTCCCCAAGTATATACTATCCATAATAATATGAAATATATTTCGATCCCATAAATACAGACACAAGTACAATTTAATCACAATTTAAAGAATTAGATTCTTAATCATAATTTTCATCTAATTACTACTATTACTATTAAATAATGTATAATATCTAAGGTTTTAATTAATGTAATTATAGTTAAATCTACTATAAGGTGACCTCTGATGTATGTGACTTTTGTGACGAATTTTACCACCAGAATATCCTGATTCTGGTTCGGGAGGAATTCCTAACATTTCTGCCCATTTATCCGGACTCGGTATCTCTATAATTTCCTGTTCCTCCAAACTACTAGAAATGTCTTCCATATCTTCTTGTTCCTCAACATTCACTGCCTCACAATCCAATTCCGATTCCTTCCTCTTTCTGCATTTTCCTGTCCAGAATCTGTTTCTTTTTTAAGTAATTGATCTATATGTCTATTCACCACTGTTCCATCACCAGTTTCTACTTGATAGTTTCCTGGCCCATTCCTGTAAACTACCGTTCCTGGTAACCAACGGGATCCATTTCCAAAGTTCCTGTACATCACTTTCTGCCCCACATCAGTGTGTCTAATTTTTTTGTTGCCATTTCTTTCAATCTGTTCATTTCTCTTACACGTTTGGAGATTGTCTGGGTGGAGTGTATCAAGCAAGGTGCGCAAACGCCTGTTCATCAGTAATTCACATGGACTTTTATTTGTTGTTGCACATGGAATTGTGCGAAGTCCTAATAATATATTGGGAAGTTTTATATCCCAAGAGATACCGTCCATCTTCCGTAACTTGTCCTTGACTGTTTGAACCATTCTTTCTGCCAGTCCGTTAGTAGATGGATGATGTGGCGCCGTTGTAATATGTCTAATTTTATTAGACTCTAGAAATTTTCTCGTTTCTTCAGATACAAAAGGTGTTCCATTGTCCGACACCAATACCTCACACAATCCGTGTGTCGCAAATATTGTTCGAAGGTGTTTAACAACGGTCGACGAAGTCATATTGTTAACAATGAATACTTCTGGCCATCGCGAATACGCGTCAACTATAATCAGGAATATTTTATTTTGGAATGGTCCCGCAAAATCTACATTAATACGAGACCAAGGTTTGGTAGGAGTTATCCATTCATAAGTTGTTCTAGGGGGCATATGTCGATTTTCCAAACAGCGATTACAGTTCTTTACCAACTTTTCAATATCCTTATTCATTTGTGGCCACCAGACGTAGCTACGAGCAATCGCTTTAGTTTGAACGATGCCACTATGTGTTTTATGCAAACAATCTAAAACTGGCTGCCGAAATGATGGTGGTATTATTACACGATTGCCTATTAGAATGCAGTCTTCATTCAAGGAAAATTCATTTCGGTGAAGCCAGTATGGACGTAGCGACTCATCATTTATCTTAGCTGGCCATCCGGAGAGTATATGATGCCGTACACGAGACAAAACTGAGTCACGTTTGGTAGCATTTGCTATTTGAGCAACATCTATTGGAAACTCGTCTGGTGTTTCGGCCAGTAGCAATATGTCCTGAAGCTGTTCTTCAGGTTGTTCTGATACAGGTTGTGGCCAACGACTCAACCCATCTGCATGTCCTATGCATTTTCCAGGTTTATAAATAATATCATAATTATGTGAAGTAAGTACTAATGCTATTCTTGTAAGACGTGGTGACAACATATTAGGAATGGGTTTTCTTGGATCAAATATACCTAACAAAGGTTTGTGATCCGTGACAATAGTAAATGACCGTCCCATAAGATAGTTCTGAAATTTATTTATTCCAAACATTATTGCAGTCGCTTCTTTATCTAGCTGCGAATAGCGCCTTTCGTGCATGTGAAGTGTCCTGGACCCCATAGCAACAGGTCGTTCCTGTCGATCACTCATGACATGTGACAAAACTGCACCTACACCGTAATCTGAACTATCACAGGTAAGTATCAAAGGTTTTTCAAGATCGTAATGAGCTAAGGTTAACTCTGAAGACAACAAACGTTTTGCTACCTCGAAACTTCTCTGTTCCCGTTCTGACCACTGCCACTTATGTGCTTTGTCTAGCAATCTATGTAAAGGTTCAAGTACGGTGGCTTTGTGAGGAATAAATCTCTCATAAAAATTATAAAGGCCAAGAAAAGCTTGAAGCTCTTGTACGTTCTTAGGTTTGGGAGTTTTCAATATTGATTCTACTTTACTCGGTGCAGGGTGTATACCCTCAGCATCAATTATGAAACCTAAAAATTCTACTTGTTTCCTTGCCTTTATTGAGTCGTAATCCCGCTTTTTCAATGCGATCCAGGACTGCATCTAAGCCTTGTGTCATCTCCTGCGCTGTTCTACCACTAACGATGATGTCATCGATTAGCACTGCAACACCAGATATGCCAGCTAGTAATGCTGTCATTAAACGTTGGAATATACCCGGGGAAGTCTTGACGCCGAAAGTTAGCCGATGTACCGTGTAAAGACCTTTACATGTGTTTAAGGTTAGGAGACGTGCTGTGTCGTCTGTGACAACCACCTGAGTATAAGCACGATCAAGATCTAACGTTGAGAAAATATTACCTCCAGAGATAGTGGCAAACACTTCACTTGCGGTGGGCATTGGATACGTATCAGACTCTGTAGCCTGATTAACTGTACTACGATAATCTCCACAAAGGCGTACGTCTCCATTCTTTTTTACGATAGGAACAACTGGAGTAGCCCACTCAGAAAAAGTTACAGGGCGGAGTACTCCTTCAGCTTCCAGGCGATTGATTTCTTTTTCAACTCTTTCTTTGATAGCGTACGGTACAGGACGCGCTTTCATAAATCTTGGCACTGCACCTGGTTTCAGGTGAATATTTACAGGTTCCCCACGATAAGTACCGAGTCCGGCTCTGAAAACTTCATTATGTTTATTCAAAATTACCTCAGTCACATTAATTTCTTTAATAGTATTTACATTTACACATATTCCTAAAGCTTCAAAACAATTACGTCCTAACAAATTTGGACCCGAACCCTGAGCCACAATAACCTTAAGAGAACACTTAATGTCTTTATATTGTACTAGCACTGTGGCTTGACCGTCCACTCTGACTGCAGAATTATTCCAAGTACATAATTTATTCATCAAAGGTTCCAAAGGCATGTGAGAGTGTATTCGACGCCACGTATGTAAATTCACAAGAGAGTAGGCAGCACCCGAGTCCACTTCCATAATCACTGGTACACCATCTAGTAACACCTTTACTTCGTAAGCTGGTACGCGCCGACTATTTGTGTTCACGTTGTAAATACCATTTAATTGCGCTTGAAATTCATCATCTGTATAGTTAATTCTCTTTCTTTTGTTGTTTTTCTTAGATGTACATATCTTTTCAATATGCCCTTTTTTCTTACAATAATGACAAATTGAATTAATATAACGACACTCTCCACCGTGTCGGTCTCCGCAGCGATAGCACAGTCGAAAATTACGTTTGAAATTGATGACATTCACTTCCATAGGCTCGGCATGTGACGTCACTACCTCACCCTGTGTCATACCAAATGTGTCCGTGCTCGTGCTTTGAATCATGCGCACATCTTTTCCGGCGCTCTCCGATGATACCATAGCATGTAGAACATCTTCATAACGAAGTTGTTCTCTCTTCAACAACTCATACTGAAGCTTATGATCGCTCATGCCGCACACCAGTCTATCTCGAAGCATTCGTTCTAAATCAATAAAATTGCATCCCGAACTAATTTTGCGTAACGTAGCAATATAATCAGAAGCCAATTCGTTTTGTGCCTGATCTCGTTTGTAGAATTTGTATGACATAGACATTTCATTTGGTTTCGGACTGTAATGTTTGGTTAGAATGTTTTCAATTTCAACAAAAGTCACATCACTAGATTTTGTTGGTGTAATTAACGCGAGAACAGTTTCGAACACTTCAGCACCACACACAGTAAAGAAATTAGCCTTTTTAACAGTATCACTTTCGATTCCATTTGCCTCAAAACAATATTTTAGTCTGTCAATATAACTGTCCCAATTATCCGATTTTACATTAAATTCTTGGAATTTGACTGATTTACGCTCCATATTAGTATTTTACGATCGTCGCCAATATTATGTTTTATTATTTAATAAAGAACTTAAGCACATGTGTTCGTTAACAAATCAGTTCATTGTGTGTCTGTCTTTATGCAACCCGCACTTAGCAATCCTTTTATTAAAAGGAGAACAAGTACCCTCACTAATACACTACAATTACAATGTAGGTAAAATAACAACTTAGAGGTCATTAAGCAAAAATTTTTGAATAACTATCAAACTATAACCGACACTATACAAAACTTTTTTTTTTTTAAATGCTTCTCCATTGATAAATAATCAATAATTTTATGGTATGCCACTGGATTCTGAAACAGCGTTAGTTAAACTGTTATTTTAAGCCAATCACGAAGCTTTATTTACATTTTTTAAGTTCCATATCACCCATACAATACTTAAAAAAACTTAAAACGGCCATACTGTAAAATGAACATTTTCGTATAGTGTCATTTATATTTTAAGGGTGCGATATATTTGATGATATCAATAACAGCCAGATACTAATAATTTAACTAGAGATTTTACAATTTTTGTTAAATAAATTATAAAATATGAAAAAACTACATCCCAAACCTTAACTTACATGATTCATTTATTAATATATATACAAAATATCAATGTTTGTGTATGTATTTATATTTAATTAGAAATAAAAAAGGACATAATTTTTTTTAAAACTACAATTTACATTGTATTTAGTGAGTCCACATTTTTAATTTTTATAGCATCCAGTGGATTTAAAAGTAAGGTCATTTAATATAGTCGAATAAAATAAATATTTCATATGTTTTAAAATATGTGTTTTTTTCTATGATTGGCAAAAAAAGTTTAAATCACGAAGAACTTTTTGAACTCCCAAAAATATATAAATGCAGTAGTAATACATGTTACACAGTAGATATACACGGACAGTAATAGCAACGTTTACACAATTATATGTCTAATAGCACCAAAATAATAAAACATGAGCACAATTAAAGAATAAGCCACCGATGATATGCGAGGCTTTAACGTAACAAAATAATGCCCTTTTAAATGAAAATGAACTTACATGTATTTGAGATGAAAGCCATGACTTGTGAATTTAGAGAGCAAAAACCACAGAACACTATTACTTCTAGCGAAGGCAAAAACCATAACTAGTAGACATGTGTAAGTAATGCGAGTGATATTACTCGGGTAATATTACTCTACGATGTAATGCAACATCACACATTACGCGAAGGAAACAAACATCACACCATCACCCAACATGTTTCTTTCTTTGTCGTGTAATGTTGCTTAATACACGAACGGAACCGAGCGAGCGAGACAGACCGATCGACGCAAAATAAATGAGCAAGCGACACGGAATTATTCCTAGTGATTTGGAACCGTATGTCCTGGCCGCTAGGTACATTTTTATACCTATGGTACGTCTGAATTTTAATATAGGTATTTGTGTTTATATTTTTCATGCGGCCAGCCGGTAGCTCCCCGCAAGTAGTTACTTAATTTTTTATTCGCAACTTTTGTAAAATCGCTAGTCGCTCGTAATTGTTTAGTAATATTTCATATTAATTTTTGTATTTGAATTACTTAAGCACTTGTTTGAAGATAGTTTAATTATTTGTTTTAATGCGTGTTTAATAAGTGAAAGAAATAACGGCGTCTAAATGAAAGTACAGTCCTCCTTGGATGCACTTTGAGGATATCGCGCCGAAACAATGCATCTACTGCTCTCGTATATTAACATTATTGTCGAGCTCAATTTGCAGTCTAAGTCGCCATATGAAATCCGTTCATCCCGCAATAAATTATATTAAGTAAAAAATAAAATTATTATATTATTAAGTAAGTCAATCTCTGTCAAGTAATATAACAGTGTATTACAATACAAAGTTCATACTTTGTATTGTAATACACTACTGTAATGACACACCCGAATCATTACCTAAGTGATGTGTATGAACACATCACTTAGGTAATGATTCGGGTGTATAGATACAATGTATTCGTCGTCACAGTATCTATTGAACGCACCGAGTAATGTTAAGAGTGATGTGTAATGTTTTCGAGTAATATCACCTGTCTGTAAAAGTGATGTCATATCACATTACATTGGCAAGTGATGTTTTGCGCAAGTCTAATAACTAGTTGGTAAAATTAAACCTTAAAAATACATTTTTAGTGACCCCACTACTTCTCGTATTTTTTTTAAGGGATTTTATGACCTGGTAACTGAGACCTTTAAGTCATGTCTTATTTTATTTTATATTCATATTTTTATGAAAAATGATATTATGGAGTGAAATGCAATGAAGATGATTAATTTGAGACATTAATCAACTGGGATGAAATTAAATGAAATGAAATGGGATGAAATATAATCTCAGTAAAATGGTGGTCATTTACTAAGATTTTTCCAGTGGACTTTTTGGAGGATCCCGAGAAGATACGTCCAGCGGCTTTGTTTCATTTTCCCACATTTGTGCACTTTCACAGACATTAAACAGTTAATAAACCACCATTATTACACATTTAAACCCGAAGAAACACTAAATAGACAAAATAAAACAAATCACACTACTTCAGGTGAATGAAGTTAGCCCCTCAAAAAAATTTTTTTTTCCTATTTTATACTTATTTTCTATTAATTCGTTTGTTCATCATTTGTTCTTGATTGTTCACTGTTAATAATTGTTTGTTCTGCATTTATTTATTTAAAAAAAAAAAATTAAAAATATACCTACATGTTAGCCCCCTTAATGCAATTTTTAATATTTTTTCATCCTTAATGACTCGTAAATATTCATTTTCGATTGTTCTTATATAAAACACGTTTGTTCTCTTTCGAAATTACTCGTTTTTTGTTTAATTTACTATTTTTATTAGTTGAATAAATGTATGCAAAAATTGCAAAATATGTGTACTGCGCATGCGTCAACTATAATGCCTAAACTTTCTACGCGGCATTAATCGTGAAAAAAAAAAAAATATATAAATCCTGAAGGAGCAATTAATTGGTATACAGTTTTATATTAAAAAAATTAAAAAATAAATAAATGAAATAATGTGCATTGGCGTAAAGTTAGACCAAATACATTTTTTCCATCCTCATAATTATCGTTATGAAGGCATAAAAAAGATAGGGAGTTCACATAGGTCATATAAACAAATAAGTAAATATGTTCATTATTTATCTTTCAAGAGATAATGTAGGTATACATTATAATAACTTTTTTACACAATCATATTCCTAACATTAGTAAAATAACATTTTAATTTTTTTTTATAGGTTATGTAGGTATTGAAAGTGTTGGAAAATTATTTCATGTTTTAGCTGGAAAACGACATGGAGAATTATATGCAATACAAGACAAGGCTCCATCAAATGAATTTGAATGAAACCAAACTGTTTACCATCCAAATTCGATTGTCGGGCAGATAGAAAACGAAAATTCACTCAAATTGAACCTCGGCCTGCATTTGTGAAACGGCAAAGACTCACTATTGTCAAGGAGATTGAAGAGACGACTAAAAATGAGATGTGTCATATTATTATACCTTTGCCATCTTGTAGTCAAGGTAGGGGTAGTTTTTTTTCTTCGGGTGACGTCGAGTGTGAACACAAGTGTCTTCGAAGTTTCTCGGTGTTTTAATTGATAATATTTGTTTAAATTGCTGTTGACTTGCGCTACTGATTCGTGTTGGTGTTGGTATATATCTGTTGTGCCGTGAGTGTAAATATATTGTGTTTGTTATATTATTAAAAGGTAAGAATCATGGATGACCCGCACGATCCCGGGGGAGGTTATAAAGGACCACGTGCGCCCCACTCACAAAACTTTTCTTCTCAGATGGATATTGATCCACCCAATTCCAGAAAACGACCACCACAGTCTGAGGAAAACATTCCCCCTAAAAAAACGATTACTAATCTTTCACAAACTTCGCCGTCGATTCAGTCTACGTACACACATCCCGATTTTGTTGAACGTAAGACCCGATACTGTGAAGATGACATTGCCCCTTTTTTAGTCCACGTTAGTAAGACGGTAGCAGATGTGTCTGCTGGTCCCACCTTGAAACCCATCAAATTCGGACACTTTCTATTCAGAAACAGCATAAAAAATGTAATACAGGATGGTGTGAAACGCATTGGCTGCAACAGGGTTTCAGTGGAATTTAAATCTGCTGCTGCGGCTAACGCTTTTCTAGAACACCCAGCACTTCAGCCGGCTAAATTTGAAGCGAACATCCCATCTTATAATGTTACACGAATGGGAATTGTGCGTGATGTTCCAGTAGAATGGACTTTAGAGGAGCTGGTCCAATCGGTAGAAGTTCCTGCTGGCTGCGGTGCAGTCATTAAAGCACGCCGCTTGAATAGGAAGAAAATAGAAAATAATGTCCCTACCTGGATACCTACCCAATCTGTAGTTTTAACTTTCTCTGGTCAAAAACTTCCAAATCGGATTTTCTGCTTTTTTACTTCTCTCCCAGTTGAAGTTTATGTCCTTCCCATTATCCAGTGCAACAAGTGCTGCCGATTCGGCCATATTTCAACGCAGTGCCGATCCGCCCCTCGTTGCTTTATTTGCTCCCAACCCCACGAAGGAATTACCTGCTCGAAGTCATCCCCTCTATGCCTGTTCTGTTCCGGCCCCCACTCTGCCACTGACACATCCTGCCCAGAGCACAGTCGACAAAAATCGATCAAATTAGTTATGTCACAGGAAAGCATCTCATATTTAGAAGCATCGGCTAGGTTCTCTCAGGTGAGAAGATCATTTGCAGATACTGCCCGAATGACTCAATCATTTCTGTCCACGTATCCTCCGACAATCCACACTGATCTCTCTCAGCCACTCCATCCCAATTCTCAGTCCTCTTCTTATAAGAAGACTGTTAATATAGCCCGACGCCCATATTCTGCTGCCCTAAGCCCAGGCTACGATAGAGAAGCCCACTGTCGTATTGTAGATACTCCAGCCTCCACCACCCCCAATGGATGCGCTCTGTTATCCCCCAACCCCCCTCAACAAGAAAATCTACTAGAACTTCTCTTGTCCACCCTCATCAACATCATTTCGAAAATGAATGATGTAGCCCTACCGAACAACGTCTATCAAAAACTGACTCAGCTGATTTCGATTTTCAACAATGTTCCCAACAATACTACAGTGGAATTGTCGCAGCATTAGATTAAAAAAAGCTGAACTGATTTTTCTCATAAATAAGCATAACCCCTTGATTTTTGCTGTCCAGGAGTCACGCCTACTCCCGGGCTCCCGCTTCAGGGTTCCCGGTTTTGCGTGCCTCCGAGATGATAAGAACAACGGAAAATGCGGCAGCTGCATTTTAGTTTCGAGATCCATCCCATATTCCCAGATCACCCTCCCTCCACATGACAGTAACTGCTTCAATGTAGTGGCTGTTAGAGCCTTAGATATATCTTTTTTATCCGTTTATATACCTGATCCTAACATGTCCATCCTAACAAATCTATTCTCAATCATTGGTGCCCTCCCCCCTCCTGTTGCTGTATTGGGTGACTTTAACATCCACCACAGTTCATGGGGTTGTTATCAGAATGATTCCCTATCCTCCGCCTTCCTTGACCTAGTTGATGACCACAACCTCTGCATACTCAATGACGGCTCCCCCACACGTAGAGTTCTTCCTGGCCAGAACCCAAAATCCACTGTAGACCTTTCTCTATGCACTCCAGCCACCTCTTCGCGCCTCACATGGTTTACGCTGTGCAATACGCATGGTAGTGATCATTTCCCCATCCTTATGTCCTTTCCTGACTCCTCTAATTATATACTCCCCCCTCGCAACCCTCGACTTAAATTTAATTTGTCTAAGGCGGACTGGATCCTGTTCTCTCAGTCTGTTGACGCTCTTTTGGTTAATCTTTCCCCAGTACCCCATGAGAACGCCCATTCTGCTTACTCCATCTTTAGGAATGCTTTACTTTCAGCAGCAGAGACAGCGATTCCTACTAAAAACGCTTCTAGGGGTAAAATCCCATCACTTCCCTGGTGGGACTCTGACTGCTCTGATCTATGTAAACAACGTAAAGAAGCCGAGAAGGAGTACGCGTTACACATGTCTCCAGCTAATTACATAAGTTATAAAGAAGTAGCTGCAAGGACAGTCAGAACACTATCTGAACGAAAGAGACTAGGCTGGAACATGTTTTGTAAGTCTCTTTCTCCCAGTTCCCGCCCTTCTTTGGTCTGGAATAATGTCAGGAGATTTCGCGGATCCGTATCTGTAGACCACAATTCTTCTTCGAACGACCCATCGGTTTGGATCGATTCATTCTCATGTCGACTTGCTCCCCCTTACGTTCCCACCTTAGCTGAGTCCTCTTCCCTTCCCCCTCCGCTTTCACCTACTCCTGATACTCTTATGGCCCCTTTTTCTCTGGACGAACTCACTGCAGTTTTGGAGTCTCTTAAGGACTCGTCCCCGGGAATCGATGGAATACCTTATTCATTCATTGTCAAATGTAGCTTTACGTCCAAATTAATATTTCTAAACATATTAAATAATATTTATTCTTTAGGAATCCCTCCAGATGAATGGAAAACCCAAATAATCGTCCCTATCCTCAAGCCAGCAAAACCTAATAACGAGTCAAGTAGCTACCGTCCCATCGCCCTATCATGTACTATGAGCAAAATTTTAGAACATCTTGTTAAAAATAGATTGGAGTGGTTTGTGGAGAGTAGAGGCATCCTCCCTGCAAGTCAATTTGGCTTTAGGAAGGGATTGAGCACTATGGATAGCGTAGGTTGCCTTGCAACGGATATACGCATTGCTCTCTCTAAAAGAGAGTCCTTGGTCGGGGTTTTTCTTGACATTGCATCCGCATACGATAATGTCCTTCTTCCTGTACTCAGGCAAAAAATGCTCCAGCTGAGTATCCTAGAGAAGATGGTTAACTAGATATGATCTAATCTATTTTCATCTAGAGCCATTCTAATTTCTTGCCAAAATTCTTTACTTCCTCCTAGACTTCTATGGAAGGGCCTCCCTCAGGGATCAGTTTATGCCCTCTACTATACAACTTGTATACCTACGACCTAGAACTTTCGGTAAATTCATTCTGCAACGTACTACAATATGCGGATGATTTGGCTCTATACGTCACAGCCAGGGACTTAGGGGATGCCTCTGCTCGCCTCAACTCCGCTATTAACTATCTCCATGACTGGTTAAATAATCATGGTCTATCCCTTTCAGTTGAGAAGAGCAGTGTAGTGACATTTTCTCGCATGCGATCTATTCCCGACGTCATTGTCTCGTTTGATGGCAAAATATTCCCAGTTCGAAACTCAGTAAAATTTCTCGGAGTCGTTCTTGACTCGCGTATGACTGGTGTCCAACACATTAACCACATCATCAAAAAGTGCGAAAAGAACATCCATATTCTTCGCTCCCTGTCAGGCGTATGGTGGGGATCACACCCCTACACTCAAAAACTGTTATATAACGCCTTGATTCGCAGCCATTTTGATTATGGCACTCACATTCTAGAACCTTGCAATAAGTCTGCCTTAACCTCCTTGGACAGGATCCAATCAAAGTGCCTACGAACCATAATCGGAGCAATGAAGTCTTCCCCCATTAACGCCCTTCAGGTTGAATGTGCAGAACCCCCCTTGCACTTGAGGAGACAATACTTATCGGACAGATTCATTTACAAAAATTTTCAGCTTTCTAACCACCCCCTTATTTCAAAGTTACATACTCTTTCGGAACACATCTATTTCAACAGTTACTGGAATCATAAGTCCCACCCATGCCTCTTCACCAGTTTTGTTAAGTTTATCAGCCTCCCCTGTCCCGTCTATCAATGTAGGTTAAATCCATTATTCCTCACACCTTATAATGCAATTCTATACCGTCCGGACATTGTTCTAAATATCGGAATAAATAAAGATGACCCCGGTGCAAACGCCAAATTTAACTCTGTCGTCAATAGTAAATGGAACGGTTGGCATACTATGTTCACTGACGCATCAAAAATAAAAGCTGACGGCTGTGTAGGTTTCGCTGTCTGGATACCGGAGTACAAAATCATTTTAAACTTTAAGTGTCCCCCTCAAGCCTCGGTTTTTACAGGAGAGGCGCTAGCTATCCTTGAAGCCCTGATGTATATAGAATCACATAAGCTACACAACACGGTGATATTCACCGACTCTAGAAGCTGTCTACAGGCAATCCTTGCAAACCAACTCAGATCCAAGTCAAAGCTCCCTTTTGTTCTGAAAATTAAAGAAATTCTTTTTCGGTGTCACGTGTCTGGCATAAAAGTCACCCTAGCTTGGATCCCGGGACATAGCGGTATAGTGGGTAATGAGGGTGCTGATCAGTGTGCTAAGGATGCCACGACAACATTACACAACCTATGCACAAGATCTAATGTCTCTAGCCAAGGCCGATCTCATATCGCGCTGGAATGAAGCGTGGAACCTTTCGAAACGCATTAAAGGCAAACATTACGCGGATGTTCAAGACTCGTTGCTCGTTCGGCCTTGGTTTTTTAAATACAGGAAAGCCAACAAGAGAGTCACGTCCACAATATGTAGGTTAAGATTAGGTCATGCTTGTACCCCGGTTCACCTAGCTAAAATAAGGGTCAAGGATAGCTCCCTATGTGAGTGTGGGCTCGACGAGGGATCAGCAGAACACATTTTCTTTAACTGCCCTAGAAGACCTTCCCTTTACGAAGTACTACCGGACATTATCCCCAGACCGACGAATTTCAAATCTTTGTTGAGCCTTGTACATACAACTTTTGTTAATATTTTATGTGAATATGTTCACCAGAATAACATTAGACTATAAGTTGTTTGTCCTTACTAATCTTCTGACAATCTGTTCTGTAACATATATATATGTATGTATATGTATATATACATATATTGTTTGTCCTGTTTTAGGTAAGTAATTCAACAGTTGATTACTTTGTAAAATAATAATAATTAAAATTGATGTGACCTTGTGCAATCACGAAGCCCACCCAACAAAAAAGAATCCAAACCACACCAAAAGACATCAGCTGAGCATAATCAAAACCACAGACTATAAAACTTGACTTTGGCGAAATCAAAAAGGACCGCCATTACAAAAGAAAATGAAATGAGTCAAGGTAGGTGTAACTGTCAATAATTAGTAACACTCACAGATCTCATAATCAAATAACAATATGGTATGACGGAGGGTGTTTGATGGTTAGCACATGCGAACGATTTTTCCTTTTAATTTTTAATTGTTTGTATTTTTGGTTATATTTTTTGCTGCCTATATCTATCTGTGTTTGTTCTTCTTGTTGTAATTGTCAAATTTTGTGTGAAGCCATAAGGTAAGTTTTCATTTATTTAATCTCGCATAGTCAATGCGGGCCGATCATGGAGGTTGACGATCGACCCCCTGGCCGTCCCCCAGATCCTAGTTTAACCTGGAACGATGAGGGACAACATCCTCAGGGTGATTTTACATACTCACCAGTCCTTACTGTACCATTAACTAGTTTCGAGTCGATTGAAGCACATCATCGTAAGCGAGCTCTCGAAACCAACAATGATAATGATCTTGCTTTGTCTACTTCCAAACAACAACGACCGTTAGCACCTAATAAGTATAGCCGCGAACGCTATTCTGCGAGGGATGTGGCTCCATTTTTGGTCCATGTTACTCGTATAGAATCTGACCCGAAATCGGGAACTACCCTCCACCCCATTAAGTTTGGACAGATGATGATCAAACTTAATATTAAAAATGTTCTTCCTGATGGAGTCAAAAAAATAGGTCGGAATAGGATTGCTGTCCAGTTTAAATCTCCAGAGGATGCAAACTCATTTTTGGCCAACAAAGAATTGTTAGAAAATGGATACTCCTCATTAATCCCGACTTATAATATCACTAGGATGGGTATTATTAAGGGTGTGCCTAATGACTGGTCAGAAGAAGAGATAGCTTTAAATATTAAGACACCATCTGGTTGTGGCGGAATACTGAAGGTGAGACGCATTAATCACAAAGTTATTACTGATGGGGTACCAGAATGGAAACCTACTTCCTCTGTGGTTCTTACATTTGATGGTCAGACCCTCCCAAAACGTGTCTTTTGCTGCTTCAATTCCCTCCCTGTAGATATATATTATTTCCCTACTGTACAATGCTTTGGATGCTGTAAATTCGGTCATACAAAAACTCAATGTCGCTCAAAGCCCCGCTGTTTCCGCTGTGGTGATGAACACTTTGGTGAGAACTGCACTAAAGAGGACCCAACTTGCTTTTATTGCTCTGGACCTCACTGTGCTAATAGCAAGCAATGCCCTGAATACCAGAGACAAAAAAATATTAAAGTTGCTATGGCCCAGAACAACATCTCATATGCAGAAGCATCCAAAACATTCCCTACTGTGTCAAAGTCCTTTGCTGATGTTTCAGCATCAGTCCCTCCCACAACTCATATTATTCCTTCAGCGCCCTCGTCCTTACGTTTCCATCCTCAGACTTCCTCTTCCTCCTACAGAAAAACGATCCTCCAGAAGCCTAAAAGTCATGCCCCTCACGTCCCGGGCTATGATCAAAGAACCCATAGAGCTATTACTAATTCCTACTCTTTTTCTCCCTCTACTAATGGCTGCGCTCTCAGTAAAAATTCTTCTCCTTCTGAAGATATTCCCTCTAGTGAAATCTTCTCTCTAATTAAACTACTAGCTTCTCTTTTAACTAAAATTAACCTACCTGACCACGTTGCCAATGACATAATTGACACTATTTTTTCCCACCATAATGGATCTAAATCTCTTGCAGTGGAATGCCAGGAGCGCCCTCCCAAAAAAACATGACTTTCTCCATTTAATCAATTTATATAATCCCGCAATCTTTGCAATTTCTGAGACGTGGCTCTTGCCACATCTCCCATTTCACATCCCAGGTTATAGCACCTACCGTGATGATCGTGATGACGGGTATGGTGGTGCTGCTATACTGGTCAACAATGTCTTCCCTTCTTCTTCTCTTTCTCTTCCTCCTCATGGAGCCGAGATTAATGCCATTGGTGTTAACATCATTGGTATTAATTTTATCTCCATTTATTTCCCTCCTTCTGTCCCTATATGTATTCCTTTCCTAAGAAATTTATGTATTTTATTGAACCCAATTATTCTTATGGGAGATTTTAATTGTCATCACTTCTTGTGGGGATCTGACCATTGTGACGCTTCAGGTACATATTTGGCAGAGCTAATAGATGAAATAGGGTTATACGTCCTTAACGATGGATCAGCCACTAGACTCCCTAGACCGGGTCAAAGCAGAAGTTGTGTGGACCTAACACTGTGTTCATCCACTCTAGTAAATTCCCTAGACTGGAAACGTCTTAATTTAACATACGGTAGTGATCATTACCCTATTTGTTCTACCTTTTCCAATAGGTCTCTCCCCAGCAAAAATAGAACTCCCTTATTGCAGTATCGCATTACTGACGCCAGGTGGGACATTTACCAACAGAATCTAGATAAAAGAATCCTTTCCTTTCCCCAAATCTCTTTTGACAATTTGGATGCTTGTTTGAGTTTGTATTCAGATTCCATTTCAGCTGCTGCAGATCTGAGTATTCCCTTGAAAAATTCATCTTTGGGAAAATTATCTTCTCCTCCCTGGTGGGACAGAGAATGCACAGACCTTATTAAATCCCGGAAGGAAGCTGAATTTAATTACATCAAGAATATGACCCTCTCCAACCTTCGGGAATTTAACAGAATAGTGGCTAAATCCAAGCGCACATTCAAGAAAAAAAAGTATGAGAGTTGGAAAAAATTTTGTTCCTCTCTTTCACCTTCATCCCCGTCTTCCCTAGTCTGGCAAAATTATAAAAAATTTAGACGCGGATGCTTCCCTCAAAATTCTCCCAATATCTCACGGAGCATCGCCCTACAATTCATTAACAGATTGGCTCCTGCCTATGCTCCTCTTGTTGATGAATGTCCCTCATTGGCAATTAATATGCTCGCTGTTGATCCTTTAGACGAACCTTTCTCCATAAATGAGCTAAATTCTGTACTTAAATATGTCCAGGACTCATCTCCTGGCTTAGATGGCTTTCCCTACTCGTTTTACAAAATGTCTGGTCAACATAGTCGTCAGTTCCTTCTAAATTTAATAAATACATGTTTTAATTTTGGTTATATCCCTGACGCTTGGAAATCTCAATTAATCATCCCTATTCTGAAGCCAGGCAAATCTCCTGATAATCCTGATCACTACCGTCCTATTGCACTCTCCCCTGTAATTGGTAAGATCCTTGAACATTTAATTAAAAATAGGTTGGAGTGGTATGTGGAAAGTAAGGGAATGATAGCAGACTCTCAGTTTGGATTCCGAAAGGGGTTCAGTACCTTAGATAGCATCGGCACCTTTATTTCTGATACGCGAATTGCCTTCAGTGAAAACCGGTCGGTTGTGGCCTGTTTCCTAGACATTTCATCTGCATACGACAATGTTCTTCTTTCCGTGCTCAGAAGTAAATTACGTGAGCTGAGTGTTCCGGTAAAGATACAACGTTGCATATGTAATTTTCTGGCAGGCCGTACTGTTAGCGTACACATCCCTGGTGATCTTGTCCACACATCCAGGCTGCTCTGGAGGGGTCTCCCCCAGGGTTCGGTGTTGAGTCCCTTGCTGTACAACATTTATACATCTGATTTGCATAGGTCACTCAACATCGGATGCCATATTTTACAATATGCAGATGACCTGTGCATATATACAGCTGTCCCATCCATAGTTGACGCTGGCATATCCATGCAAATATCCCTCAATTCTCTGAATCATTGGCTTTCTGCTCATGGACTCCAATTGTCAGCCTCTAAGAGCTCTGTTGTGGTTTTCTCTCGTAAACGAGTTATACCAGATGTACATCTAGAAATTGAAGGATCTCCCATCAAGGTCGAAGATAATGTGAAATTTCTCGGCGTCGTCTTGGACTCTAGACTATCCGGTATCGCACATTTTAATTACACAATTAGTAAATGTGAGAGAAATATTAATATGTTGCGGGCTCTTGCGGGTGTTTGGTGGGGTGCCCATCCTATCACATTAAAACTCATTTATAATGCTACAATAAGAAGTTTATTGGATTATGGCTCTTTCTTATTAGACCCTTGCAACAAAACAGCACTAGCAAAATTGGATGCCATTCAATCAAAGTCTCTCCGCATTATATTGGGTTGTATGAAGTCCAGCCCAAGCAATGCCCTGCAGGTGGAGAGTGCCGACCCACCTCTTATCCTTCGCAGGCAGTATCTTGCAGATAGGTTTATAATTAAAGCATACTTCCATAAAAACCATATGATACTGCCAAAACTCATCCACCTAGATAGATTATATGAGAACGTAGATTACTGGAAGTATAAGGATCCCCCACTTATTTTGAATTCTTTTAGGAAGATCCGTATGATTGAGGAAAGAACTCATGTCCAGCAGTGTAATAGATTCCCCATGTATGACTCTCCAATTGAAGTTTTAAGCTTCATACCAAATCATATTGCGTCCATTGACTTGGACAAGGAAACTGTTGAGGCCAATACACAATTCTTGTCCATAGTTGAGTCCAGGTGGCGAGATTATCACAGGTTTTTTACTGATGCTTCGAAACTTTCATCTCATAGTGGGACGGGTGTCTCAGTTTATTACCAAAATTCCAACATTTTCCTTCAATTCCGGTGCCCTCCGGAAACATCTGTGTTTTCTGGGGAATGCATTGGTATTTTAGAAGCCTGTCAGTTTGTTTTTTCCCATAGCACTATTACAAGGGCAGTTATTTTTTCAGACTCTAGAAGTGCCCTGGACGCTATCGTCAAAAACCCTTTCAGGGATAAACTCCACAGTTCAATAATCTCTGAAATTAAAAATTGTTTGTTTTCATGCTCGAAAAAGCAGATCGACATTATCTTGGTATGGATTCCTGGCCACTCTGGCATCAGAGGTAATGAGATTGCTGATTCATTGGCCAAAGCTGCAATCTCCAGCAGCCTAGCCGACCTAAAACATCACTCTGTCCAAACTTATGATTTACTCCATCTTGCTAAGTCTAATTTAAGTAAGTCATGGCAAGCCTACTGGACAGAGTCCAGTAAGACGAAGGGAGGCTTATATGCTTCAATCCAACCCACCGTTCCTACAAAACCATGGTTTTTTAAATTCAAAAAGATTCCCAAACCTGTTATATCTGTGCTCTGTAGAGTTCGTTTAGGTCATTGCTGTTCTCCGGTATTTCTACATAAAATTAGAATACGTGACAATTCGTTGTGTGAATGTGGTTTGGACGACGGCAGTATAGATCACATTTTCCTCAATTGTCGCTTGAACAACTCACTCATATGGGACCAAGTTATTAGCGAACTGAAAATTCAACGGCCGGTAAATGTCCGTCACCTCCTCTCACTATTCCCAGACTCCCGTATTATAAATGCTTTTATTAAGTTTATAACTACTAACTCTATAAAATTATAATTATATGTAGTGCATTATTCTCTGTACATAATCTTTATTATAATATGTAAGTTTATAGTAACATTAAATTTGTGTTAGTCCCAGGCAACATTATTATTTCCAAAATGGGATACTTTTCATAATAAAAAGTGTATTTAAATAGCTCGACAATGTTCCATGTGTAGCCATAACACGACACTGGCAGAAATTGCTGAAAGTAGCAGCAGATTGCCATTACATAAAAAAAAAAAAAAAAAAAAAAATAACAATATCAGAAAAAAGGATAATAGTTTGTTAGTTAGTGGAAGTAGCTAAAATGGGCAAGTGGACCTCAGTTCCTATTACATAAGGTACTAGGAAGTTTGTGATAATGAAAATTTATCACAGTGTAATATCACTTACTTACTTTAACAGTGAAGGAAAACATTGTGATGAAACCTGCACACTGCACTGCTGCAACTGCACCTAAATGTTCTTAGGATTTTCTTAGGTGTGTAATCCACCAACCAGCACTAGGCCAGCGTGGTGGACTAAGGCCTAAAAACCCTCTCAATGGTAGTGGAGGCCAGTGTCCAGCAAGGGGATATATTATATGGGCTGATGATGATGACTAGGAAGTTACATACTACTACTACTACAGTACACATATAATCCTATATATTTACAAGCTTTAAGTTTGTTGGGTACTGTTACACGGCCCTTCTCAAACTTCTTTTTAAAAAAACACAAAAACTTTTCACGACTAAACTGTCTATTAGATTTCACAATTTTACAACACTATTGTTGACTTCTCAAATTTATGTATGCTCGCGACGGCTTCCAGATTCTAACTTATGTATGCTCGCGACGGCTTCCAGATTCTAACTGGTTTTCAATATGATTTGATTTTACATGAAAGCTAAAAATGATGACTCTAATGGAAAACACAGTGAGCTTGTAAACGAGCTGATTAGGGCAAAGCTGCTTTGTAGAGTAGTGTGTAACAGCTCCCCCTTTTTGACGAAGCTTCATCCTCAATAAGATGAAGCGTAGTTAAACGAAAATAATATAAAATTTGAGGAGTCATTACAAAAATCATTAAATCATTAAATTGAAAATAGAAAATAAAACAGAAAATATTGAAAATTCGTTCTTAATAATATTTATAAAATTAAAGTTAGGAATTAGTATTAAAATTAACATTACAATGTATGTTTAAACTTGTATAAAACATTCAAAATTAGAATTAGAAAAATTAGAATTACAAGATTATATAGAATATTATTCATGTTTAATATATTATTATTATTATTTTTTATATTAGGTGATTAAATTAGAAATTTAAATTTCTGTTTGAAGAGGATTGATCCTTATTATAAATGGTAGATTTATAATTCTGCTTCTGCCTAATTGGCAAAGATTGTATAGACATTTTATCTTCATCATTGGATGATATCTCAGTCATCTCGATAGAATTTGAAACTTTAGATTTTTTATTGGTTGATTTTGTGTTATAACATCCGTTAAATATTTGAATACAACATACAGAATTGGACGTTTTGTTTTTAAAATATCTGTAAATCTTATACATTAAAAATAGAAAAAAACACACGATAAGGGTATAAGTAAATGTAGAATAGTATGAGCCATATTTAATAAAATGAGATTGTTTCTCAATATTATTTAATTCATTTTCTAAATTGTCCATTTGGTGGGTCGCATATTTCAAGGAATCTAGATTTATTTTGCTAATAGAGATTGGCGACAAATGTGGTAAACTTTCATTAAGTATGTCTCTCTTACAACAATCATCGGATGTAATATCAAAGTTTATATTTAAAGGAGATTTAATAATAAAAGAGTAAGAATTCGTTGGTATAAGTTGAATGGTCTTAGAGTAACCGATACAATTGTTTGTTAACTTAAGAATTTCTGTTCCTTCGATAGAATAATCATGGATGACGTCATTACATTTGATAGTAAGTTTACTTTTATTTGATTGAACGTATATCCATTTGTTATTTAGTAGTTTTTGCCAAATATCAATTTGACCATATAAAATTTTAGAAATACATTCAGAGGGCAATGAAAGAATAACCTCTGTTAATAATTTAGATTCACAATTAGGATTACTTACACTTGAGTATATAGTTATTGATTCACATATAGAATAGTTATTGTTTATCATTTTACAATTATCAAAATTATCCAGCATAGCATAATGCAGTCTATCGTCACTTAAAGCGATGTACGAGTTAGACGGTTTAATTAAAGCGAAAGTGCGATGTGACTCATCGTGAGGTGTAGGTAAAGGTATGTTTTTATAAACAACGAACTTGTCTGGAGTTATTAAAGGAATTCGTAATACAAATATGACTTTATTATTATAGAAATAAGAACTAAGCTTAGAAACATCGATCAATGAATGAATATTTTGAATATTTAGGGTGACTGGACAGTCTAGCCTTTTATTTATTTGATTACTATGCTTAAATAATTCATTATAAAGATCTAAGGGACTAATTACGCTAGGGTGTAGGATGTTAACCTTCGAAAATAATATAGAACTTAATGTAGTGTCTAGAAAATTTGAAATAGTTAGTAGAGAACTTTCGATAATATTAAGTAAATTATTTAACTTAGAATTATACAATAATAGATTATCAGTTTTTGTAATTTGAGAAAATATTTCGTTCATTTTATTTATTTGAGAATTCAATTTGATCTCGTTTTGATTAAGTTTGAAGATAGTCGTATTAAAATTATTTATAGTAGACTTTATTTCTGAAAATAAACACATAGAATAAATTTAGACGTAGAAGTTAGATTGTAGCAGGTTTAATTTCGTTGGTATGATATTTAATTTGTTTACGACTTACTTTTAGGGTCACGTTATGCTTATTGTGAACTTTAGTAATTTTGTAAGGGCCTTTCCATATGGGCGATAGAGCTTTTCTCAATTTATGATGGTGTTTTAAATATACCATATCACCAGCTTTATACAAAATTTCGCGAGAATTTGTATCATAGTATTGCTTAGACCTTTCTTTACTGTTAATAATATTTTGTATCGCTTTTTCGCGACTAAAACGCATTCTATATTGTAATGCGCGAATATATTCGTTATAGGTTGTGTTACTGGTGCTTTCATATAAGGAACTTGGAATGGACGGTTTGTAACCGAATAATAACTCGTGTGGAGTATAATTAGTAGTGCAATGGGGAGTACTATTATAGGCTAATATTGCAGTAAATAAATAGCAATGCCAATCGTTTTGATTTTCATTAACGAAAGACTTTAAATATTCTTTTAAAGTAGCGTGTGAGCGTTCCAGAGCTCCGTTTGTTTGAGGATGATACGGAGTTGCAAATAAAGCTTTTACTTTTAAAATTTCAGTTAGCTGTTTAAATAATTCTGACGTAAAGCAAGTACCTAGGTCAGTTAAAATGGTTTTTGGAAAACCGAACAAAGACATGGTTTATGGTCGTCGTGGCCTAACGGATAAGACGTCCGGTGCATTCGTATTGAAGCGATGCACCGGTGTTCGAATCCCGCAGGCGGGTACCAATTTTTCTAATGGAATACGTACTCAACAAATGTTCACGATTGACTTCCACGGTGAAGGAATAACATCGTGTAATAAAAATGAAACCCGCAAAATTATAATTTGCGTAATTACTGGTGGTAGGACCTCTTGTGAGTCCGCACGGGTAGGTACCACCGCCCCGCCTATTTCTGCCGTGAAGCAGTAATGCGTTTCGGTTTGAAGGATGGGGCAGCCGTTGTGACTATACTGAGACCTTAGAACTTATATCTCAAGGTGTGTGGCGCATTTACGTTGTAGATGACTATGGGCTCCAGTAACCACTTAACATCAGGTGGGCTGTGAGCTCGTCCACACAGGTAAGCAATAAAAAAAAAAAAAAAAAAAACATGAAATGTACGATATTACGAGCTATCTCCTCACTAGTAGAAGTAACCATAGGGTAAGCACTCGTGAATTTGGTTAAATCATCTTGTAAAGTTAGAATAAACTTGAAATTTTGAAAACCTGAGTCGGGCAAAGGGCCTACGACATCTAAGGCTAACCGCTCAAACGGCTTAGTATATGTAGACGTGATCTCCATCGGAGCTTTATTTGATTTACGTAGAGGTTTGTTAATTTGACAAAGTTTGCAGCTTTTTACATATTGTTCAATATCAGAACGCATACCTTTCCAATAGTACATAGCTTTAATGCGCTTATACATGCGTTGTGATCCTGGTTGACCAGCGATAGGTGAATCGTGGTTTTCCTTTAAAATTTTAGGGACTTCTACTGGAGTCGGATAAATTAATTTATTTTTATAAATATGTATTTTGATATTAGTATTATGGAAAACGTAGGAAATTATATTATAGACTTTCGTGTAATTTAATTTAGAGAATGGATCTGAAAAATCTGGTAATGCTAAATCTGTGATATTTTCACACTCTATTAACATATTTCTTAGTTTAATTAATAAATTATAAATATCTCTAAAATGAGTCTCTTCGTAATGATGAACTTTAGTGTATAAGAAGTAGAAAGTTTTATTTTTATTTTTAATACTTTTAATTGTAAGAAGTTCGCGTTCGGAATTTAGTAACTCTTCAGTATTTTCGAGTTGGTTTAAGATATCCTCGCAGTGAGGTATAGAACAATCAAAATCTAATGAAACTGGGCAAGCGATTGTATTAAACTTAGATAAATGTAGACTTTCAGTACATTCTTCGATAACTGTGTCTGATGTTGGAAGTTTGTTTATAAATTGAAGTTTAAAATATTTTTCATAACTAAGATTGTTCAAATTATTTATATTTATAGCGTTGATAGGGCAACGAGATAAAGCATCGGCGTTAGAGTTAAGACGACCTTGCTTGTAAACTATTTCATAGTCATACTCTTCGAGTTTAAGACGCCAGCGAATAAGCCTACTACCGGGGTCTTTTACATTAAATAACCACACAAGAGGTCTGTGATCTGTTACGATTTTAAATTTGTTGCCGTATAAGTATGGCCTAAAAGTTTTAACAGCAAATAAGATGGCTAAAAGCTCTTTCTCAGTAGTGGAATAGTTGCCTTCGGCTTTGTTTAAAGTGCGTGATGCATACGCTATTGGTTTATCCTTGCCTATTTGACCTTGGGATAAAATTGCACCTATGGCATAATTACTTGCATCTGTAGTAACATTAAAAGGTTCTGAAAAATTTGGATATTGAAGTAGAGGGGCAGTAACTAGTTTTTCTTTTAAGAATTCAAATGCGTGTTGCTGTTCCTTGTTCCAAAGGAAGTCAGCATCCTTCTTCAAGAGGGAAGTAAGTGGTTTAGTTAACTTAGAGAAGTTTTCGATAAAACGGCGATAGTAGCCTATGAGGCCTAAAAATGATTTTATTTTTTTAGGATTTTTCGGAATTGGGAATTGTGAAACGGCCTTGACTTTTTCGGGATTTGGAGAAACACCTTTGTCGGTGATAATATGGCCAAGATAAGTGACTTCGTGTCTTAAAAATTCACACTTGTCTGGTTGGAGTTTGAGGTTGAATTGTCGAAATTTATCGAATACCAATTTTAATTTGGTAATGTGCGAGTTAAGATTTTGGCTGTACACGATACAATCGTCCAAATAAATATAACAATGGAGGCCTTGTAGACCTGATAGAACAGTGTTCATAAGACGTTGAAAAGTAGCAGGGGCATTTTTCAACCCAAAAGGCATTCTGGTGAATTCGTAATGTCCAGACATGCTCGAATTAGTGCTAATTGTAAAACCCGTTTTTGGGGCGTCCTGAGCGCTGGTTCGTAATTGGTGAAATCCGCTTGTAAGATCCAGCGTACTAAAATATTTCGAATGACCCAACTGGTCTAGAATGTCTGTAATAAGAGGTAGCGGATAAGTCTCTGAAACGGTAACGTCATTAAGGCGTCGGTAATCTACAACGATTCTCCATTTTCGTTTACCGGAAGCGTCCATTTTCTTTGGCACAACCCAAACCGGAGCGCTCCAGGGTGAAATAGAAGGTCGGATGATGTCTTGTTCTAACATCTTACGCATTTGAGAATCAACCTCCTCTTTGTGACATTCAGGAAAACGATATGACTTAACGTGGATAGGAGGTGCGTTGCCTGTATTTATGGTGTGCTCAATAGCACTTGTGAAAGTTAAAGGTTCACCTTCGATGTGAAAAATATCTGTATATTGTGAACAACACTCTAAAAGAACTTTACCTTCTTCATCATTTAAATGAGAACATCGGATAAGACTTAGAACTTTGTTAATACGATCAGATTTAGAAGTTACATTAGAATTAATATTAAAACAAGATTCGTAATCAAAACATTCACGTTCGAGAGGCGTTAACGTTACGTGATAATCTTTCACTTCGATATCGCTCTCTGTAGTATTTAAAATAGAAATATTTATTTTATTATTTTGTTTGATCGTAACTATGCAATTAGCGACATAAACACCTTCACATAAGGTATGATCTAGAACAAGAGCTTCGTTATTACGAAAAAGCTCGGGCACGTGATTTGACACTGTGCATTCAATGACGGCTTCGGAACGAGCCGGAATGATATAAGTTGGTTGAGTATAAATGATAGGAATAGAATGATTCATTACAGATAAGGATTTAGAAAAATAATTTATGTTCGATTCAAAATAATTGCAAAAATCGCTACCAATAATTCCATCGTAATTATTTAAATTAATATCGTCATTTGTAAGGTGAAATTTGTATTTAAAAGTTTCGTTATATAGATTAAATTCCATTTGGAAAGTGCCTAATGTTTCAACAGGATTTTCTGAACTATTCTGTTGTTTCTGAACCCTTTTAATTTCACGATTTCGTTCGAGAGATTCGGGACTTCTAATAAACTTGATCCTTTTATAATACTTATGGTGGATCCTGTGTCAATAAGGAAACATAGTTTTTCAGAGGCATGTTTAGAATTTAAGTATATATGAGGTAAAGACACCTTTTTACTGTAATCGTTAATTTCGTACATAAGTTTAGATTTAGGGTTTGTAACTAAGTTAGAATTAGGTAAATTATTTTTTGAATCCTGACTCTGAGTACGGCCCTGATTTTTGTTATCATTCGATATCGTAGTACTCAGTTGTCTTGATTGAGTCCTGAATTTAGAATTAATAAAGTTAGAATTGTATTGATTGGTTTTTGAATTTGAGTAAAAATTTTTGTTTGTTATTTTATCATTTAGTTTTTTATCATTAGTAGAACTCGTCAATTCTTTTGACTGAGTCGTGAATTTAGTAGAACTCAACTCTTTTGGTCGAGGTATAAACTTGGTAGAACTCAGTTTATTTGGCTGAGTCGTGAAGTTAGGAGAACTCAATTCTTTTATTTGAGTCGTGAATTTAGAAGAACTCAATTCTTTTGGTTGAGTCGTGAAGTTTTTTTTTTTTTTTTTTTCCACAGGAGAAAATCGCCGGATCCCCACCCGCACGGCAGGTGGGGTATGTGGGAGTTGAACCTCACTAAAAACTCCTGCCGCTCACAACCGGCGCCCTACCTCGGACCGGGCCGGAGCCCAGTCGGGGTTATTGAAACGGCGGGACAGGGTTGACGCAGAGCACATTACATCCATCCCACCGTCCCACGGACGCCGGACCGGTGGCCGCCAGCGACACGACCACCGGTTCCCTCGTTCAGCGGGCCGAGAGCCCGCTTTGATGGCGCCGCGTTACACCTTCCCCCAGAGCGGTCGGGGGAACGCGGTCTACCATCACCCGGCTTCCTATTGCGGGTGAGCGTGCAGAGCACGCCACCCCACGTCTGGGTCCCTCCCCGCACAAAACGGGTGGGACCCCTAACTCTTAGGGGGCCAGGTCACGGATACGACCCCGGTCCCGACCCTCTGCTCGGCGGCGGCGGGTTTCTGCGTAGTGAGGAGAGCTTTCCCTCACTCGCCCCGCCGCCTCCTTCTGCGAGATGGTGCACTCGCAGAAGTCGAGCATAGCCTTCCATGACTCATCGCTGCCAAGCATCGACGCCGCGACGCCAGGCAGCGACAAGTCAGGTCCTATCTTTGCGACCAGGACACGGCGCTGCACCTCCCAAGCGGGGCAGACAGCGAGCGTATGCTCCGCCGTGTCCAGGTCGTGTCCACAATGGTGACACCTCGTCGTCGGCTCAGCCCCTATCCGGCGCAGGTACTTCCCGAAGCATCCGTGCCCGGTCAGCACCTGCACCAGACGAAAGGTGAGACGTCCTTCGCCACGATTCACCCAGTCATCAAAGACCGGGTGAGTCGTGAAGTTAGAAGAACTCAATTCTTTTATTTGAGTCATGAATTTAGAAGAACTCAATTCTTTTGGTTGAGTCGTGAAGTTAGAATAACTCAATTCTTTTGGTTGAGTCGTGAATTTAGAAGAACTCAATTCTTTTGTTTGAGTCGTGAATTTAGAAAATTTAGTATAAGTCGTGTCTTTATGATTTTGATTAGATTTCGAAGGACACGGCAACGAAATCCGATTTAGTTTAAATTTTCTTGTTCACACGGTTGCGCAGGTGCAACACGAGACCTAATATACGAGTTATCGTTTTGCGCGGAATTTGCGTTTTCGCGGCGATTCTCGTTAAATTGACGCTTGCGACATTCCGTAATCGTGTGACCGGTTCTTTTACAATAATTACACGTTTTAATATAAGAATTATTTGAATTAGGTTTTTGATTTTTATTAAAATTATTTTGATGATGAATTTGGAAAACGTTTTTTGAAAAAGGTTTTTTATTTTTAAAACATTCTGAGGAAGTATGGCCCGTTTTGTTACAGACTGAACATTGTTTTTGGGATTTTGTGTTAATTTTGTATAAATTGAATATTTTTTCCTCATCAATGGCATATTGTATGGCGTCACTGAGGGTTGTTGGATTTTTACAACGAACTATATTAGATAGTGATGGATTTAATCCCAATAAAAATGTATTAAGGGCAAGATCCTCCATGGCTGCGGTTCTGCCTAGAAGCTCCCTTTCGTCCTTACAACTATAATGAATGTTAGAATGAATACGCGTTAATATTTGTTCAATTCTTAAGGAAAATTTAGTAACATCCTCATTTAATAATTGTTTACAATGTTGCAAATCAGAAAGTAAATGAATGGAGTGTTTTTTCTCTCCAAAGGTTGACCTTAAAAAGTTTTTTAGTTCCGTCCACTTAGTAAACGTTTTTAGACTACATGCGACTTGGGCTTTTCCTTCTAATTGTGAGATAATAAATTTACATAAGACGGGTTGTTGATCCGAACTAGCTAAGGACATTGCATTATCACAATTAGTTAAAAACGCGGGGAGTGATTCTCTGTCCCCATTATAAGTTTTGATGAATTTGGTTAAAAAGGATAAGGTAATTTTGTCCGTCATTTCGCCTTTCTTTGAAGATTCCGATTTGACTGACATTTAGGTTTGAATTATGATGTGCTGGATAAAATTGGAATACAAAAATAGCACTTGAAATACAGGTTAGAATTAAATATAAATTTAGAAAATTAAAATTAAGATTAAGGAACTTTGAAAATTTTCGGAGAATTTGAAGTGTAGAGCACTCACAGAAGCACGCCGTACCGCATTGCCTCGTCAGGAGCAGGATGCTGGTAGTTATGTTCTGGATGCTGATTGATGGTGGGTGAGTTAGAATTGGAGAAGCAGCTGGACTGTCGTCTCTGTGCGTCACGTCGCGGCTGGAGCGGGCTCACGCTTAAAAGCGGAGGCTTACCGTCGTCCTCTTGAGTTGTGTTTAGACGCAGGCTTGTCCTTAGGGCAAGGCTTACTGTCGGTCGTTCTTGAAGTTTGATGGCTCGGATTCGAGATACCAGAATCTTTGACGGTCTGTCTCAGATTTCTTCTCTGGTATCCCACTTCTGACACCAATTTGTTACACGGCCCTTCTCAAACTTCTTTTTAAAAAAACACAAAAACTTTTCACGACTAAACTGTCTTTATTAGATTTCACAATTTTACAACACTATTGTTGACTTCTCATATTTATGTATGCTCGCGACGGCTTCCAGATTCTAACTTATGTATGCTCGCGACGGCTTCCAGATTCTAACTGGTTTTCAATATGATTTGATTTTACATGAAAGCTAAAAATGATGACTCTAATGGAAAACACAGTGAGCTTGTAAACGAGCTGATTAGGGCAAAGCTGCTTTGTAGAGTAGTGTGTAACAGTACCTAGAAATTGCTAACATTATTTCATATTTCCAGATGTCCAGCCACTTGAAAATGGGTGTAGTAATGATAAAGCTATCCAAGTAGCTCCAGCACAGGAACACAAAGGCAAGGCAAGTGTGTATTGCCACATCACCCCTTAATATATCTGAAGCAAGTACAAGTAAACAATCAGAACCAGCAAAAAGAAAACTTTTGTTCCTGAGGACAAATTTGACAGTGATGAGTCAAATGCACCAGCAACAGAAGGATCAACTGTTGACTATGAGTTATCTCTCTATATCTCCACTCCATCAAAGACTTGTGCACTTCAGACTATAGCTCTCAAGAAGACTAAAAAAGTTGAAAAAATGAATGTGTTAACAACTTTATGTAAAGTGAAAAATAAACCACGTTTATATATTGGTCTTCCACAAGAATTATATTTCATAATAGGCTTGATTGAGAAAGATACAAATGTTTCTGAACAAAATATTATATTATGTTTGATGAGAATAAAATTAAATAGAACATTCTCTCAATTGGCTGATGATTTCGATATATATGTAAGTCAAGCAAGCAATATATTTTTCAACAAACTCCCAGAAATTGCAAATGTAATATCACCCCTTGTTAGAGTATAAAAAAAACAATACAATAAATATATATGCAGGAAGGATAATTGATGTCAACTTGGTGGAAAATAGAAAGTTTTTAGATAGTTTGCCACCTACAAGACTCTTTAATTAAATAAGTAATCCTTACTTATAAATAGGAATTTTTGTAAGTATTTTCACTCTTCATTCAAAAACTACTGAACAGATTTTAATAAGACTGCTATGCTGGTCTTCTATGGCTAGCAACTCATTATTATTTTGATTCTGTTTTCCACAAATGTGCTAAATATGGGCTTATATATATGAAAAGGAATAAAGATTAATGTTATGTAACCTTTGTAACTGTATGTTAAGAATAATTTTTAAATAAAACATATTTAAATTGAAATATTATTTTTATTAAATCACATTCACTTTGTACACATCAATATTTTGTACTCCCTAAAAGGAAAATAGGTATGAATTTTTTTTTAAGTATTTAACATTACATTTTTGTGTAAGATTAGAAAAATTTTGTTCTTCCAAAAAGAAACTACATTATCTAACAACTGTGCAACTTACTCGGGATCAAAATCAATACTAATTATAGTGACCTGATTATTTTTTTCAAAGTTGCTGTTTGCTACACAAAAGTAGCAAGTTTTTACTTTTAGCACAATACATATGCATTTGAACTTGTGCATAATATCTTTCTTTATTTTTTTTTGTCTTTTTATTTATGGAAACATAGCATTACTCACTTGCTTTTTTGTAGATCTATCAAAAAAAACATAATTTATGATTTTTTTTAGCACAGTGGGCAATACCCTATTATTCATATTAATTATATACGGTGATGCGAAAATTATTTATTTACTGAATTATTTAAGAATAATAGGCATAATATAATATTTTAATACACTATCTTTGTTTATAATTTTTAATCTATTATTTAAAAATAAGTTATCTTTAATATTTTTAGTTTTGTGATTTATGGGGTGGTCACAGTCATTATTATAAAAATAGAAATTTTGAGGATATACAAATGTTTAATACAGATTATTTTGATAATCGAAATAAATGCATATCAATCCAAATTCATATTTGAACTATGAAAATTATATGGTATATAAACAGAAATATATTTTATAAATATAATGATTATTTATTCCATGCAGTGTCGGTTAGAGAAGCTGTGCAAACTAGAATAAATTCTAATAAAGAATAAGAATAAACTTTGAAGAGAAGAAGAAAAGAGCTTTCTTCGAAGCTCAATTCTACAAGGTATTCAATCAGATAGCTATCTATCTCTGTCTTTCCTGTATGAAATTTTGGTATGTCGAAATCTTGGATAAATCCAGCAAAGCTAAATAAAGTATTTACCTAAAAAATATGTTTATGCTTAAAGTCACCTGTTTATGTTATTCAAAAATATTAACCAATTTTTCAATCGAAGATTAAAACAACATTAATACTGAGAATGAATATTTATTTATAAAATACACATATATGTTTTGACCACAAATTTTGCACGATAATTTAAGTTAATATTCATTAATATTAATTTAAATAAATATTAATTAATCTTCTTCTATAACTCATAGTCAACTGTTGATCCTTCTGTTGCTGGTGCATTTGACTCATCACTGTCAAATTTGTCCTCAGGAACAACAGTTTTCTTTTTGCTGGTTCTGATTGTTTACTTGTACTTGCTTCAGATATATTAAGGGGTGATGTGGCAATACACACTTGCCTTGCCTTTGTGTTCCTGTGCTGGAGCTACTTGGATAGCTTTATCATTACTACACCTATTTTCAAGTGACTGGACATCTGGAAATATGAAATAATGTTAGCAATTTCTAGGTACCCAACAAACTTATAGTTTGTAAATATATAGGATTATATGTGTACTGTAGTAGTAGTAGTATGTAACTTCCTAGTCATCATCATCAGCCCATATAATATATCCCCTTGCTGGACACTGGCCTCCACTACCATTGAGAGGGTTTTTAGGCCTTAGTCCACCACGCTGGTCTAGTGCTGGTTGGTGGATTACACACCAAATCCTAAGAACATTTAGGTGCTCAGGTTTCATCACAATGTTTTCCTTCACTGTTAAAGTAAGTAAGTGATATTATACTGTGATAAATTTTATTATCACAAACTTCCTAGTACCTTATGTAATAGGAACTGAGGTCCACTTGCCCATTTTAGCTACTTCCACTAACTAACAAACTATTATCCTTTTTTCTGATATTGTTATTTGATTATGAGATCTGTGAGTGTTACTAATTATTGACAGTTACACCTACCTTGACTACAAGATGGCAAAGGTATAATAATATAACACATCTCATTTTTAGTCGTCTCTTCAATCTCCTTGACAATAGTGAGTCTTTGCCGTTTCACAAATGCAGGCCGAGGTTCACTTTGGTGAATTTTCGTTTTCTATCTGCCCGACAATCGAATTTGGATGGTAAACAGTTTGGTTTCATTCAAATTCATTTGATGGAGCCTTGTCTTGTATTGCATATAATTCTCCATGTCGTTTTCCAGCTAAAACATGAAATAATTTTCCAACACTTTCAATACCTACATAACCTATAATAAAAAATTAAAATGTTATTTTACTAATGTTAGGAATATAATTGTGTAAAAAAGTTATTATAATGTATACCTAGGTACCGTAAAATGGGGCGATTAGGGACAAATTCCAACTTTATGAGCAATTTTAAGGTAGTTGTTGATGTATATAATGCTATATCAGGATCAAAATGATTGAGTCTTGGGGGCATCTTTGTTGTCTAATTTAAAATTATACAACTAGCATTACAGTTTAAGCAAAAAATGCAAAAATAGGTGTAATCCCTATTTACCCGAAAATTGCGGTTAATTGGGACGAAATGAGAAATTTGCTAGGGTTGGCACTACTTTTATTTTTATATATAGTTTTAATTTATTTATTTATTTAGTTGCACCAACAAAGTGATCATCAATAAAAAAAATTGAAAAACTGACAAAAGTACATGGCAGACATCACCTCAATTATAGGTGCAATCGACAGTGCATTAACAACATTAATTGCATTAACAAATATATATATAAATTTATACATATATAATGGGCTTTCTTAGAAACGGTTTATATTTCTCCGTTCTTGGTAAGTACTTAGGGGCTGATATTTCTATCTGGGTTAAGAGATTAGGTGTGTCGGTTATTCTATGGATTAATCAGATGAATACCCCCACTCTGAACAAATATTAAATATTTTATTATGTATTACTTAGACATTTTTGTCCACCTTGAGATTTCATTGATCTTGTTACATGTCTCTGCAAAATCGACTTCCTTATATTAAATTGCTTATCTATTTCAACTAAAGACTTATTCCCAATTTCGCTTCGAATAAACCAGATTTTTACTAACAAATTTAAAAAATATTGTTATAACTACATAGACAACCCTACAAACCTGTACCTATTTATACTTAGGTCGTTTCCATTTCACGTATTCTCATCCCAATTGACCTCTTTTTCGTTGTTATTTGTACCTAAGACGTCCCCAATATCCCCAAAAACAACAGATTTTTACATGTATTTTTATTTAATCAAATACATTAAAACCAATAATAACTGAGACTTACCTTTAATATATATGCTGGTTCAAACACTAAATAACGTTTATAAATCATAGTCGTCTTCTATTATTATCAAATAAATAAAAGAGAGCAAAGTTTCTAGCACTAAAATAATTACCACCACAGGAAGTTAATTTGATACGCGATTTTTTATAAGTTAGCAGCTATACAAACTTTCAACATTCTACTATTAAACTACAAAAAATGGAAGATTTTGCAACGAATATAAAACTTATATTGAGCGTCGAAAGATTTTCCCGGTTTTTTCCCGATTCGCCTCTCAATCCCTAATCGCCCCATTTTACCGGTACATTATCTCTTGAAAGATAATTAATGAACATATTTACTTTTTTTTTTCTTTTTTCTTTTTGGACCCAACACCAAGTGTTATTTGCCACTTTCAAAATAAAGGTTAGGAAGCAAAAATCAAATCAGAAAATATAAGTTAGATAAGGTTTAGGCAGGAAAATTGGATTAGGATTAATATAATTAGGAAGAATAAATAATATATATAATTATAATTTTAGGTTAGAACTGTTGAGGAATAAGATAATAATTTTATAAATAACTGGGTCTACTGTATGTAATAAATAAGGTACAGATATAGGAAAAGGAATACTAAGTGATGATAAAGAACTATATAGAAGTGAATGATCAAAAAGGGGACATGAAAGAATAATGTGATTTAAATCGCCAATGTCCGCACCGCATTCACACTTACCACTCCAGCACTCCGATCGTCGCTAGATGTGCCGGACTACACGTGTGGCCTAATCTCATCCGTATCAAACTGGAAGTCTCGTGGCGTTTAAAATCAGGGGGGTGCAACTCCCATACAAAGGAAAATAACATACAACTAGCGTCATCTTACTCCTGTGGCGACGTCATTTTAGGCATTAATGATCTAATAAACTCACTAGATGGCAGATATGAGTTCTGACTCAATAAAAAATGCTAGCGTTGGTAGAAGTTGGAATTATTTCAGAAACAAAAAAAAAAATATGTTAGAAACATAAACCGTACTTATCAATATTTTTTATTTTTAACAAAAATCCAACATGTCTTATGTTACATTAACTGATATTTCTGTTAGGAAAATAAACAGTATCATGGAAATAAACTGCTACTAAAACCAAATTTTAGAAATATTTTACTTTGGATTGGCAACTTTGTAGTAGTTTGTAGTTTTCAAAATGGCGTATCTGACGCTTTAATTTCTTAAATCGTTTTTGGTTTGGTCTCGGTTTGTGAGCTATTTTACGATTTAGTATTAATTTGGAGCAACTTTTAGTTTGTGAGAATATTAGACGATTAGGCATTAAGAAACTGTTTCGAATTCTCTTTAGACATAACTTGGCTCCAATACTTTTTCTTCGTTATAGTTTCGTATGCCTGTGTATATTGTTTTCATTACTTACAGAAAGTTTATTATTAATAGTCAGCATGCCTCGAAGATCGAGAATGAAATTTTATTTCGGATGCCTTGGTAACGGTGAGTTTGCACTATTTTCCCGCTATATCATTTGCTAACAGAAATATTATTAATTATTTATTTGAATAAAATAGCACCAACTAATGGTCCTTCCTATTTCTGCTGCCAAGCTATCATATTATTATGTTAAGTTTCGATCGAAACAGTCGTTATTAAGTCTCGTACTATCACCCAATCACACCTAAGATGATCGTCTCGAGTGGGTGGCAGAATTTATGTTTTGCAACGCAGCGTATTATATGCTTATTGACAAGTGGCCTCGGAACAAATTTTTTGGAATGATCAATTAAAGACTAGCTACTAAAAACTTATTTTCTTAATTTTACGTATTTGAAGGTCCCTTCCATGCATTTGCGAATCCACAAAGTTTGATAATAGAACAAATTGAGAGATTTAATATATGGAAATCTGTACTAAGTGCAGAATCTCAGGAAAACAGTGAAAAATATATGTATAACAACATTCGCCTTTGCAACAGACATTTTGAAAA
Source organism: Bombyx mori (assembly GCF_030269925.1). NCBI lineage: Eukaryota > Metazoa > Arthropoda > Insecta > Lepidoptera > Bombycidae > Bombyx > Bombyx mori. The sequence continues at coordinate 2,466,009 of NC_085135.1, read as the reverse complement.
GTGCTTCATACTACCATCAAATAGACTTATAACAATATTAATTTATTTGTTTGTAAATATTTCAGACCAAAATTATGCAGCTCACATCGAAATTGATCAGCCACAGTTGTTGAGTGGAATTGTGCCGACTTCAAGTATGAATAATATGACAAAAATTGAAAGTGTATCATACAGAAGTAGGTGCCAATATCTGTCTTTTTTAATAAACTACTCTAATACTGAACATAAAATTATTCATGACTAAAACCCATATTTTTATAGTTTGTCTAGTATATTTGATTTTGAATTATACACTTTTCTTTTCAGAATTTAAGAGGAGCTCAAATTATAATTTGACAAATTATTTGATTCATTTAATGGTCATTCTTGTCAAAATTCTCCAAAACAATACAAAAACTGCTTAAAAAGAAATTCTCCTCATTTTAATTTATGGCATGATTTACTGCCTATATTAGAGTCTATTAAGTAAATTCAAATCAGTAGTTATAAAAAATAATGTAGTAAATATTAAACACAAATCAATTCTTTCAATCCAAAACTGGATCCATAACATCAAAGTATTTAAAGAATTGTGGCATTTTTTAAATCAATACCACAATATCTGCAATTTACTAACTAGAAATTCGAATCAAGCTCCATTGGAGAATTTCTTTAGTAGTAATAGAAGTAACGGTTTTAGAAATATTAATCCTAATTGTAGTCAATTTATTAGTGCTTTTAAAACATTGCTCAATAATAATTTTGGTTCACCTCATTCTCTAGGAGCGAATTGTGCGAAAGACAACACTAATCCAATGAAAATCTTTACAAAGTTTTTTAATCAGAAGTCTAATGACATTCCCAAAATAGATTATTCTATTGATACTGAGCCATTGATATTAGTGGTGGGTCAATTAAAAAGTAGCGATTGTTTGATTTATGCTGAATTAAAGAAATATGTATCAGGATATATTATAAAAAAATGTTTTACTGGATGTACTGCCTGCATGCATGATTTAGCTGAAAACAATTTAAACATTAATTCTTTTATCTATGAGATTGATTGCACTAAGAAATCTTTGTTTTATCCCAATCATAACTATTATCAATTTAATGAACAATATTTATTATTATACAATTGTTGCCTGTTTACCTTTTTCTCCCGAATCATCCTTTTTAAAGCATAAAACTGCTGTTGCGCTTAACCTCGCTTGTGATTATAGTTTTATTACATGTAAGGAACACAAAACCAAATTAATTAATTTTATTAATGATCTCCAAATTTGATCCATAATATATAGCTGGTGTAGGTACTGGTGTAAATGGTATTTTGCATGGGAAAATTTCGAAATTTGATAAGAATGACCTTGTGAAAGTAGAAACCTTAGATTATTATAACAAAAAATATAGAAAATAAATGATTTTGTTAAATTAACTTGGTTAGTATAATTATAAATCATTTTGATTTATTGGTGCTAAAATGAAATAGAATATTTTTACTATACAAGAATACTGCAACTTCTGACTGGAATATAAATGGTTGAGGTAGGGCATATTGTAAAGTTATACTGATGTGTATCACCATCTTGCTTATTTCTGTCGGGAAGCAGTCATGGTTTCCTATTTAAATAAAACACAGCACAATTGATCTCACATCCAAAGTTAGATGATGGCATTCACGTTTTGTTTTCTGGTGTTTGATAACCAAGTTACACCAAGTGGCCTGTGACCACGTTCATCCTTCTACCCAGTATATATATATATATTTTTTTTTTTGTAGACAAATGTTCGATAATGATAAAATTTTATGGAAAAATTATAAGGAGCACATAAAATGTCTGAAACATGAAAATTAAGATTGATGCACTATATTTGAAGCAGAAGGTTATGTAAGTATGATTAGATTAACACTCAATTTTTCATGGTCGTATTTTTTCAATATTTGTTACATACTTAAGATACTTTGTTTCTCCTTTTCAGAAGAAGAACTGATTCAGCAAGGAATGTGAACTCACAAGGGATCTTAATTTTTTTTTAAATATATTTATAATTTATAAATTAATAATTGAAATAGTTCATATGAACTAAATTGATACCAATTTTGTTTTAAAATAGATTGTTTAGTTCTTATAGTTATAGTATATTACATTTGAATAGTTTTTGTAATTAGTAAGTTAGTAATATATGAAAATACTGATATAAATTTTTGTAAATAACCTTTTGTAAATTCTACGAGAAGATGATTTTAATTAATGGTAATTCAAAAGCATTATTGTGGAATATATTTGCTAAGTCGTGTTTTCTGTATGAGCAGATATAAATGAAAATGCCCAAACATGATTACATTTCTTACATTTTCATTCTGTGAAATCAATATGCTTGTGACTGTGTGATTAATAATTTATTAAAACTTAAGTGATAGACAGTGACCCCTATGGCACTACTAAAGCTTATAAGCACTGGTGACCACTTATCACGAGCCGGGCTGCGTGCTCGTCTGCCGTTGAGGGCAATAAAAATTTTCGAAACTCTTTCTTAGATGTAATATTAATGTACATTTAATTTGGATTAAAAGATAAATTTACATTTTATGTTTGCATGTGTATGTTTATAATTCATTTGCATGTAACGAACATCAGTTTCTTTTGTAACAAAATTCAAACTAATGGTTTGCAATGAATGTAATTAACTTTAAGATGATTTTCTTTCAATCTGCTGTTTGTTTCATCTAGTATTACCAAAGCTAAAGCGTCAGAAACGTCAGAATAGAAATAAATTAGAAGGGAAATAAAACTATAACTATTGTAATCATGTCTAAGATTTCTATAAGCGTCATTAAGTACAAACTATCAATATTTAAGAGTACTTTAAATCCACAGATTCGGTAGAATCTGGCGCCAAGTTCCGTTCAAAAATCCCGTTGTAAACGGAGCGCCAGACTACCGACTGTGTTTACTGTGAGCAGAACAGTTTTTTGAGGTTGCGAAATTTTATTTAATTCTACGGTACTTCTGGTTCCTAAATTGTATATTATATCAATCACTCACAACTTTATTTTACTGATATTAACTAGTTATATCAATTACAACAATTAATCTACTTGAAATTATTAATTTTATCACCACAAACTATGGCTCGCTCAAAAATTTCGATCCTGACTTTTTTCGATGTAAAAAGTGACATGCCACAGACTATAAATATTCGAGAATGGTAATCTAAGGCCGCCAGGGTGCGCTGGAATTATTCCTATTTGTAATGGATTTTATGACCTGGTAACTGAGACCTTTAAGTCATGTCTTATTTTAATTTATATTCATATTTTTATGAAAAATTATATTATGGAGTGAAATGAAATGTGATATTATGGAGTGAAATGAAATGAAGATGATTAATTTGAGACATTAATCAAATGGGATGAAATGAAATGAGATGAGATGATATGGAATGAAATATAATCTCAGTAAAATGGTGGTGGTCATTTACTAAGATCTCAGTGGACTTTTTGGAGGAAACCGAGAAGTTACGTACAGCGGCTTTGTTTAATTTACCCACATTTGTGCACTTTCACAGATATTAAACACTATTATTACACATTTAAACCCGAAGAAACACTAAATAGACAAATTAAAACAAATCACACAACTTCACACCTCGCGTTCCCGCCAAAAAGTCATTATTTCTACATAAACTGTAGCTTCAAGGGGATAGTTTGCAGTTCTTATTGAACGGTTTATACATTAAATAACGTTAATGTTGTTACTGTTAGTATTTTAGTTTAAGTACTGCCGAAGCAAGTACTGTTGTTACTGTTGGAGAAACAATTTTGTTTTGTAATGTAATACCGAAATACTTTACGAGATGGCGTTACAAAAAATCCCTTCCCAAAACTATAAAACCGTTGTGATTGTCTACGAATAATAAATAATATAATAACTAATATTTATTCGTAGGTGATTGTTTAAGATGCTATGAATATTTCGGTTTTGATTTCATCAAAATAACTTGAACTTTACTATTGAATTCCGAAGAAAATTCTAATTAAGGCTGAGTTAAGTTCAGCTTTTTATTTAAGCCTCTTACTGTAGTTTTTAAATTACATTTATGCGGATTGATGTTTCAAGGCTTTCAGATTTTAATTTTAAATTCTGAAATAATTAAGAACAGCGTCATCTACCCTTCAGATTTGAAACAAAATTTAATTCGGTTTAAATTTGTAAAAGTTGATGTTGATTATTATTACACTGTAACGCAGCGTTCCGTTTCGCGGGGCAACAGCAGCCAAAGGGAATGTGACTCAGGTCCGTGCCGCGACGACCCACCCCGCGCTACCCGCGCCCGCGCATCTGTTGCATCATTCGCACCCCCAATTAGTGCGCGCCAGACTTTGAAGCGGAGTACACGCGTCCCCGGTCGATACCGGAACTGACAACGAGAGAGTCTCATGCCAGTCGGGCACCTAACATTAAACTGGCAGCCCAAGCGCGGGCCCTTTAACTTCGGAGTGAATCTACGTAACTACGACACGTACTCGTCGTCAGTCACGGCGTCAATCCGATTTTCAAGACGTTGAAGAAGAAATTGGTTCAACCGCGGGACCGACGCCAACATTTACCGCAAACAACATGGCGTCATTACAAGAAAGTCAAATGGCAGCATTCGAACGCCTACTCGACCGTGAGCATAAAACTCAACTCGAATCATCAGCAACACCGACGTCGGAGCCGACATCGCCGCCTTCCTCGACGCCCGCTCACCATTCTGGGAACTTCGCGTCATGCACGGCGCGGTTCAGCGGAGCGCCCGGCGACTCACTCGACGGTTTCCTTGACGCGGTCGAATCATACAAAGATTGTGCTGACGTAGGACACGCCATCGCGTTACGAGGACTCTCAATGTTACTAACCGGAAATGCAGCCGTGTGGTGGCAAGGCGTTAAAGCTAGCATCACTTCCTGGGACGACGCTTTATCATCGTTACGAAGCGCTTTCGGTGATTGCAGACCGCCCCATCGAGTCTACTTAGAGCTCTTCAAAATGTCGCAAGGACAAAGAGAGAAGACGGAGATCTTCGTTGCCAGAGCACGAGCCCTACTAGCTCGACTCCCACCTGGTGACCTTAGTGAGAAAGTTCAAATTGATATGCTTTACGGCCTTCTACACCGTCGTGTTCGTAAAAGATTAAGAAGAGACGAAATAACTTCATACGACACGTTATTAAAGAAAACGCGCCATATCGAGGACTCCATCTACGAGACCAGTCCGCCTGAATTTATTCATCATCCTCAGCGAGCGACGCCACGTTCATCGGGTAGTACCGTAGGCGAAGTTCCCGCCGGTGCTTCGACTTCGCAGCATACATACGCGCGGATGACGCCGCGGAAAATATTCAACTCGGGCGCCGCTGGCGGCCCGCCACGCGACGACAGCGCTGCGCCGAGCACCGTTCGAGTCCCCGCGCCTCGCTACACGAACACTGATAATGTATCATCTACGTCGATTGTTAAAAGACTGTTCTGTGTTTATTGCAAAAAGTACGGACATATTCGTGATGAGTGTTTAAAATTAGCGTCAAAAACGAAATTCGACAACGAAAATACGCAAGCTGTATCCTCGTGTTACGGGTGTGGTACCAAAGGTGTTACTCGGTCTCAGTGTACAAAGTGTAACGCAAGTTATTACGCCGTCGACGCTGCACGGACCCGATCAGTCACATCCGATTTACCTATTGGTAAAGTAAATACACAGCTGTCAAGTTCAGTGAACTCTATTCATCGCGACAGCTCGTTGCATACAGCTTGCACTTCAAACACCGTAAAGTCGTCCATTTATATTAATAATCGTAAACAATGTTTTGTTGATAATGAAAATAATTATTATCCTACCGATTTTAAGGCGATTCTTCCTCCGCGCTTTTTCGGTACTGATAACAAGGTTAGACTTCAAAATTATTCTAGACTTAATCATAATATAAACAATAATATTAGTTCTAGGAATAGGCCCCTGATGCGTTACTCGAGTGGTACCGAACCAAAACATAGTTATTCCGAGGTACCAAGTGGCCGCGATAGGGTGACCATGATGAACGAAAATAGGGTGACCATGGAAAACGTCGGACATTTTTCGACGATTAATTCTAATGTGAAAAGTGTTGCCCAGAGTAACTCTACTGAGCACCAGGTTAGGTTAAGACCAATTTTAACTGTTCAAATTTTAGGTATACGAGGTAATGCTTTGTTGGATACGGGAGCTAAGAGTAGCGTTGCCGGTGCGTTGCTTTATGAATTGCTGTTAAAGCATAACCATCCGTGTGAGGAAACCAGGCGTCGGGTGAGGCTTGCAGACGGTTCCGCGCGCACCCGCCGAGTTTTGCTCACTACTCTAGAAGTAAGGATAAGTCCCGAAAGGTCAGTAACCCTTGAATTTACTGTTTTTCCAGATGCTCAAAATAATGAAACTTTGCTTGGCATGGATTTTTTGGTGGCGGCAGGTATTGTGCTTGACTTTGCTTCATCCCCTTGGCATTTTTCGGGAAAACGGGTTACCTATCCAATTGAATATGAGTGCCCTAAGCCATGCATGTTTGCTTCTACTGCTGACTTCCTGCGTGATGATAAGGGTTCTATGCTTGGCTCCGATGAACGGCAGCAGCTATCACATTTATTGCAGCAGAATGGAGACATCTTTAGGGTGGGGGGAGCCCCAACCCTTTACGCCGAGCACCACATTGATACCGGTGATCATCCGCCTATATCGGTACCGCCGTATAGGCTCACTCCTGTGCTTCAACAGCGAGGAGAGGTTCTCGCAATCGATTTGTTCGGGCCACTGCCAGAAGAAGAGCAGGGGGAGCAATGGGTACTCCTGGTAGAGGATGTAGCTACAAGATGGGTAGAACTCTACGCACTTGTTGATGCCACCGCCGTGGCTTGCTCCCGAGTCCTACTGGAAGAGTATTTCCTTCGTTATGGCTTGCTTATGCGTCTAGGGGTGTAACACGTAAGTTCATGCCACGACGGGATGGCCCGTATCGCGTAGTAAAAATAGTTAGTCCTACAACGTACTTCATAGCAGACTTGTCAAACAATGTCATCGGCAAGTATCACACCGCGGATTTAACCCACTCTCCGTCAAATTCAAGTACGGATCCAATTATGCCAAAGAGGCAGAGAGGAAGGCCGCGTCTTCAGACTAACAGTCCCAAGTTGGACTCGGGACGCGTTCCCAACTTGGAGGGGGAGTATGTAACGCAACGTTCCGTTTCGCGGGGCAACAGCAGCCAAAGAGAATGTGACTCAGGTCCGTGCCGCGACGACCCACCCCTCGCTACCCGCGCCCGCGCATCTGTTGCATAATTCGCACCCCCAATTAGTGCGCGCCAGACTTTGAAGCGGAATACACGCGTCCCCGGTCGATACCGGAACTGACAACCCGAGAGTCTCATGCCAGTCGGGCACCTAACATTAAAACACTAATTAATTGAGCGTTTTGTCGTCGTCGTGGCCTAACGGATAAGACGTCCGGTGCATTCGTGTTGAAGCGATGCACCGGTGTTCGAATCCCGCAGGCGGGTACCAATTTTTCTAATGAAATACGTACTCAACAAATGTTCACGATTGACTTCCACGGTGAAGGAATAACATCGTGTAATAAAAATGAAACCCGCAAAATTATAATTTGCGTAATTACTGGTGGTAGGACCTCTTGTGAGTCCGCGCGGGTAGGTACCACCGCCCCGCCTATTTCTGCCGTGAAGCAGTAATGCGTTTCGGTTTGAAGGGTGGGGCAGCCGTTGACTATACTGAGACCTTAGAACTATATCTCAAGGTGTGTGGCGCATTTACGTTGTAGATGTCTATGGGCTCCAGTAACCACTTAACATCAGGTGGGCTGTGAGCTCGTCCACACAGCTATGCAATAAAAAAAAAAAAAAAAGAAAGTTTCATTAGCTTTTAAGCTGAGTGACTATTTATAATTTATTTTTAATAAGCAATAAATGAGCAAAAAATAATACTTAACAAAAAGATATGAAATCCGAACAAAAACAGTTTCACTGTAAAAAATTGCGCCAAGTCCACGTTTATAAAACTCATCTCAATAACATTTGCACTTTACAAAAAAAAGAAGACTTCAATAGCTTTCATTCTCTACAAAAATATGTGAAATACAAAAAAATACCAAGAAACCGTCATAAAGATGAAAAAATTAAAAAAAAATTGTTGAAAATTTAAAAATAAAAAAATAAAATTTTTATCGTACTTGGCGCGCGTCATGAGTACCCCAAAATTTTTCGGAAGAATTTCAACCCGAGAAAAAAACCATTTTGCTTTAATATACAGTGAAAGCTGAAAAAGTTACCCAGGTTGTCTTTTTCGCTCTTGTTAGCGTTTTATGAGAAATTGAGACAGAACTACGGTAATTTTCAACAGCTCTCACTATATACCTATGGGCTATTATATGCCAAATCGACCACTTTTGCGTTCGACCCCTTTAGATTCAGCTGAAACTTTATTATTCTTTTCTACCCTTTGAAAAACATCTTTGAGAATTTTTTCAAATGTTTTGAAGCCAACTTATACATACGTATCGACTCGTAAGTAGCTTGTATTTGTATAAGCGAACACGAGAGGGTGTTTAGTTCAAATCATAAAAGATGAGTGGGAAATGAAAAAAATTCAAATAACATACGTATGAGATGTCGATTTTACTTAACTTTTGTAAAACTTATTATGAAATAATAATTCATTAATTACATTTATGCATTTCATAGGTTGACCTACTTATAAATTTCTAAACATTGAAAGGATGTTCATTTATCCTGAAAAATTTGGGGTACTCAATGACGCGCGCCAAGTACGATAAAATTTTTATTTTTTTATTTTTTAATTTTCAACAATTTTTTTTTTATTTTTTCATCTTTATGACGGTTTCTTGGTATTTTTTTGTATTTCACATATTTTTGTAGAGAATGAAAGCTATTGAAGTCTTCTTTTTTTTGTAAAGTGCAAATGTTATTGAGATGAGTTTTATAAACGTGGACTTGGCGCAATTTTTTACAGTGAAACTGTTTTTGTTCGGATCATCATTACATTTTTTAAACATTTTTTTTTTTTTTCAAATTATGTAACAAAACGCTTTGTGCAGAACAAAATTGTTTCTTAAATGTGTAAAGTATTCACTTTAGTGTGTGTATTATCTCAACAATGCTAGTTTAAATGACAATTATTGTATGACGAAGCATAGGTAGTGTTTATAGATGTAAGATTATCGTACAAGGTCATGTTCTGTCACGATCAACTTTAAGCAAGAACTGCTATCATTGTGAAACAAATTTATTAAATTTAATTCAAATTGTCTACTATGGTTGTTACTGTAAACCATGTACTGTAACTGTAAACATGTACTGTATGTAAACCATGGTTCTACAAATATAATTTTAAACATAGATTATACACTTAATATATTTGAGATAGATGCGCAACTCTCATTTTTATTTTTGCTTTAGTTAGAGCCCAGGACAGCAGGCGTCGCTGCTGTCGATTATTAGTCTCCCTACCCCCCACCAGGTGGCTTTTTTAGTAATTTTAATATTTTTTATAATTAACTCTCTTTATGAAAAAATCTTATCGTTTAGAATCGCTGAAATTCCCGGTAGTACTTATGAAATATTAAAGAACTTTTGATTGTGTTCAGCATTCTAATCGATAAGACCTTTTCATACAGAGAGAAAACAGTTTTTTAAAATAAAAAGCTGTAATTCTCTGTAAGCTATTTAATTTCCCTATATTACAAACAACTTACTGTAAAAAGATAGTATGAACGTACAATTGTATAAAATTTCGAATAACAATAACTCCTCTAGATTAATCCTACTAGAGTACTTAATAACATTAAATCGAAAGTTATCTAAAAGTTAAATAAGTCTAGATAATCAAATCATTCCATCTCAATTAAGTCATTCGTGCGAAATATAAACATGTCAGCTTTCCATTACAACCATAGTAGACAATTTGAATTAAATTTAATAAATTTGTTTCACAATGATAGCAGTTCTTGCTTAAAGTTGATCGTGACAGAACATGACCTTGTACGATAATCTTACATCTATAAACACTACCTATGCTTCGTCATACAATAATTGTCATTTAAACTAGCATTGTTGAGATAATACACACACTAAAGTGAATACTAAATTATTCTTAGCATTCTTATAAATATTTACACATTTAAGAAACAATTTTGTTCTGCACAAAGCGTTTTGTTACATAATTTGAAAAAAAAAAAAAAAATGTTTAAAAAATGTAATGATGATTTAAAGTACTCTTAAATATTGATAGTTTGTACTTAATGACGCTTATAGAAATCTTAGACATGATTACAATAGTTATAGTTTTATTTCCCTTCTAATTTATTTCTATTCTGACGTTTCTGACGCTTTAGCTTTGGTAATACTAGATGAAACAAACAGCAGATTGAAAGAAAATCATCTTAAAGTTAATTACATTCATTGCAAACCATTAGTTTGAATTTTGTTACAAAAGAAACTGATGTTCGTTACATGCAAATGAATTATAAACATACACATGCAAACATAAAATGTAAATTTATCTTTTAATCCAAATTAAATGTACATTAATATTACATCTAAGAAAGAGTTTCGAAAATTTTTATTGCCCTCAACGGCAGACGAGCACGCAGCCCGGCTCGTGATAAGTGGTCACCAGTGCTTATAAGCTTTAGTAGTGCCATAGGGGTCACTGTCTATCACTTAAGTTTTAATAAATTATTAATCACACAGTCACAAGCATATTGATTTCACAGAATGAAAATGTAAGAAATGTAATCATGTTTGGGCATTTTCATTTATATCTGCTCATACAGAAAACACGACTTAGCAAATATATTCCACAATAATGCTTTTGAATTACCATTAATTAAAATCATCTTCTCGTAGAATTTACAAAAGGTTATTTACAAAAATTTATATCAGTATTTTCATATATTACTAACTTACTAATTACAAAAACTATTCAAATGTAATATACTATAACTATAAGAACTAAACAATCTATTTTAAAACAAAATTGGTATCAATTTAGTTCATATGAACTATTTCAATTATTAATTTATAAATTATAAATATATTTAAAAAAAAATTAAGATCCCTTGTGAGTTCACATTCCTTGCTGAATCAGTTCTTCTTCTGAAAAGGAGAAACAAAGTATCTTAAGTATGTAACAAATATTGAAAAAATACGACCATGAAAAATTGAGTGTTAATCTAATCATACTTACATAACCTTCTGCTTCAAATATAGTGCATCAATCTTAATTTTCATGTTTCAGACATTTTATGTGCTCCTTATAATTTTTCCATAAAATTTTATCATTATCGAACATTTGTCTACAAAAAAAAATATATATATATATATACTGGGTAGAAGGATGAACGTGGTCACAGGCCACTTGGTGTAACTTGGTTATCAAACACCAGAAAACAAAACGTGAATGCCATCATCTAACTTTGGATGTGAGATCAATTGTGCTGTGTTTTATTTAAATAGGAAACCATGACTGCTTCCCGACAGAAATAAGCAAGATGGTGATACACATCAGTATAACTTTACAATATGCCCTACCTCAACCATTTATATTCCAGTCAGAAGTTGCAGTATTCTTGTATAGTAAAAATATTCTATTTCATTTTAGCACCAATAAATCAAAATGATTTATAATTATACTAACCAAGTTAATTTAACAAAATCATTTATTTTCTATATTTTTTGTTATAATAATCTAAGGTTTCTACTTTCACAAGGTCATTCTTATCAAATTTCGAAATTTTCCCATGCAAAATACCATTTACACCAGTACCTACACCAGCTATATATTATGGATCAAATTTGGAGATCATTAATAAAATTAATTAATTTGGTTTTGTGTTCCTTACATGTAATAAAACTATAATCACAAGCGAGGTTAAGCGCAACAGCAGTTTTATGCTTTAAAAAGGATGATTCGGGAGAAAAAGGTAAACAGGCAACAATTGTATAATAATAAATATTGTTCATTAAATTGATAATAGTTATGATTGGGATAAAACAAAGATTTCTTAGTGCAATCAATCTCATAGATAAAAGAATTAATGTTTAAATTGTTTTCAGCTAAATCATGCATGCAGGCAGTACATCCAGTAAAACATTTTTTTATAATATATCCTGATACATATTTCTTTAATTCAGCATAAATCAAACAATCGCTACTTTTTAATTGACCCACCACTAATATCAATGGCTCAGTATCAATAGAATAATCTATTTTGGGAATGTCATTAGACTTCTGATTAAAAAACTTTGTAAAGATTTTCATTGGATTAGTGTTGTCTTTCGCACAATTCGCTCCTAGAGAATGAGATGAACCAAAATTATTATTGAGCAATGTTTTAAAAGCACTAATAAATTGACTACAATTAGGATTAATATTTCTAAAACCGTTACTTCTATTACTACTAAAGAAATTCTCCAATGGAGCTTGATTCGAATTTCTAGTTAGTAAATTGCAGATATTGTGGTATTGATTTAAAAAATGCCACAATTCTTTAAATACTTTGATGTTATGGATCCCGTTTTGGATTGAAAGAATTGATTTGTGTTTAATATTTACTACATTATTTTTTATAACTACTGATTTGAATTTAATAGACTCTAATATAGGCAGTAAATCATGCCATAAATTAAAATGAGGAGAATTTCTTTTTAAGCAGTTTTTGTATTGTTTTGGAGAATTTTGACAAGAATGACCATTAAATGAATCAAATAATTTTTCAAATTATAATTTGAGCTCCTCTTAAATTCTGAAAAGAAAAGTGTATAATTCAAAATCAAATATACTAGACAAACTATAAAAATATGGGTTTTAGTCATGAATAATTTTATGTTCAGTATTAGAGTAGTTTATTAAAAAAGACAGATATTGGCACCTACTTCTGTATGATACACTTTCAATTTTTGTCATATTATTCATACTTGAAGTCGGCACAATTCCACTCAACAACTGTGGCTGATCAATTTCGATGTGAGCTGCATAATTTTGGTCTGAAATATTTACAAACAAATAAATTAATATTGTTATAAGTCTATTTGATGGTAGTATGAAGCACTTTTCAAAATGTCTGTTGCAAAGGCGAATGTTGTTATACATATATTTTTCACTGTTTTCCTGAGATTCTGCACTTAGTACAGATTTCCATATATTAAATCTCTCAATTTGTTCTATTATCAAACTTTGTGGATTCGCAAATGCATGGAAGGGACCTTCAAATACGTAAAATTAAGAAAATAAGTTTTTAGTAGCTAGTCTTTAATTGATCATTCCAAAAAATTTGTTCCGAGGCCACTTGTCAATAAGCATATAATACGCTGCGTTGCAAAACATAAATTCTGCCACCCACTCGAGACGATCATCTTAGGTGTGATTGGGTGATAGTACGAGACTTAATAACGACTGTTTCGATCGAAACTTAACATAATAATATGATAGCTTGGCAGCAGAAATAGGAAGGACCATTAGTTGGTGCTATTTTATTCAAATAAATAATTAATAATATTTCTGTTAGCAAATGATATAGCGGGAAAATAGTGCAAACTCACCGTTACCAAGGCATCCGAAATAAAATTTCATTCTCGATCTTCGAGGCATGCTGACTATTAATAATAAACTTTCTGTAAGTAATGAAAACAATATACACAGGCATACGAAACTATAACGAAGAAAAAGTATTGGAGCCAAGTTATGTCTAAAGAGAATTCGAAACAGTTTCTTAATGCCTAATCGTCTAATATTCTCACAAACTAAAAGTTGCTCCAAATTAATACTAAATCGTAAAATAGCTCACAAACCGAGACCAAACCAAAAACGATTTAAGAAATTAAAGCGTCAGATACGCCATTTTGAAAACTACAAACTACTACAAAGTTGCCAATCCAAAGTAAAATATTTCTAAAATTTGGTTTTAGTAGCAGTTTATTTCCATGATACTGTTTATTTTCCTAACAGAAATATCAGTTAATGTAACATAAGACATGTTGGATTTTTGTTAAAAATAAAAAATATTGATAAGTACGGTTTATGTTTCTAACATATTTTTTTTTTTGTTTCTGAAATAATTCCAACTTCTACCAACGCTAGCATTTTTTATTGAGTCAGAACTCATATCTGCCATCTAGTGAGTTTATTAGATCATTAATGCCTAAAATGACGTCGCCACAGGAGTAAGATGACGCTAGTTGTATGTTATTTTCCTTTGTATGGGAGTTGCACCCCCCTGATTTTAAACGCCACGAGACTTCCAGTTTGATACGGATGAGATTAGGCCACACGTGTAGTCCGGCACATCTAGCGACGATCGGAGTGCTGGAGTGGTAAGTGTGAATGCGGTGCGGACATTGGCGATTTAAATCACATTATTCTTTCATGTCCCCTTTTTGATCATTCACTTCTATATAGTTCTTTATCATCACTTAGTATTCCTTTTCCTATATCTGTACCTTATTTATTACATACAGTAGACCCAGTTATTTATAAAATTATTATCTTATTCCTCAACAGTTCTAACCTAAAATTATAATTATATATATTATTTATTCTTCCTAATTATATTAATCCTAATCCAATTTTCCTGCCTAAACCTTATCTAACTTATATTTTCTGATTTGATTTTTGCTTCCTAACCTTTATTTTGAAAGTGGCAAATAACACTTGGTGTTGGGTCCAAAAAGAAAAAAGAAAAAAAAAAGTAAATATGTTCATTATTTATCTTTCAAGAGATAATGTAGGTATACATTATAATAACTTTTTTACACAATTATATTCCTAACATTAGTAAAATAACATTTTAATTTTTTATTATAGGTTATGTAGGTATTGAAAGTGTTGGAAAATTATTTCATGTTTTAGCTGGAAAACGACATGGAGAATTACTTCGGTACTGACATCGTCCAAGTCCACTCAATAGCATCTTAGTTTAATTAATTGTAATAATTATAATTCTTTAATAAATAAGTTAATAGAATTTTGGTTTTTTTTAAACGCTACGGCTGTAGTCTACATAATTGGCGCAGTCGGTAGGATATTCGAAGCAGTGCGCGGCGCGGTAAAGAACACCAAAAATCGTTGATTCTGCCGACTCCGTATAGTCGCTGCTCGTGCTATCAAGCCCTTATCGAATACCTGAATCGTGAAGACACGGCCGGCGTAGTATCTGGAAATCGATACGCGAGAAGACCAAAATGATATATCGTATGTAAGTACTTGAACCTTCTTTTTGTGTTGCCTCCTTGTCAATCCAAATCCAAAATTTTTCATCCGAAGAATTACGGTGAAAAATCTGTCTCCTCAAGGCAGATTAGTAGTAGACAGAGAGACGTCGATTTAAATAGAAATTTAGATATTAACGTAAGTTATAAATTAGAAATGGACGTAGACCCGGACCAAATCTACAAGGCCCTTCGCCCAGTGCCAGAGTTCGACGGCAATCCGAACATACTGACTAGGTTTATCAGAATTTGTGACCAAATCGTCACACAGTATATAAGAACAGATCCTGGCAACGAATTAAATAACCTCAGCTTAATAAACGGTATATTAAATAAAATAACTGGTCCTGCCGCCAGGACCATAAATTCAAATGGCATACCAGAGAACTGGTTAGGTATCCGTACTGCCCTCATTAATAATTTTTCAGATCAAAGAGATGAGACCGCTTTATACAATGACCTCTCCTTACTAACACAGGGAAACAGTAGCCCCCAGGAGTTTTACGACAAATGCCAGACCCTATTCAGCACTCTCATGACATACGTAACTTTACACGAAAGTATTGCCACGACCAGTAGATCCAAGTCTGCAGTTCGCTGTAGCACGTAGGTGGGCAGGATCGACCGGTGAAACACTACCCTCTCACAGAAAATCAGCGTGAAGTGGGGGCCTCCTAGAGGCCACCGCGTTTCGACTGGTGAGTGAGAGTCCCGACGCCCTTATCCCTCTACCTCGGGGCCCAAATAGCAACTGGCACTTTCATTATACTACACGTATCGCAACAGATTTTCTAGGGACTGTTGCGTTGCGTCTGGGAATGAGTATCAGTTGGCCCCTTCCTGTCTTTTTATTCCCTGTCCCACAATTCCTCACCCTCTGTGACCTTTCTCCTTCCCTTTCCTTCCCCACCCCTTATGCTATTTTTGATTTTTGTGATGGCGACGAGTGATACAAATAAAATACCCCAGGAGGGTACCAGTCTCTTAGAGACTGGAGAATCCCTCTCTGAGCGAGAGCGAGAGATGCTATCCTCTCGCTCTGGCTCAGGCTGCCCATCGTATTCTGGGGGGGCACATCAAGCGTCGTTTATCACAGCTGCTGGGTGCAAACTGAGCCCAATAACGAGGAAGTCCCCCTCCACTTTAGCAGTGGATTTTTCTAACATCAGGGGACTTCACTCGAACTTAAATGCCGTCCACCACCATCTCGAGACGGAGAGGCCAGATTTGCTTTTCCTGACGGAGACGCAGATTTCCTCCCCAACTGACACTTCATATCTAAAGTACCCGGCCTATAGCCTGGAGCACATTTTTGTGCCACGCGCAGGCGTGTGTGTGTACGTCAGGGAGGGAATTTGTTACCGTAGGCTCAGCAGTCTTGAAGGCAGAGACCTGTCGACCCTTTGGGTGCGCGTCGATTGTGAGGATCACATTCGCGTCTACGCGTGCCTTTACAGGTCTCATAGCGGAAATTCGGAAATTGACCGGCTCTTCGAGCACCTGCAGGTGTCCACTGACAGAATACTTGAGCAGATTCCTACCGCAGAAATTGTGGTTTTGGGCGACTTTAATGCCCACCACTCTGACTGGCTTGGATCAACACGTACTGACCATGCGGGAAGGTCTGCTCACGATTTTGCCATTGCCAATGGTCTGACGCAGATGGTACCTTCTCCCACACGTGTGCCGGATGTGGAAGACCATTCGCCTTCCTTATTGGACCTTCTGCTGACCTCTCGCCCCGAACCCATTCGGGTATGGGTCGATGCTCCTCTCGGGTCATCGGACCATTGCCTAGTTCGGAGCGTGGTGCCTCTCACCGTCTCGTCGCAACCACTTCCATCTGGTAGACGACGTGTTTGGCACTACAGGTCGGCAGACTGGGACGGGATGCGCTCTTTCTTTGCATCCTACCCATGGGGGCAGATTTGCTTCAAGTCAGAGGATCCTAGCACCTGCGCTGACTCGGTTATCGGCGTCGTGCTGCAGGGCATGGAATTGTTTGTTCCTAGCTCAGCGGTACCCGTCGGTGGCAGGTCTCGGCCCTGGTTTGGTGGGTCCTGCCGTGACGCACATCGTCGCAAGCGGGAATGCTACCAGGCTTGGGCTAGGGCAAAGGCCGCTAAGGATGTAAACTCTGACTCACTCAAGAAGAAGTACAACTCTGCTTCCAGGTGCTTTAAGAAGCAAATTGCATTGGCAAAATCAAATTACGTTGGGAGAATTGGCGAGAGACTGGCACGCCTGCCATCTGGCTCTCGTGCGTTCTGGTCTCTCGCCAAGGCTGTCCAGGGTAATTTCTGTCGGTCAACGCTTCCACCTTTGCGCGGGGAGGATGGTTCATTGGCCTATTCCGCAAGGGAGAAAGCCGATCTTCTTGGCTCTATCTTTGCGGAAAACTCGACTCTTGACGACAGGGGGAACACTCCTCCTACCATCCCGAGGTGTGAAACCACAATGGCGGACATCCGCTTCACACAGTGTGCTGTGCGGAAAGCACTATTCTCCCTGGATGTCAACAAGTCGAGTGGGCCCGATGGAATATCTCCTATTGTGCTGAAGGTGTGTGCTCCAGAGCTGGCACCGGTTTTAACGCGCTTATTCAGACACTCTTATGTCCTCGGCGTTGTCCCACATTCATGGAAGACGGCTCTAGTACACCCGATCCCTAAAAAAGGCGACCGCTCAGATCCGTCCAACTACAGGCCTATCGCTATCACCTCCTTACTCTCCAAAATTATGGAATCCATAATCAACCGCCAGCTCATGGGCTACCTGGAAGAGCACCAGCTGATCAGCGACCGCCAATATGGCTTCCGCAAAGGCCGATCAGCTGGTGATCTTTTGGCTTTACTAACTCACCGTTGGGCGCAGGCGGTTGAGAGTAGGGGTGAGGCACTAGGATTTAGTTTGGACATTGCGAAAGGCTTCGATCGGGTTTGGCATAAAGCCCTACTATCGAAGCTTCCTTCCTATGGGCTTCCTGAGAGACTTTGTAGGTGGATCGGCAGTTTCCTTGCGGAACGGAGAGTTAAAGTCGTCGTAGACGGCTCATGCTCGGACCCCCGGACCGTAAATGCTGGTGTTCCCCAAGGCTGCGTGTTATCCCCGACATTGTTCATTCTGCATATCAATGATTTATTGCATACCAGTGGCATTCATTGCTATGCGGATGACAGTACCGTGGATGCACTGTATTTCGGCCGCAGCAATATCTCTCGGGATCACGTCGATGAGTGTCGGAACAAACTTGTGTCTGAAATAGAATCATCCCTTGTGAAGATTTCCGATTGGGGGGGACTAAATCTAGTCCAGTTTAACCCTTCTAAGACTCAAGTTTGCGCGTTTACCGCTAAAAAAGCCCCCTTTGTCGCATCGCCACTCTTCGGAAACACTCACCTTTGTGCCAAGCCGAACATGGGCATTCTGGGCGTAGACATTTCGAGTGTTGTCCAGTTTGGCGGTCATTTGGAGAGCAAGGCTAAAATGGCCTCCAAAAAACTCGGAGTACTCAACAGGGCCAAACAGTACTTCAAGCCGGCTCACCGCCTTAAGCTGTATAAGGCGCAGGTGAGGCCTCACATGGAGTATTGTTGCCACCTTTGGGCCGGGGCTCCGGGTTATCAGCTATCTCCATTTGACCGAATCCAACGTAGGGCATCTCGGATTGTCGACGATCCTGAACTTGCCGATCGGCTAGATCCTTTGGCACTGCGTAGGGATCTATCTTCCCTATGCATACTTTACAGAATCTACAATGGGGAGTGTTCCGAGGAGTTGTTCAATTTAATAGAAGCCGCTGATTTTCGCAACCGATCGTCTCGCCGGAACTATCATCCGCACCATCTGGATGGTTGGCGTTCCACTACAATGCGTTTTAAAAACAGTTTTCTGCCACGCACAGTAAATCTCTGGAATTCGTTGCCATCACCGGTCTTCCCCAACAACTGCGACATTGGGTTATTCAAGAAAAGAGCATATTCTTATCTGAAGGGTAGGCAACGCACTGGCGCAAACGCTGGTGACCGTGGGCGGCGGTGAATCACTTACCATCAGGTGACCCGTCTTGCTCGTTTGCCTCTTAGTTGTTATAAAAAAAAAAAAAAAAAAAACCATCGAGGCAAAACGCGACTTGTATAAAAAGCTAACAATGCAAGCATTTGTTCGAGGCCTCAAGGAACCCTTGGGATCTCGCATACGCTGCATGAGACCGACCTCCATAGAAAAGGCTCTGGAATTTGTACAGGAAGAACTTAACATAATGTATCTACAACAGCGAAACGGGTTCACCTCTGAACGGCGCAACCTTATTCAGCCTACACCGACACCACCTGTAAAGATACCACCTATGTTTCCGGTAGCAATGCCGAAACCGCTTTCATTCGGACCGAACCCAGGACCGAGCTGGGAGCGACAGCCACCACCAGGACCTAATAACCATTGGAAACCTGCTTTCAAATTTAACGCCCCTCAGCGCATGCCTAACATGCCATCACGCACGCAGCAAATGTTCGCATCGCACCCACCAAACTACAACCCCCGTAGCAACGTATTTAGGCTACCTCAGCGGAACCAGGGACCGAAACCTATGAGTGGTATTAGTCACTACGTGGCAAAACAACTTCCACTCACAGGTCATGATTGGAGTAAGTCAGGTAACCCACCTCCAACAAATTATTTTAAAACAAGAGAGATGAACATTAACGAATGCTACAATAATGACGGTTATTACTACCCCGACAATGACTACGATACCCACGACTATGACCCTAACTATTACATAGATTACACTAACTATGACGCGGACTATAATAACTATGAAATATACGAATATTACGACCCTACAATAAATGACTGCCCACCAAATGGAAATAAAGTTAACGAAATAAGTAGTATAGGAGCCGAAGCGCAACCCTCTACTAGTCATTCGGATCAGGATTTTCCCGTGAGCCCCCCATTAAAACTGTTAAAATAGAATTAAATTTACAAACTCAACGCCAGTTACCGTACCTAAAAATTAAAAATCCACCTCTAAACATATTAATCGACACGGGCGCAAATCAATCTTTTTTAAGCCCGAAAGCGGTAGAAAAATTCTATGCAAATATACCTCTTAAAATACCTTCATCAAATATACCCCTTCGAAGTAACGAACGTCCACGCTACAACTAGGAACGACTTTTCTATCACTATACCAGCTTTTTCAGAACTTAACGACGCGGGACCTATTAAACTGTTTGTCTACGATTTCCACAACTTTTTTGACGGACTTATTGGTTTAGACTTGCTGACTAAATGGAAATCTAGAATCGACCTTAAAGACAACTTACTGATTACAGACAATTCTACCAACCCTATTGAAATGTTCAATTCTCGCAACGTCAACCTGTACGAAGACATCGTACCGGCTAACTCTAGTAAACTAGTTAGAGTACCAATAAATTCATCTGACGGCGAAGTCTATATCCCGCAGCAATATCTGAACAACTGTGTGGTGAACGAATGCATCACGACAGTCGTTAAAAACCGTGGTATAATTGAAGTCGAAAACACATCGCATAACGACATGATATTTTCAATGGACCGCCCCATAGAAGCGTTAACGTTTAATATCGAGTGCAGCCGTACCGAACAAAGTCGTAGTCGCGTTGATCAGGTCTTATCGCGATTACGTACCGATCACCTTAATGAGGAGGAAAAAATGAATTTAATTAACCTCTGCTCGCAGTACGCTGACGTATTCTATCTTGAGGGTGAACCGCTCACCTTTACTAATAAAATAAAACACCACATTAGGACGACCGATGAAATTCCGATCTATACAAAAAGCTATCGCTATCCTTTCGTCCACCGGGAGGAGGTTAGAGATCAAATTTCTAAGATGCTGCAACAAAATATAATAAGACCCTCTGACTCAGCATGGAGCTCGCCTATCTGGGTCGTGCCTAAAAAGGCAGATGCATCTGGAAAACAAAAATGGAGATTAGTAGTAGACTTCCGTAAGCTAAATGAAAAAACTATCGACGACAAATATCCGATACCAAACATATCCGACGTTCTAGATAAATTAGGTAAGTGCCAGTATTTCACAACCCTGGACCTGGCAAGCGCATTCTACCAAGTGGAGACAAACCCTGAAGACATCCCAAAAACAGCGTTCAATGTAGAGCACGGACATTTTGAATTTTTAAGAATGCCGATGGGATTAAAAAATTCTCCGGCTACATTTCAAAGAGTTATGGATAACGTCTTGAAAGGTCTTCAAAACGTTATATGCCTAGTATATCTTGATGACATCATCGTTTTTAGCACATCTTTACAAGAACATCTTGTTAACCTCGAAAAAGTGTTTCAGAGACTTCGTGAGTCTAACTTCAAAATACAGATGGACAAATCAGAATTTTTAAAATTAGAAACAGCCTACTTAGGTCATATAATTAGCAACGAAGGAATTAAACCTAATCCCGACAAAATTGCCACCATACAAAAGTACCCGATACCAAAAACCACAAAACAAATTAAGCAATTCCTCGGACTTATAGGATATTATCGAAAATTTATACCCGACTTTGCTAAAATAACGAAACCATTCACACAGTGCTTAAAGAAAGGACGGACTATAACCCTTAGTAAAGACTACATAGACTGTTACGAAAAGTGTAAGCAACTTTTGACTAACGACCCAATATTACAGTACCCTGATTTTACAAAAGAATTTATTTTAACAACTGACGCATCAAATGTGGCTTTAGGAGCTATATTGTCACAGGGCCCCATAGGCTCCGATAGACCTGTATGTTACGCCTCACGTACCTTAAATGAAAGCGAGATGAATTACAGTACAATTGAGAAAGAATTACTAGCAATCGTGTGGGCCACCAAATACTTTAGACCATATTTATTTGGCCGAAAATTTAAAATAATTGGTTACGCGCGGATTAGTAATGGGATGCTAATGAATTATTGGGATGGCGCCACCTTTGGAGTTTGTTAGTTACTAATTACCGCGACTATCCAAAGCGTGGTTCTACCCGATCGATCACGCTTTACCGCTAGCTGCCTAGATGGCGGCACTTGTATATTGTGTGGTGCTTGTGCTTACGAAAAGCTACGTGAGCTTCGTCACCCCCTCCCGCCGCCCGCGTGCATCCATCGCCGACGCCCGCACAACAGTCACTGGCAAGGTCTACAGGTGAGTGCAAGTTCTTTTAATTTATTGCCATTTTATTGCTGCTTCCGTGTAATCATTCGCCCGCCCGCTCGCTTATGTGTATTTAATTTATATCTTTAGTTTGATTACTAGCTTTTGTTTACCGCTATATAGTTTTACCGCTCCGCTAATTATAAGTGACAAACATTTGTCACATACCGCTTAGGACGGCTATTTACACGCCTTTCTACAACCCCGCTATATATGCTCCCGCCGCAGGAGGGCTATTTACACGCCCCCTTGCTACCCCATAGTTTGGTCCTTCGAGCCGGATTAGATCCAGCTTAAATTTTAATTAGAATTAGAATTAATTTATGATTACCCCCATTCGCCATTTTGTTACAGTATTGTATTGTATGTAAAAGTTAATTACATTCATCGCTATTAATAATAACTCGTAACCGCATATTGAATTATATTTATTAACGTAGTTCATTTAGTGTTATTTTTTAGTCAGTTATTTCATAACTTCATTATGGAAAATAGACAACTAAAGAAACTTATCGCGAAGAATAATTTAGTATTTGCACAAATTAATGATTTATATAATAAATCAAAAAATATTTCGGAGTTTGATTCGGAATTAATTGAAACTTTTCTTGCCGAATCAGAATCGATTGATGACATGCGTGTTAGATTTGAAAGCAATTTGGATGATATCAATGATTTAAATTTAAAGCAAAACCCCGAAGTTGAGCCTGAATACGCAGCTTTATCGTCTTTTGACACGTTATATAATTACGTAAGACGCGCTCGTAACAAAATTACAATTGGTAATTCGTCAAATGTAATGAGAACTACCGCCGCCATAAATGTAACATTGCCAACAATTTCACTTCCTTCCTTTGACGGACGCTCTCTTGAAGGATGGGAAACATTTTACCAGGCTTTTAAAGCTAACATTCACGATAACCCGCAACTGTCTGATGCGCAACGTGTGCAGTATTTGATGGGCAAATTAACACATAGTGCATTAAAGTTAACCGCTGGTATAATACCCACAGGTGAAACTTATAATATTATTTGGTCGAATCTAATTAGTAAATATCAGGATAAACGAGCTTTAGGATGTCATTATCTGAATAATATATTAGATTTAAAAAATTGTTCACCTACCGCAAATAGTTTAAATATGTATATTGAAAAAATTTCATCTTCGATTGCCGCTTTAAAACAATTAAATTTACTTGATTTGACTGATTTTATTTTATTACAATGCTCACTGAGAAGGTTGGATCCTCAAACTTTACATTCGTTTGAAGCATCGGTTCGTGGTATTGAAATACCCACAACTGAAATGTTTATTAAATTCATACAGGATCAGATAAAAATATTAGAACGCTCTGCACCGAAGTGTAACATAGAGAAATCTAAAAATCACAAATCGTTTATTTCTAGTAGTTATAATGACCCAGTCCGCACTGAAAGGGTTAACAAACCGGTTTCGTTATCTACGTGCGATCTTTGCTCGAGCTCGCACCACACGCAGTTATATCGTTGTAATGAATTTAAAAATATGATTTCACCGCAAGCACGTTATGATTTTATTAAATCGCACAAGGGTTGCATTAATTGTTTAAGCTTATCGCATACATTAAAAGCATGTCAATCAAAGTTAACATGCAATAATTGTAAGAAATATCATCATACTTTGTTGTGTTTTGGTAATAAACGGGCGAATCGAAAAAGTAAAAGCGTACCCAGTCCATCGGATGACTACGCTGATATGGACAGGCAGGTCAGTCGGTCGCAGGTACATGGAATTCCGAGTGATGCCGCGCGGCCCGATTACGGTCGGTCCCAGGTTCAATCTCAACCTGTTGTTCAGAGTTACGATCATCATGATGCCGCTTCGAATACTTGTTTACACTCTAACAGAACGATACAACAACAAAATAATATGACCGCTACCACGTTGACTCACAGTTCGGAAATAAAATCGAATAGTAATATTTTATTATCAACCGCTCAAATATACGCTCACTCGAATAAAGGGGAACGTAAAATAGTTAGATCTTTAATAGATAATGGTTCCCAAAATAATTTAATAACTGTCAATTGTTGTAAATTACTTAAATTACCGATTATACCTTTAAATAATTCTTATATTAGAGGTATTGGATTAACCGCTCGCCCGATTCACGGATATGTTTATTTAAATATTGAATCTAGATTTTCTCCTAATAAATATTATATTCACGCTTTAGTAGTAGACTGTATTACAGATAAATTACCCGCTTATTTTATAAATTCCTCAAATATGAATCATATACGTAATTTACCGCTTGCCGATTCAAATTGGAACGTTCCAGGTGTGATTGATATGGTGTTAGGTGCTCAGTTATTTCCATATATATACTTAGGTAATCGTATAGATACTGGCTCACTAGCGCCACCTGCCGTAGAAACAACCTTCGGTTATGTTCTTATGGGCGACGTACCTGAAGTGAGTTACACCGGCATTATGAAACCGCAACATGATAATTTTTCTGTTATAAATGATAATAATACCTCTTTGTGACTATCTAGTACAGTTTATATTGATAATCCATCCGCTTTCGAAAATACTAAAATTCATTCTGCATTCACTTTAAATAAAACTTTCTCATCTATAACGCATAAAGACCTTGAGTCATTTTTACATAAATTTTGGGAATTAGAGGAGATTCCTCATGAGCGTCATCTTAGCCCTGAGGAAGCCGAGTGTGAAGGCAAATATATTTCTGCAATTACCCGCGATAATGATGGCCGATATACGGTTGAGTTACCATTTAGTAGAAATCCCGCTGACCTTGGCAAGTCTTATACTGTTGCTCACCGCCGTTTTCTTTCGCTCGAACGTAAGTTTGTTCAATTACCCTCACTCCGCGATGATTACGATATCGTTATACAGGATTACATTAGTAAAGGTTATTTAACTGAAATTAACGACACCGCTAAGGAAACCGATAACGGTTATTATATACCGCACCATGCAGTTATCCGCCCAAGCAAGACTACCACTAAACTACGTGTAGTTCTTGATGCTAGTGCTAAAACATCTAGTGGACTGTCACTTAATGACGTCTTGCATACTGGTCCAAATTTACAGGCAGACTTATTTTTGCTTTTACTACGCTTTCGTTTGTTCCCTGTGGCACTGTGCGCTGATGTGGAACAAATGTACTTACGCATTAGGGTGACCACAGACCACCATAAATATTTAAAAATATTGTACCGCTTTAAAAATGATAAACTTCGCATTTTCGCTTTTAACTGTCTGCCCTTTGGTTTAAAGTCATCACCTTATTTAGCAATGCGTACTATACGTCAATTAGCATCAGAAGAATGTTATCGTTATCCGGAAGCCGCTAGTGTAGCTGAGTCTCAATTATATATGGATGATCTCGTCACATCCCTACACGAAGATATTTCAGCTATCAAACTATCGAAACAACTAATTTCACTCTTTAAATCAGGAGGTTTTAATTTAACAAAATGGGCAAGTAACTCCACTGCCTTTCTTAATAGCCTTCCAGAAACGCACCGCTCTTCTGTAAGCTTCTCTGATGATGCTAATAATACCATGAAAGTTTTAGGCCTTGCGTGGCTTCCCGCTAATGACTCATTTTTTATGACGAGCTCAAACACTAATGAAAAGTGCACTAAAAGAACAATATTATCTTTAGTCGCACGCTTGTTCGACGTGCTTGGTTTAGTTGCTCCAGTTATACTGTTCGCTAAATTGCTTATTAAGGAACTCTGGAATTCTAAAATAGACTGGGATGATACACCTCCAGATACAATTATTTACCGCTACTCTTCACTAGTGAAAGAGCTTCCATTGCTTTCAACTATCGCAATACCGCGCCATATTGGAGTTTTTAAAGACTGTGAAGTAAATATTGTTGCATTTTGTGATGCAAGCTTGAACGCTTACGGTTGCGTTGTTTATTTACACATTACAGATCCCACAGGAGATATTACTTTAAGATTATTGTGCTCAAAATCAAAGGTTTCTCCGGTTAAGATAACTACATTAGCTCGCCTTGAGCTTTGTGCCGCTCTTGTTTTGTCAAAATTAGTTAAACTTATTTATAACGCTTATAATTCTTTACATCCTATCACCGCTATATACGCTTTCTCAGATTCTACAATTGCTCTTTCTTGGATTAAATCTTCCCCGCATAGATGGTCAATATTTGTAGGAAACCGCATCGCTCAAATTCAGGAGAATTTATCACCTGACCGCTTTTTTCATATTAATGGTAAGGAAAATCCTAGCGATTGTGTGTCACGAGGTCTTTTACCGTCACAAATTATTAATAACTCGCTTTGGTGGCAGGGTCCTTCTTGGGCCTGCTATCCTATTTCACAATGGCCTATTGAACCTTTTGTACCTTGTAAATCTGGAAGTGACATACCTGAAATGAAAAAATCTGTAACACTTACCGCTTTAACTGTTGTCGAAGATTCCCCAATATATCAACTTGGGTTGAGAATTTCGTCATGGTCAAAACTTCTTCGCTGTGTTGTTTATGTACTTCGATTTATAAGAAAATTACCGCGAAACAAGTTTGTAACCGCATTCGATTTAAATACTGCTGAGAAAGCTATTATTCGAGCTCTTCAAGCTAAATATTTTGGTCATGATATTGCCAGCATTAGAAAATTAGATTTACCTTCGAAAAATATTCGTAAACTTAGTCCATTTATTGACGAAGATGGAATTTTGCGTATTCAGGGTAGACTTTCGAGCTCTGATTTACCGTTTGAAACGCAACACCCCGCTTTATTGCCAAAACACGATCACATAATAAATATTATTGTTGATTATTTTCATAATACAAACTTGCACACCGGTCCGGACCTTTTGATGTCCATTATTCGTCAACGCTTTTGGATATTGTCCGCTAGAAACGTTATAAGAAAAAGAGTGCATATGTGTAAATCATGTTTTCGTGTATCACCTTCACACCCAACTCCCATGATGGCTGACCTTCCGTCAAGCCGTGTAATGGAGGCCAAAGCTTTCTGTCACACGGGAGTAGATTACGCGGGCCCATTTAAGATAACGCTTGTACGCAAACGTGGTCATCATTCACAAAAGGCTTACATTTGCCTGTTCGTATGCTTAACGACAAAGGCTGTACATATTGAGTTAGCCTCGGATTTGTCAACGGACTCATTTCTTGCCGCTTTCAAACGTTTTATATCTCGTCGAGGTCCAGTTTCTTTCATGTATTCAGATAATGGCACTAATTTTGTTGGCGCAAAGGCTCAGTTAGATGAAATGTACAAATTTCTAGTTTCAAATAATTTTATATCCGCATGGAATGATGAATTAACTAAATACCGAATCATTTGGAAGATGATCCCACCTCGGGCTCCACATTTTGGAGGTTTATGGGAATCAAACATTAAATCCGTTAAAACTCATTTAAATAGAGTAATAGGCGCACAAATTCTCACTTACGAAGAGATGTTGACTGTGTTGAATCAAATAGAATGTCTTATGAATTCCAGACCTTTATGTCTTTTATCCGCAGATCCCAACCCCGAAATTCTCACACCCGCACATTTTTTGATGTCCACTCCTTTGCAGTATTTACCCGCGTCTGAATTGTCCGCAAATCAGATGAGTCTAACTAATCGCAAAGCGTTGTTAGATAGTTTGGTTAATTCCTATTGGAGGAAATGGAGATTAGAGTACCTGCATACGTTGCAAGTCAGACAGAAGTGGTGTACATCAGATAACCCCGTGAAGGTTGGGACAGTAGTTCTTATTCATCAAGATGACATTCCACCGCTCCGCTGGCCACTTGGCGTTATACAAGAGGTGTATCCAGGTGCCGATAACATTATACGCGTTGCTTTGGTAAAAACGAAATCTGGATTTCTTAAACGTCCAGTTGTAAAATTATATCCGCTACCGCTAGAATAAATTAGAGTACCGCATGTCATCAACCGCTTCAACTCTACTCGTAAACATTCATGATGGCTTATTATTAATTAAAATTTGTTTCTTTTCAAATAACTTCCCGCTATTTAAGCTTTATGCTTCCTATCTTAGTATCTTTATATATTTGTTGAAAGTCCTGCGAACTTTCAAGGCGGGCAGGATGGTTACGCGCGGATTAGTAATGGGATGCTCATGAATTATTGGGATGGCGCCACCTTTGGAGTTTGTTAGTTACTAATTACCGCGACTATCCAAAGCGTGGTTCTACCCGATCGATCACGCTTTACCGCTAGCTGCCTAGATGGCGGCACTTGTATATTGTGTGGTGCTTGTGCTTACGAAAAGCTACGTGAGCTTCGTCACCCCCTCCCGCCGCCCGCGTGCATCCATCGCCGACGCCCGCACAACAGTCACTGGCAAGGTCTACAGGTGAGTGCAAGTTCTTTTAATTTATTGCCATTTTATTGCTGCTTCCGTGTAATCATTCGCCCGCCCGCTCGCTTATGTGTATTTAATTTATATCTTTAGTTTGATTACTAGCTTTTGTTTACCGCTATATAGTTTTACCGCTCCGCTAATTATAAGTGACAAACATTTGTCACATACCGCTTAGGACGGCTATTTACACGCCTTTCTACAACCCCGCTATATATGCTCCCGCCGCAGGAGGGCTATTTACACGCCCCCTTGCTACCCCAATAATAACGGACCATAAACCACTACAGTGGATTATGAACCTTAAAGAGCCTAACTCACGTTTGACCAGGTGGCGACTTAAACTTAGCGAGTATGACTACACCATCGTCTATAAAAAGGGCAAAATTAATACAAACGCCGACGCCCTCTCGCGAGTAGAGATACATAACGAAGATGTAAGTTCCATGATAGCGAACCCTTCAGAAAAACCACCCTCAGTCACTGGTTCAACCACCGCCACAGCTCATACCAGTAATGAAAACCCCATATTAGAGGTCCCCATAACCGACGAACCACTGAATAAATTCTATAAGCAAATATGCATAACAGTGGTCGGAGACATCAAAAAACGACCCGTTGTCAGTAAGCCATTTGAAACGCACACTCGCATATCCATACAAGTTTCCCAATCAAACTTAAGAGAAGATGTCATAAACGCCATTAAAGAATTCGTTAATCCTAAAGTAAAAACTGGCCTCCTTATTAATCCAACATTAAGCATGTACGACATTATACCCATAATTCAAGACACGTTCAGAAATTCGGCAATGAACCTCCTACTCACAAAGGTCGAATTAGAAAATGTGAAGGAGTACCTTCGGCAACAAGAAATAATAAGCCACTATCACGATGGAAAAACTAACCACCGCGGAATAAACGAGTGTTATTTAGCTCTTTCGCGAAAATATTATTGGCCAAAAATGAAAGATCAAATTACAAAATTCATAAACGAATGTACTATATGCGGACAAGCTAAATACGATCGCGCACCCATTAAACAGCAGTTTAGCATAGTACCACCCCCGAAGAAACCCTTCGAAATAGTTCATATGGACTTGTTCACCGCCCAATCCGAAAAATACCTGACATTTATTGACGTATTCTCTAAGTACGGACAGGCTTACCTGTTGAGGGACGGCACAGCAATTAGCGTATTACAGGGTCTATTGCAGTTCTGCACGCATCATGGTCTACCTTTAACGATAGTAACTGATAATGGTACAGAATTCACAAACCAATTGTTTTCCGAATTCATACGACTTCACAAAATAAATCATCGCGCGTAGTTCGTTTCCAAATGATTCTTGTCCACCTGATGGTTGTCTGGAAGAGATCGCTCTTAGCGATAAGACCGCCAATTGTACTTTTTTGTTTTTTTTTTTTTTATGTATCGCACTGTTTATTTGTTTTTTGGTGTACAATAAAGAATACTCTCTCTCTCTCTCTCTCTCATCATAAAACCCTAGCACATACACCTAATGACAATGGTAATGTAGAGAGATTCCATTCAACCTTGCTAGAACACCTTCGCATACTTCGCTTACAGCATAAAAATGAACCTGTAATAAACTTAATGCCTTATGCAATATTAGCTTACAACAGTTCAGTTCACAGTTTCACCAAATGTCGCCCTTTTGACATCATAACGGGACACTTTGACCCTAGAGACCCTCTCGACATCGACATAACAGCCCATTTACTGCAGCAGTACATGGAATCACATAAAGCTCAAGTGACTACAGTTTATGAACTCATAAATGAAACCTCACTTGCTAACCGTACATCTCTCATTGAAAATAGAAATAAGAACCGCGAACCAGAAGCGACGTATCAGCCTAACCAACAAGTTTTCATTAAAAACCCGATAGCAGCCCGACAAAAAACAGCCCCGAGGTACACTCAAGATAGAGTGTTAGCAGACTTACCAATTCATATCTACACATCGAAAAAACGAGGCCCTATTGCTAAATCCCGACTTAAACGTGCACATAAAGACTTCCGATTGTTACAGGATTCTACTGAACCTCCTGACCCGACATCTGACGACCGCACACGAGATGAAACTTGAGACCCTCGAGAACGGACCTGGACTTTTACCTTTTAAACTCGGACAGACTAGACTCGTATCCCACTATCATTCCTTTTTACAATATATAGAATTAGCTGATGTAGACAACAGACTCGACTCAGTACAAACTCAACTAAAATATTTTAAAGACCAACTAGACGAACACACTTATCTCCTTTATGAACTGCAAATAAACTACCTAACTAGCAAAATCACTAAAATCAATTCTAAAATTAACAGCCTCAAACCCAATCGTGTAAAAAGAGGTCTCATTGATGGCTTAGGTTCAATTGTTAAAAGCATTACAGGTAACCTAGACCAGTCAGATGCCGAACTTTACAGTAAAGCTATTAAAATTTTGCAAAATAATGATAATCAGCTATCATCCGAGCTTAACCAATATATTAGTCTGAACAAAGCATGGATGACCGAACATACACAGCTACTTTCCGAAATCGCAAAGAATCAGGAAAAAATTAATGTTACCTTAAGCTGGTTATTAGACAGTAAAATATATGCCGATAGTAATCTGCTTAAATATGCTAAATTCGCCCAGTTATTAGCTATCATTAGTGAAAATATTGAGGATTTATATAACGAATTATGTAGGATTGAAAATATCTTAAGTTTTATCCGTGCATCAAGCACACACCATAGTATGATAAGCATAGATACGTTAAGTAATATGACAGATAGGTTAAGAAATTTATATACGGAAAACCGTATTTTAAACGTAGATTTAAGAGAATATTATAATCCGAACAAAAACAGTTTCACTGTAAAAAATTGCGCCAAGTCCACGTTTATAAAACTCATCTCAATAACATTTGCACTTTACAAAAAAAAGAAGACTTCAATAGCTTTCATTCTCTACAAAAATATGTGAAATACAAAAAAATACCAAGAAACCGTCCTAAAGATGAAAAAATTAAAAAAAAATTGTTGAAAATTTAAAAATAAAAAAATAAAAATTTTATCGTACTTGGCGCGCGTCATTGAGTACCCCAAAATTTTCAGGATAAATGAACATCCTTTCAATGTTTAGAAATTTATAAGTAGGTCAACCTATGAAATGCATAAATGTAATTAATGAATTATTATTTCATAATAAGTTTTACAAAAGTTAAGTAAAATCGACATCTCATACGTATGTTATTTGAATTTTTTTCATTTCCCACTCATCTTTTATGATTTGAACTTAACACCCTCTCGTGTTCGCTTATACAAATACAAGCTACTTACGAGTCGATACGTATGTATACGTTGGCTTCAAAACATTTGAAAAAATTCTCAAAGATGTTTTTCAAAGGGTAGAAAAGAATAATAAAGTTTCAGCTGAATCTAAAGGGGTCGAACGCAAAAGTGGTCGATTTGGCATATTGCCATATGGCCCATAGGTATATAGTGAGAGCTGTTGAAAATTACCGTAGTTCTGTCTCAATTTCTCATAAAACGCTAACAAGAGCGAAAAAGACAACCTGGGTAACTTTTTCAGCTTTCACTGTATATTAAAGCAAAATGGTTTTTTTTCTCGGGTTGAAATTCTTCCGAAAAATTTTGGGGTACTCATGACGCGCGCCAAGTACGATAAAATTTTTATTTTTTTATTTTTAAATTTTCAACAATTTTTTTTTAATTTTTTCATCTTTAGGACGGTTTCTTGGTCCCGCAAGGTGCGCCCCGTTCGTTCCCCAGGTGGGCCTTGAAACGGATGAACAAGGAGTTGCTGATGGAGGCGGCTGCTGTTGCTGCGTGGGCGCCAAAACCCGCGCGGCTCGCGGACGTGGATGCGGAGGTCGACTGGTTCCGGGGCACCATGGCAAACATTTGTGATGCCGCCATGCCCCGGGTCGGCCCCCGAGCACCACGTGGGGGTGCGTTCTGGTGGTCGC
Organism: Bombyx mori; assembly: GCF_030269925.1. Taxonomy (NCBI): domain Eukaryota; kingdom Metazoa; phylum Arthropoda; class Insecta; order Lepidoptera; family Bombycidae; genus Bombyx; species Bombyx mori. The sequence goes on along the minus strand of NC_085135.1, from coordinate 2,433,133 downwards.
CCGAGATCGCGAGACTCCGTGAGGAGTGCGTGAGGGCGCGCCGCCGGAGCGCACGCCACCGCCGCCGCCGTCGTCGCGACGCTGCGTTCGCGGAGACGGCGGCCCAGCTGCACGCTGACTGTCGTCAAAAGCAGACGGCGCTGCAGCTGGCCATCGGCGAGGCCAAGAAGCAGAGCATGAAGACTCTCCTGGAGTCGCTCGACGAAGATCCCTGGGGGCGCCCATACAAGATGGTTCGCAGGAAACTGCAGCCGTGGGCGCTCCCGGTGACCGAGCGGCTCCAGCCTCGGCAGCTGCGGGAGATAGTTTCCGCGCTTTTCCCGCCGGCAGCGGGGGGGGACTTTGAGCCCCCCCAGATGGACGCCACGTGGGGCACACCTCCACGTCGCCCCAGCGTTCCCGCTGCCGAGGAGCCCCCTCCCCCTATCACGGGGGCGGAGATCCATGCGGCCGTGTCCAAAATGAGAGCGAAGGACACGGCCCCCGGCCCTGACGGCGTTCACGGCCGGGTCTGGAGCTTGGCCTTCGAGGCCCTAGGGGACCGGCTCGGGGGGCTTTTCGAAGCGTGCCTCGAGTCGGGACGGTTCCCGTCGAAATGGAAGACGGGCAGACTGGTCCTTCTGCGGAAGGACGGGCGCCCCGCGGACTCACCCGCGGGCTATCGCCCCATCGTGTTGCTGGACGAAGCGGGCAAGATGCTCGAGAGAATCGTCGCCGCCCGCATCGTCCGGCACCTGACCGAGACGGGTCCCGATCTTTCGGCGGAGCAATACGGCTTCAGAGAGGGCCGCTCGACTATCGACGCAATTCTGCGCGTGCGGGCCCTCTCCGACGAAGCCGTATCCCGGGGCGGGGTGGCGATGGCGCTATCCTTAGATGTAAGGAACGCCTTCAACACCCTGCCCTGGTCGGTGATCGCGGGGGCGCTGGACTATCACGGCGTCCCCGCATACCTCCGCCGACTGATCGGCTCCTACCTCGAGGGCAGGTCGATCCAGTGCATCGGACACGGTGGGACGATGTACCGCTTCCCCGTCGAGCGCGGTGTTCCGCAGGGGTCTGTCCTGGGCCCCCTGCTGTGGAACATCGGCTACGACTGGGTCCTGCGGGGCGTCATTCGGGGTCCCCTCCCCGGGCTGAGCGTAATATGTTACGCCGACGACACGTTGGTCGTGGCTCCGGGGAGGGACTACCGGGAGTCTGCCCGTCTGGCGTGCGCAGGCGTGGCACACGTCGTCACTAGGATCCGACGGTTGGGGCTCGAGGTGGCGCTCGATAAAACCCAGGCCCTGCTTTTTCACGGGCCGGGACGAGCGCCGCCTGTGGGTGCCCACCTCGTGATCGGAGGCGTCCGCGTCGGGGTTGGGGTGACCGGTCTTCGGTACCTCGGCCTCGAACTGGATAGTCGGTGGAACTTCCGCGCTCACTTTGAGAAGTTGGGCCCTCGACTGATGGCGACGGCCGGCTCTCTGAGCCGGCTGCTTCCAAACGTCGGGGGTCCCGATCAGGTGGCGCGCCGCCTCTACATGGGGGTGGTGCGGTCGATGGCACTATACGGGGCTCCCGTATGGTGCCGCGCCCTGACCCGCAAGAACGTCGCGGCTCTGCGACGTCCGCAGCGTGCGATCGCGGTCAGGGCGATCCGAGGATACCGCACCGTCTCCTTCGAGGCGGCGTGCTTGCTCGCCGGGGCGTCACCCTGGGACCTGGAGGCGGAGGCGCTCGCTGCCGATTACAGGTGGCGTAGCGACCTCCGCTCTAGGGGGGAAGGGCGCCCCGGCGAAGGTGTAGTTCGAGCGCGGAGGCTCCACTCTCGGCGGTCCGTGCTGGAGGCGTGGTCTCGCCGCTTGGCGGACCCGTCGGCCGGCCTCCGAACCGTCGAGGCGGTCCGCCCGGTTCTCGCGGACTGGGTGGGCCGCGACCGCGGATGCCTCACCTTCCGGCTAACGCAGATGCTTACCGGCCATGGTTGTTTCGGCCGGTACTTGCACAAGATAGCCGGAAGGGAACCGACGGCGCAGTGCCACCACTGCGCGGACCGCGACGAGGAAGACACAGCGGAACACACGCTGGCGCGTTGCTCTGGATTCGACGAGCAACGCGCCGCCCTCGTCGCGGTCATAGGAGAGGACCTCTCGCTGCCGCGCGTCGTGGCTACGATGCTCGGCAGCGACGCGTCCTGGAAGGCGATGCTCGACTTCTGCGAGTCCACCATCTCGCAGAAGGAGGCGGCGGAGCGAGAGAGGGAGAGCTCTTCCCTTTCCGCACCGATCCGTCGCCGTCGAGCCGGGGGCCGGAGGCGGGAATACGCCCGTACGTCCCGGCCCCTGTAGGTGGCGGCCTCCCCCCGGTGAAGGTCAAGGGGCGACCTGAGGGGGTGAGGCCGCGCGGCGCGCTACCAGCACTCTAGCGCGCTGCCGTGGAGTGAATAGAGCGACCGGTCGACGGTGTATCGCGTCCCGACCCGGCAGGCTGGTTCTGGTCCAGCGGGGTATTCCGGGACACCAGCGGCACCGTCTGGGCGGCCCGACGGGCTGCCGTACCGAGACGGCCGACGTTTCAGAGCCTTCGATTCGCCTCGAAGGCTCCGTCGGCTGGGCGTCCTTGGGGTGAGCCGCGCCGTCTGGTTGTAGTGTTGACCGCGGTAACCCCCCTACCTCATCCGGGTTCTGACCTCGGAGGGGATCGGACGTCGGGTGTAAGAGTGCAGAGGAGTCGTTTAGTGGGTGGGCTCTAAAATCCTTGGGCCCGCGGTCTGCTCACAACACCATGCAGATCGTTGAGTCTCACATACCCCGCGCGCCCCTTTTGCGCGGGGACCTCGTAGGAGGTTCGGCCCTCTACCCGAAAAAAAAAAAAAAAAAAAAAAAAAAGGACGGTTTCTTGGTATTTTTTTGTATTTCACATATTTTTGTAGAGAATGAAAGCTATTGAAGTCTTCTTTTTTTTGTAAAGTGCAAATGTTATTGAGATGAGTTTTATAAACGTGGACTTGGCGCAATTTTTTACAGTGAAACTGTTTTTGTTCGGATTTCATATCTTTTTGTTAAGTATTATTTTTTGCTCATTTATTGCTTATTAAAAATAAATTATAAATAGTCACTCAGCTTAAAAGCTAATGAAACGCTCAATTAATTAGTGTTTTAATGTTAGGTGCCCGACTGGCATGAGACTCTCGGGTTGTCAGTTCCGGTATCGACCGGGGACGCGTGTATTCCGCTTCAAAGTCTGGCGCGCACTAATTGGGGGTGCGAATTATGCAACAGATGCGCGGGCGCGGGTAGCGAGGGGTGGGTCGTCGCGGCACGGACCTGAGTCACATTCTCTTTGGCTGCTGTTGCCCCGCGAAACGGAACGTTGCGTTACATACTCCCCCTCCAAGTTGGGAACGCGTCCCGAGTCCAACTTGGGACTGTTTGCTGAAGACGCGGCCTTCCTCTCTGCCTCTTTGGCATAATTGGATCCGTACTTGAATTTGACGGAGAGTGGGTTAAATCCGCGGTGTGATACTTGCCGATGACATTGTTTGACAAGTCTGCTATGAAGTACGTTGTAGGACTAACTATTTTTACTACGCGATACGGGCCATCCCGTCGTGGCATGAACTTACGTGTTACACCCCTAGACGCATAAGCAAGCCATAACGAAGGAAATACTCTTCCAGTAGGACTCGGGAGCAAGCCACGGCGGTGGCATCAACAAGTGCGTAGAGTTCTACCCATCTTGTAGCTACATCCTCTACCAGGAGTACCCATTGCTCCCCCTGCTCTTCTTCTGGCAGTGGCCCGAACAAATCGATTGCGAGAACCTCTCCTCGCTGTTGAAGCACAGGAGTGAGCCTATACGGCGGTACCGATATAGGCGGATGATCACCGGTATCAATGTGGTGCTCGGCGTAAAGGGTTGGGGCTCCCCCCACCCTAAAGATGTCTCCATTCTGCTGCAATAAATGTGATAGCTGCTGCCGTTCACCGGAGCCAAGCATAGAACCCTTATCATCACGCAGGAAGTCAGCAGTAGAAGCAAACATGCATGGCTTAGGGCACTCATATTCAATTGGATAGGTAACCCGTTTTCCCGAAAAATGCCAAGGGGATGAAGCAAAGTCAAGCACAATACCTGCCGCCACCAAAAAATCCATGCCAAGCAAAGTTTCATTATTTTGAGCATCTGGAAAAACAGTAAATTCAAGGGTTACTGACCTTTCGGGACTTATCCTTACTTCTAGAGTAGTGAGCAAAACTCGGCGGGTGCGCGCGGAACCGTCTGCAAGCCTCACCCGACGCCTGGTTTCCTCACACGGATGGTTATGCTTTAACAGCAATTCATAAAGCAACGCACCGGCAACGCTACTCTTAGCTCCCGTATCCAACAAAGCATTACCTCGTATACCTAAAATTTGAACAGTTAAAATTGGTCTTAACCTAACCTGGTGCTCAGTAGAGTTACTCTGGGCAACACTTTTCACATTAGAATTAATCGTCGAAAAATGTCCGACGTTTTCCATGGTCACCCTATTTTCGTTCATCATGGTCACCCTATCGCGGCCACTTGGTACCTCGGAATAACTATGTTTTGGTTCGGTACCACTCGAGTAACGCATCAGGGGCCCATTCCTAGAACTAATATTATTGTTTATATTATGATTAAGTCTAGAATAATTTTGAAGTCTAACCTTGTTATCAGTACCGAAAAAGCGCGGAGGAAGAATCGCCTTAAAATCGGTAGGATAATAATTATTTTCATTATCAACAAAACATTGTTTACGATTATTAATATAAATGGACGACTTTACGGTGTTTGAAGTGCAAGCTGTATGCAACGAGCTGTCGCGATGAATAGAGTTCACTGAACTTGACAGCTGTGTATTTACTTTACCAATAGGTAAATCGGATGTGACTGATCGGGTCCGTGCAGCGTCGACGGCGTAATAACTTGCGTTACACTTTGTACACTGAGACCGAGTAACACCTTTGGTACCACACCCGTAACACGAGGATACAGCTTGCGTATTTTCGTTGTCGAATTTCGTTTTTGACGCTAATTTTAAACACTCATCACGAATATGTCCGTACTTTTTGCAATAAACACAGAACAGTCTTTTAACAATCGACGTAGATGATACATTATCAGTGTTCGTGTAGCGAGGCGCGGGGACTCGAACGGTGCTCGGCGCAGCGCTGTCGTCGCGTGGCGGGCCGCCAGCGGCGCCCGAGTTGAATATTTTCCGCGGCGTCATCCGCGCGTATGTATGCTGCGAAGTCGAAGCACCGGCGGGAACTTCGCCTACGGTACTACCCGATGAACGTGGCGTCGCTCGCTGAGGATGATGAATAAATTCAGGCGGACTGGTCTCGTAGATGGAGTCCTCGATATGGCGCGTTTTCTTTAATAACGTGTCGTATGAAGTTATTTCGTCTCTTCTTAATCTTTTACGAACACGACGGTGTAGAAGGCCGTAAAGCATATCAATTTGAACTTTCTCACTAAGGTCACCAGGTGGGAGTCGAGCTAGTAGGGCTCGTGCTCTGGCAACGAAGATCTCCGTCTTCTCTCTTTGTCCTTGCGACATTTTGAAGAGCTCTAAGTAGACTCGATGGGGCGGTCTGCAATCACCGAAAGCGCTTCGTAACGATGATAAAGCGTCGTCCCAGGAAGTGATGCTAGCTTTAACGCCTTGCCACCACACGGCTGCATTTCCGGTTAGTAACATCGAGAGTCCTCGTAACGCGATGGCGTGTCCTACGTCAGCACAATCTTTGTATGATTCGACCGTGTCAAGGAAACCGTCGAGTGAGTCGCCGGGCGCTCCGCTGAACCGCGCCGTGCATGACGCGAAGTTCCCAGAATGGTGAGCGGGCGTCGAGGAAGGCGGCGATGTCGGCTCCGACGTCGGTGTTGCTGATGATTCGAGTTGAGTTTTATGCTCAAAAACTCGGTCGAGTAGGCGTTCGAATGCTGCCATTTGACTTTCTTGTAATGACGCCATGTTGTTTGCGGTAAATGTTGGCGTCGGTCCCGCGGTTGAACCAATTTCTTCTTCAACGTCTTGAAAATCGGATTGACGCCGTGACTGACGACGAGTACGTGTCGTAGTTACGTAGATTCACTCCGAAATACTAGTTAAAGGGCCCGCGCTTGGGCTGCCAGTTTAATGTTAGGTGCCCGACTGGCATGAGACTCTCGGGTTGTCAGTTCCGGTATCGACCGGGGACGCGTGTACTCCGCTTCAAAGTCTGGCGCGCACTAATTGGGGGTGCGAATGATGCAACAGATGCGCGGGCGCGGGTAGCGCGGGGTGGGTCGTCGCGGCACGGACCTGAGTCACATTCCCTTTGGCTGCTGTTGCCCCGCGAAACGGAACGCTGCGTTACAGTGTAATAATAATCAACATCAACTTTTACAAATTTAAACCGAATTAAATTTTGTTTCAAATGTGAAGGGTAGATGACGCTGTTCTTAATTATTTCAGAATTTAAAATTAAAATCTGAAAGCCTTGAAACATCAATCCGCATTAATGTAATTTAAAAACTACAGTAAGAGGCTTAAATAAAAAAGCTGAACTTAACTCAGCCTTAATTAGAATTTTCTTCGGAATTCAATAGTAAAGTTCAAGTTATTTTGATGAAATCAAAACCGAAATATTCATAGCATCTTAAACAATCACCTACGAATAAATATTAGTTATTATATTATTTATTATTCGTAGACAATCACAACGGTTTTATAGTTTTGGGAAGGGATTTTTTGTAACGCCATCTCGTAAAGTATTTCGGTATTACATTACAAAACAAAATTGTTTCTCCAACAGTAACAACAGTACTTGCTTCGGCAGTACTTAAACTAAAATACTAACAGTAACAACATTAACGTTATTTATTGTATAAACCGTTCAATAAGAACTGCAAACTATCCCCTTGAAGCTACAGTTTATGTAGGAATAATGACTTTTTGGCGGGAACGCGAGGTGTGAAGTTGTGTGATTTGTTTTAATTTGTCTATTTAGTGTTTCTTCGGGTTTAAATGTGTAATAATAGTGGTTTATTAACTGTTTAATATCTGTGAAAGTGCACAAATGTGGGAAAATTAAACAAAGCCGCTGTACGTAACTTCTCGGTTTCCTCCAAAAAGTCCACTGAGATCTTAGTAAATGACCACCACCATTTTACTGAGATTATATTTCATTCCATATCATCTCATCTCATTTCATTTCATCCCATTTGATTAATGTCTCAAATTAATCATCTTCATTTCATTTCACTCCATAATATCATTTTTCATAAAAATATGAATATAAATTAAAATAAGACATGACTTAAAGGTCTCAGTCATAAAATCCATTACAAATAGGAATAATTCCAGCGCACCCTGGCGGCCGTAGATTACCATTCTCGAATATTTATAGTCTGTGGCATGTCACTTTTTACATCGAAAAAAGTCAGGATCGAAATTTTTGAGCGAGCCATAGTTTGTGGTGATAAAATTAATAATTTCAAGTAGATTAATTGTTGTAATTGATATAACTAGTTAATATCAGTAAAATAAAGTTGTGAGTGATTGATATAATATACAATTTAGGAACCAGAAGTACCGTAGAATTAAATAAAATTTCGCAACCTCAAAAAACTGTTCTGCTCACAGTAAACACAGTCGGTAGTCTGGCGCTCCGTTTACAACGTCAACGGGATTTTTGAACGGAACTTGGCGCCAGATTCTACCGAATCTGTGGATATTATAAAACCAGGCTATTATTATGCAGGAAAGAAAATAGTTATTGTCTTTAAATTTCCTGTAATTTCTCCGGATGAATTCGAACTATATAAATTAACCATTGCCCATTTACCATTAACCATTAATATGCATCAATTAACTTTCGTCCCTCCTTAACCTTTCATCGCAACAAATAAGAAAGCGTTCATGTACATAGAGGCTGAATGCCCGAAGTACAACAGGTACTACCTCTGCGAGGAAAATATAAATCACCAGCCAAGAGATGATCCTGATTGTATCCACGATTTTATCTACAATCAAGCCATGAACACTTCATACCAGCCAACCTCTGTTTCTTTCACTAAAGAAGCCATGGAACAACTAGACGATAAGCATTACGTCCTTATTTTCCCCGAGACCACGAAGATCGAACTTTATTGTCAACGCCTGGAGTACAGCACGCTTCAAGGAAGTTACCTCGTTACCATTCCGCAAAATTGTAAGCTGCGAACCGGACGACTAACACTAGCAAACAATAATGATCAGATCAACGGACAGCCTCTGAAAATAACTGAAATCCCGAAGTATGCAAAAATCACAGGACCTATTAGACCTCATATCAAGCTCACCTCCTTGAACCTGGAGAAAATACACCAAATCCAAGATGATATAATCCAACAACATCCTGTGGACCTAGAACAAAGTGACGTCACGAACCAAGCACTCTTTCATACGAAAATACCTTTTTACGGAGCACTCTGCGGCGCGATTATCCTAGCTGTTGTAATCGCTGTTCATCGGCACAAGTCTTGCAACATAAACCTGGAAAAGAAGCCACGCGAAGAAACCTCAAAATTTCACCCGTACGAGAGTCCAGAAGAACCCCAGAAGAAGGACCGAATTCCGGCAACATTTGCCCTCAAGATTATCAAATAGTTGCCGAGCTAAGGGGGGAGGTGTTACGTACCCTAGTTACATGCATTTTGTTAATTCGCGATTTCGCAATTAGCAACCAGTGGCGTACGTGACTACAAATTGTCGACGCAGCAACCTCATTCCATGTTCATGGAAAAGTACGCGACTGGCGTCAAGTGCTGACACTGCAGCGTCGCTATGCCGCCCGGGCCGGGGCCCGCTGGCGCCACTTCGGTACTGACATCGTCCAAGTCCACTCAATAGCATCTTAGTTTAATTAATTGTAATAATTATAATTCTTTAATAAATAAGTTAATAGAATTTTGGTTTTTTTTAAACGCTACGGCTGTAGTCTACATAATTGACGTAAGGGGCAGCATCCGAGTCACAATATTTATGTCTTCCTATAAATCTAGGAGTGGCATCATTACTTTCCATTTGAGTCGGATGATTAGGAAATAAATTAGTAGACACTGGATCATGAACAGAGCTATTAATGTTTAAGGCTTTATTAGGACCACTTTCCTCACATTGGCACTGGCAGACGGTGTTGCCTTTCGAGTCACACTTGCTCCTTTTCCTATTGCAGTGTCTACAAATTCTGCGAGATGCACGTTTGCGATTTACAGATGTTTGATGTCCGGAGTAATCGGTATCTACAGTAGAATCGTCATGCTCGACAACAACATTATGCGCCACTGCGGGCACTGACGATAAGTCACATTCGTCATTTACTTGTAAAATATTAAAACTATTAGAAGCAAGAGTCCAAAAGACTTACCCGACGACGAAATTAAATACACTAAATAAAGAAAAATTAAATATATATAAAAATATGTACAAACTTATCCTAATCCGATAATTTAAAAATTTTAAACGATAATTTAAAAAAATTTTAAATAAAAAAACACGACCGCCAAATTTTATGCTTCCCGCGCTTTTTCAACATATTTACTTATTTGTTTATATTACCTATGTGAACTCCCTATCTTTTTTATACCTTCATAACGATAAGTAGGAGGATGGAAAAAATGTATTTGGTCTAACTTTACGCCAATGCACATTATTTCATTTATTTAATTTTTAATTTTTTTAATTAAAATTGTATACCAACTAATTGCTCCTTCAGGATTTATATTTGTTTTTTTTTCACGATTAAAACCGCCTAGAAAGTTTAGGCATTATAGTTGACGCATGCGCAGTACACATATTTTGCAATTTTTGCATACATTGATTCAACTAATAAAAATAGTAAATTAAACAAAAAACGAGTAATTTCGAAAGAGAACAAACGTGTTTTATATAAGAACAATCAAAATTGGATATTTACGAGTCATTAAGGATGAAAAAATATTAAAAATTGCATTAGGGAGGCTAACTTGTAGGTATATTTTTAAATATTTTTTTAAAATAAATAAATGCAGAACAAACAATTATTAACAGTGAACAATCAAGAACAAATGATGAACAAACGAATTAATCTATACTAATATTATAAAGAGGAAAGATTTGTTTGTTTGTTTGTTTCGAATAGGCTCCGAAACTACTGGACCGATTTGAAAAATTCTTTTTCCATTAGAAGCCGACATTGTCCCTGATGAACATAGGCTACCGTGAAACCTGGCGACTTTGCCAAAGGTTGTTAAATTTGCCATGACCCGACTTATAAGACAAAATAATTTATAACGTCAAAACTTTATGTTTCTTAACGTTTGCAATAACTTTGAAATAATTTTGAATATTTTGTTGGCAACATCTTTTTTTTTTTGACAACCCAGATTTGAAAAAATTGACATTTTTGTCCGTTACATTTTTCAACTGCTAAGTTCGTGGTAACTACGTGCTCCAGAACTTCAGTGTAAATAAGTGAGTTTTATGTTTTGTAGGTAAGTTAAATTTTAAAATAACATTCTTAATAGTGTTTTTTTATCAAAGTTATGGTAATTTACGTTCTATAAATTAATTTAGTCTTAAAATCACTGTTGGCAAATTTGCTAACCAGATACAAAGTTTTGGTGATGTAAACTTTGCCATGTTTTCTATGAGGCTAGGGCTGTCACAAAAATATTAAAAAAAAAATACTTTTATTGTTACTTAATTTCAAATCCAAATTATCATACTTCTATTATTTATATGGATGGATAAGTATTTGTTACTCTTTCAAGTAAAGACTACTTAACGGATTTTGCTCAAACGTAGATAACTATATCCTATATATTATTCTGATCTATAAAATAGTATCACATTAAGAGCTACGAGCTTAGAGTAGTAACCATGAACGCTATCACGGCAAAATCATGGGAGTCAGCTAATATAAGTATAAAATATTCAATTATTTTCATTATATCATTTTAGAACATGGGCGGTAGCCGTTCAAGACGTGTGCTGGGGAGTAGATCCTATAAAAATTATTCGGCTCAAATGTTAGACACCGCAGTGGATCTGGTAAGCCGCAAAATTATTTCATCTTTAGAGGCATCAAAGCAATTTCTAATTCCCAGAAGAACAATAGACAATAAAGTGAAAAAGAAACACCCAAAAAAGCCAGGAGCTCAGCAACGACTTACTGCTGCCGAAGAACTAGACATAATAAAAGTACTCACCGCGGCAGCAGATTTTGGGTCACCTGTATCGAGATTGGAACTTATACTCATCGTCCGCACATACTTGAACAAAAATAATAAGGGGCATTTGTTTAAACACAACCTTCCTGGAAAGTGGTGGGTTAAAAATTTTTTGAACCGCCATAAAGAAATGCTAACAGAAAGAGCCGTGCAAAACATTAAAAGAGTTCGCGCTTCTACTAATACTGATGACTTTGAAAATTATTTTGAAAATTTACGTAATTCTCTTGATAAAATACCGTCTAAAAACATTTTAAATTATGATGAGACTAATCTCTCGGATAATCCTGGTTCAACGAAATGTATTTTTAAACGTAAAGTAAAATATCCGGAACGTATAATGAATACTTCCAAAGGAAATATTTCTATAATGTTTGCTGCGACGGCGGATGGTACTCTGTTACCTACATATACCGTTTATAAGGCTGAGCATTTATGGACAACGTGGTGCGAAAATGGGCCTGGCAAAGCGCGATATAACAGGAGTAAATCTGGTTGGTTCGACTCGACAGTTTTCCAAGACTGGTTTAATTCAGTTATCATACCATGGGCAGACAAACTGGATGGTCCAAAGTTGATTATAGGCGACAATCTTTCAAGCCACCTTAATATTGATATAGTCAGTAAATGTGAAGAACGGAACATAAGATTTACTTTTTTACCACCAAACTCAACTCATATATCCCAGCCACTGGATGTGGCATTTTTTGGTCCCTTAAAAAGAAAATGGCGCGATATTTTGACCCAATATAAAATACATAATCCAGCAGAACCTCAAATTAACAAAGCCCACTTCCCCATGTTGTTAAAATCTCTATTAGAGGCTATAGAAATAAATAGTAAAGCAAATATCTGCGCTGGATTTAAGGCAACAGGCATAGTGCCTTTTAATCCCCAAACAATATTACGAAAGATACCCGATTATGAAGAGCAAAACAATTATACAATCGATACCGCGCTCTTAGATTATTTGAAAGCCAATCGTACAGCGAACCCTCTACAAAAATTAAGAAACAAAAAATTAAATATTACTCCAGGTAAGTCTATTTCCTCTCAAGAAGTTCAGTTATTCATGACGAAAAAGAAATCTAAGTTATCTAGAGAAACAAATCGAAGTAACATTAACGAAGCTCAACAAACTTTTCTTGATCTAGAAACGAATCTTGATGCAGAGCCAGTGATCGATGAGCCTAATTCAAAAACCCGACCAAAGGTTACTATTCTTTCAGAAGTCAGATTTAGTCCATATAATTGCGCCTATGCAGATTTGACAAAGATGCTTCCACAGAATCTTAAAAAGGTAGATAAAAGCTACAACATATTCAAATCTGAAAGTAAGGAGAATCTGCCCGTAATTCAACCTGAAGAAGAATTTTTAGAGTACATAGATTACGAAAACCAAATGCCATCAACGTCTGCAGATAATAAAAGGTTGATACTTAAAAAACCGGAGTCATGTAATGCAAAAAAGAAGATAAAGAGAGACAATAGTGACGACAATAGCGAAAATAGTGACAGTTATTCCTTAAGAGATACTTCTGAAGATGAATGTTTTATACCATCGGAATCAGAGTCATGTGAAGATTTTGAAGAACAAAATGTACAAAATACAGTGAAAAAATGTGAAACTCTTCGGATTGATAGTTACGTTTTAGTTAAATTTTGTGGGCCAAAAACCAACAAATACTATGTTGGAAAAGTATTGGATATTATTGATGATTCTGGTATGTATGTTAAATTTATGAGGAACAGAAAGGAAGAATTTTATTGGCCACATATCGATGACATTAGTTATACAGTAAAAAGTGACATCGAAATTATCCTAGGAATCCCTCACGAGGGTCGAAGAGGTACTTTAAGATTTGACTGTATCGACTTTTCAAAGTATAATGTTCAATAATATGGTTATGTGCCCATCGGTATGTCATTTATGATGATTCCTAAATGATTGATGAATGGTGAATGATTTTATAATTAGGTACATTAAGTATTTTCATATTTAATGATAACTTAAAAAAATTTAACCCCAAATTTTGTCTTATGCTTGATTATGTTTCTTGTTACAACTGATTAACAAAGTCTTTGCTTTATCTTGAACACTAAATATTTTTTTAAATTTCTTGGGCTCTTATCATTTTAGTCTTTGGTTTTACAAAATTATCAAGTTTACCTTACAAAAAAAAATTGATACTTTCCTTTATGTTATTGTGATTTATGTCGATCTCATATTATTATCTCGTTAAGGGTTTTTTTATTTATTGATAAGTTTAAAGATTTTAAGTTCCTAAACACTATCATAAGATTGGATAAGTTTATCATTGTAACTGATTACCAAAAGTATTATTTAATTTATCCTATCTTTATTAAAGCGTATTTTATAACCTATATAATAATATTTTAATAAGATAATTTACTGATAGACTGAAAGATTTTATGCTCCTAAGTATTATTTTATACTTGTTTGAATATATGGTTAAAATAACTGATTATACTATGTAGGTACCCTATATTTATTAAAGTTTTTTTAAAACCTTAATATTTTTTAATCTTGTGACAACCCTGACTCTCATTTCTATTTTGTTTGAAAAAATCTAAAAAGGGCGGCTAAATTTGCCACATTGTAGATATTTCCATTACTAGCCGAGAATATGATAGAATTTTAGTATAATTTTACTGTGACCAAGCCTGTGGCAATGACAACAGTGGCATTTTACAGTAATTCCATTTATTTCATTTAAAATTTGGGTATGGCAATCTTACCAAAAGTGATGGTTAACTTTGCCATTTTTGTTTTTGGACTTAAATATCAATTATATTTAAGAAAACAATAGATATTTGGTTACATTTCAACTATGCATAAAATGCACTATCAAGCTGATTGATTGCTTTTTTATATTCTCATAGAGATTTTTTGAGAAAAACCTTTCCAAACTTTTTTATCCGCCAAAAAGTGGCAAAGTTGCCAGGTTTCACGGTACTTTTTTTTTTTTAATTCTTTTTTTTTGTTTTATGTTTGTTTTAATGTTTCCGAAGCGAAGCGAGGGCGGGTCGCTAGTAGAAAATAAGTATACAATAGGAAAAAAAATTTTTTTTGAGGGGCTAACTTCATTCACCTCACAACTTCACTCCTCGCGTTCCCGCCAAAAAGTCCACCTCTCGTATTTTTTTTTTAAGTGATTTTATGACCTGATAAGTAAGACCTTTAAGTCATGTCTTATTTTAATTTATATTCTTATTTTTATGAAAAATGAAAATATGGAGTGAAATGAAATGAAGATGATTAATTATCGATAAAGATGATTATTAATTATCGAAGTCGTCGTGGCCTAACGGATAAGACGTCCGGTGCATTCGTGTTGAAGCGATGCACCGGTGTTCGAATTCCGCAGGCGGGTACCAATTTTTCTAATGAAATACGTACTCAACAAATGTTCACGATTGACTTCCACGGTGAAGGAATAACATCGTGTAATAAAAATGAAACCCGCAAAATTATAATTTGCGTAATTACTGGTGGTAGGACCTCTTGTGAGTCCGCACGGGTAGGTACCACCGCCCCGCCTATTTCTGCCGTGAAGCAGTAATGCGTTTCGGTTTGAAGGATGGGGCAGCCGTTGTGACTATACTGAGACCTTAGAACTATATCTCAAGGTGTGTGGCGCATTTACGTTGTAGATGTCTATGGGCTCCAGTAACCACTTAACATCAGGTGGGCTGTGAGCTCGTCCACACAGCTAAGCAATAAAAAAAAAAAAAAAAATTTGAGACATTAATCAACTGGGATGAAATTTAATGAAATGAGATGATATGGGATGAAATATAATCGCAGTAAAATGGTGGTCATTTACTGAGATTTTTTCAGTGGACTTTTTGGAGGAACCCGAGAAGTTACGTCCAGCAGCTTTGTTTCATTTTCCCACATTTGTGCACTTTCACAGATATTAAACAGTTAATAAACCACCGTTATTACACATTTAAACCTGAAGAAACACTAAATAGACAAAATAAAATAAATCACACAACTTCACTTCTCCCATTCCCGCCAAAAAGTCCCCACCTCTCGTATTGTTCATTTACCCCATAGATTATACATATATAAAGTGTATAATCTATGATTCCAACTTCTACCAACGCAACTCATATCTGCCATCTAGTGAGATTATTAGATCATTAATGCCTAAACGTTTCAAAAATGACGTCGCCGCAGAAGTAAGATGACGCTAGTTGAATGTTTTTTTCCTTTGTATGAGAGTTGCACCCCCCCACTGAAGTAGGAAACCTATGGAAATGAAACGTCAACAAAAAATTCGTGCCACTGTGACGTCATCTGACCACAAAACATGGCGGTTTTAGTGCTGTACAAAAGATTTCAATGTTATCAGGTTTTATCATTCCGATTTGAGCAACCGACGCGCGTGGACGTGCTCATTGTTCGTTCGATCGCCCGACCTCGGTTCGTGGCACATCTGGCGTCCTAGTGTTTTGTCGGAAGTGACTACCGGTGATAATAGATCATTGTTCGTGACACATCTGTGGCCCAAGTGTTTCTCGGAATTTGTACCTGCGCCTAATTGCAAGGCATTGCCGCCCGGGAACTGTGCAGTGGTTCTATTCACTCTAATTCTATTATATTTATTCTATTCACTAAAATTTCTAAAATTCCTAGACTCGCTTCGGCCAATTTAGTGTTACCGACGCAGGGGCCTCGCCGCAAGGCGAGCGCGTGTTTAAGTCCCGGGGCAGCCCCCCCTGGGCAGTCCGAAGAAATGGAGTTCTCTCCAACCAACACACTGCTCGCGGAATTCTTAAGCGAGAAATACCCGGCCCTCGAAGCAGAATTTTTAGCTTACAAAGCTAAACGCGCCGTGAACTGCTCTGCCGTGCCCGCCGCGCCCGCCGTTTCCGCCACGCCTGCCATTCCCGCGTCCCCTGCAAGCGCGCGCAAAGCTCCCGCGCCGTACACCGCAGCTTCCGTCGCGCCCAGCACACCCGTGTCCCCCATACTCCCGCGAAAAACTCCCGCGTCTACCGCGGCAGCTTCCGTTCTACCTCAGCGATCGTCTGCGGCCTCCGTCGCGTCCGCCGCTCCCGCGCCTTCTTCCTCGTCCTCCGACTCTGACTCGGATATGGAGGTTGACCTCGTTCCCGCCTCATTGACAGATGGATTCACCCTCGTGCAAAAGGGTAAAAAGCGCGCCGCGGAGTCCCGAGCTTCCGCGGCCGCTAAAATAAGCAAAGCCGCGAACGCGTCACGCCCCCGCCCTCCGACCCCCGTCGCTCCCTGTCCCCGTGCCACGCCGTCGCCGCGCCCGGTGGCACAAACGAGAAATCAGGCCCCTCCTCCGTTGATTCTTCAAGAGAAGGCTGCTTGGGACCGTGTCTCCCTGGCCCTTAAGGCCAAGAACATAAATTTTGTCAGTGCCCGTAACCTCGCGAACGGGATACAGATAAAAGTAGCAACACCCGACGACCATAGAGCCCTCTCAAGCTACCTCCGAAAGGAGCGTATAAGTTATCATACGTATACGCTCCAGGAGGAGCGTGAGCTCCGTGCAGTCATACGTGGCATCCCCAAGGAGTTAGATGCCGAGCTCGTAAAGGCCGACCTACTCGAACAAGGCCTACCCGTAAACTCCGTGCACCGCATGCACACAGGACGCGGGAGGGAGCCATACAATATGGTTCTCGTCGCCCTCCAGTCTAACCCCGAGGGTAAGCAAATCTTTAACGTCCGAACGGTCTGTAGGCTTTCCGGAATCACCGTGGAAGCCCCTCATAAAAAAGGCACTCTGAGCCAGTGCCACAATTGTCAGTTGTACGGGCATTCTTCCCGTAATTGTCACGCGCGCCCTCGATGCGTCAAGTGTTTGGACGATCACTCCACGACTCTTTGCACTCGCGATCAAAAAACTGCGACTGAACCACCTAGCTGCGTCCTGTGCCGAACACAGGGTCACCCCGCGAATTACCGTGGATGCCCCCGAGCCCCTAAAATAAATCGCCGCGTCGCGCGCCAAAACCGCCTCCGAGCTTCCGGCCCTGACATCAAAGCCACGGCACCCTCTGTGCCGAAGGCTAAGCCTGCTTACGTGCCGGCGCCGGTGCCCAGCGGCTCGGCCTGGGCTAAACCGTTGCCGTACACGAACACGGCTGTAGCTCCCTCCTCCGCGATTCGTCCCGCCCCCGCGATACGTCCCTCCCCCGTGATTCGTTCCTCCCCCGCGACCAGCACTCCGACCGCGTCCGACAATCTCGCTCTAGCGATCGACTTTTTTCAGTCGATCAACTTTGAGTGTGTTAATGCTTTGGGTGACGCCATTCGCGCCGCCTCCACTGCACAACACTTCATCGCCGTTGTGCAAGAATACGCTGACGTATACGCGTCCTTAAGTACGTACGTCCTCCCCTCACTCCGCCGGTAATCAATGGCGTACATAAGTAGAATAAAGCCCCTATCCGTAACGATAGGATTTTTAACGCTTACGGTCTCGCAAATCAACGTGATCAGGTTTGTGATTTTTTGCGTGACCATCAAATTGACATCTTTTTGGTGCAGGAGACCCTGCTTAAGCCCGCGCGCCGCGACCCTAAAATCGCGAACTATAACATGGTTAGGAACGACAGGCTCACTGCTCGTGGTGGTGGTACCGTCATTTACTATAGACGAGCCCTGCACTGCGTCCCACTCGACCCCCCCGCGCTTTCTAACATCGAAGCATCAGTATGCCGAATCTCACTGACTGGACACGCGCCGATCGTTATCGCGTCCGTTTATCTTCCACCGGATAAGATCGTTCTAAGCAGTGATATCGAGGCGCTGCTCGGCATGGGAAGCTCTGTCATTCTGGCGGGCGACCTAAATTGTAAACACGTCAGGTGGAACTCACATGCCACAACCCCGAATGGCAGGCGACTTGACGCGTTAGTCGATGATCTCGCCTTCGATATCGTCGCTCCGCTAACCCCTACTCACTACCCGCTAAATATCGCGCATCGCCCGGATATACTCGACATAGCGTTATTAAAAAACGTAACTCTGCGCTTACACTCGATCGAAGTAGTTTCAGAGTTAGATTCAGACCACCGTCCCGTCGTTATGAAGCTCGGTCGCGCTCCCGATTCCGTTCCCGTCACGAGGACTGTGGTGGATTGGCACACGCTGGGCATCAGCCTGGCTGAATCTGATCCACCATCGCTCCCGTTTAGCCCGGACTCTACCCCGTCTCCTCAGGATACCGCTGAAGCCATAGACATCTTAACGTCACACATCACCTCGACATTAGATAGGTCATCGAAGCAAGTTGTAGCGGAGGACTTCCTTCAACGCTTCAAATTGCCCGACGATATTAGGGAACTCCTTAGAGCTAAGAACGCGTCGATCCGCGCCTACGATAGGTACCCTACCGTGGATAATCGTATTCGAATGCGTGCCCTACAACGCGACGTAAAGTCTCGCATCGCCGAAGTCCGAGATGCCAGATGGTCTGATTTCTTAGAAAGACTCGCGCCCTCCCAAAGGTCTTACTACCGCTTAGCTCGTACTCTCAAATCGGATACGGTAGTAACTATGCCCCCCCTCGTAGGCCCCTCAGGCCGACTCGCGGCGTTCGATGATGACGAAAAAGCAGAGCTACTGGCCGATACATTGCAAACCCAGTGCACGCCCAGCACTCAATCCGTGGACCCTGTTCATGTAAAATTAGTAGACAGTGAGGTAGAACGCAGAGCCTCCTTGCCACCCTCGGATGCGTTACCACCCGTCACCCCGATGGAAGTTAAAGACTTGATCAAAGACCTACGTCCTCGCAAGGCTCCCGGTTCCGACGGTATATCTAACCGCGTTATTAAACTTCTACCCGTCCAACTCATCGTGATGTTGGCATCTATTTTCAATGCCGCTATGGCGAACTGTATCTTTCCCGCGGTGTGGAAAGAAGCCGACGTTATCGGCATACATAAACCCGGTAAACCAAAAAATCATCCGACGAGCTACCGCCCGATTAGCCTCCTCATGTCTCTAGGCAAACTGTATGAGCGTCTGCTCTACAAACGCCTCAGAGACTTCGTCTCATCCAAGGGCATTCTCATCGATGAACAATTCGGATTCCGTACAAATCACTCATGCGTTCAACAGGTGCACCGCCTCACGGAGCACATTCTTGTAGGGCTTAATCGACCAAAACCGTTATACACGGGAGCTCTCTTCTTCGACGTCGCAAAAGCGTTCGACAAAGTCTGGCACAACGGTTTGATTTTCAAACTATTCAACATGGGCGTGCCGGATAGTCTCGTGCTCATCATACGGGACTTCTTGTCGAACCGCTCTTTTCGATATCGAGTCGAGGGAACCCGCTCCTCCCCACGACTTCTCACAGCTGGAGTCCCGCAAGGCTCTGTCCTCTCACCCCTCCTGTTTAGCTTATTCGTCAACGATATTCCCCGGTCGCCGCCGACCCATTTAGCTTTATTCGCCGACGACACGATTGTTCACTATTCTAGTAGAAATAAGTCCCTAATCGCGAAGAAGCTTCAGAGCGCAGCTCTAGCCCTAGGACAGTGGTTCCGAAAATGGCGCATAGACATCAACCCAGCGAAAAGTACTGCGGTGCTATTTCAGAGGGGAAGCTCCTCACGGATTTCCTCCCGGATTAGGAGGAGGAATCTCACACCCCCGATTACTCTCTTTAGACAACCCATACCCTGGGCCAGGAAGGTCAAGTACCTGGGCGTTACCCTGGATGCATCGATGACATTCCGCCCGCATATAAAATCAGTCCGTGACCGTGCCGCGTTTATTCTCGGTAGACTCTACCCCATGATCTGTAAGCGGAGTAAAATGTCCCTTCGGAACAAGGTGACACTTTACAAAACTTGCATAAGGCCCGTCATGACTTACGCGAGTGTGGTGTTCGCTCACGCGGCCCGCACACACATAGACACCCTCCAATCCCTACAATCCCGCTTTTGCAGGTTAGCTGTCGGGGCTCCGTGGTTTGTGAGGAACGTTGACCTACACGACGACCTGGGCCTCGAATCAATTCGGAAATACATGAAGTCAGCGTCGGAACGATACTTCGATAAGGCTATGCGTCATGATAATCGCCTTATCGTTGCCGCCGCTGACTACTCCCCGAATCCTGATCATGCAGGAGCCAGTCACCGTCGACGCCCTAGACACGTCCTTACGGATCCATCAGATCCAATAACCTTTGCATTAGATGCCTTCAGCTCTAATACTAGGAGCAGGCTTAGGGACCCCGGTAACCGTACTCGTCGAACTCGACAAAGAGGTCGACGTGCAACCTAACCTATGCATCAGCCCGCTGAGTTTCTCGCCGGATCTTCTCAGCGGGTCGCGATTCCGATCCGGTAGTAGATTCATTTGCGAAGCAGCTACTCTTGAGTTGTTAGGTCTCCTTTGGAGGCGCTCGGGCAGTTGTTAGCAAATCCCGCTCCTCTTGGCTGAGCCTTTGCTCGCCCACCTGTCCTGGTGAAACTGGAAAGGCCTTCGGGCCACCAGTAAACTTTCAATCATAAAAAAAAAAAAAAATATCAGGTTTTATCGATAAACGTTCTTGGCTCATTTTATTTTAAATATTGTTGAGTATTATTTATTTGTAGAATTTATACTTTAATGGGAAGTAATTAGGTATATTGTTATGTGCAAATATGATATGATTTAGATGTGTGAAATCTAAGACAAGTTCGTCCTTCGAGTTTGCCAAGTAAACGATATGATGATTTTTGAAAGTTGCTACACTGATTTTATAAAGTTGTCGTTTGTCGCAAAACATAAGATATGGCGTAGTACAGTGCCATCTGCCCATTTCTAGCATGCTAAATGTTATCGTATTTTGAGTAAGTGTTTTTCTTAGACTATTACAATATATTTTAATTGTTTTGCTGACTCTAAAGTCCGTAACACACTACCGCAGCGCACCTCAAGGAAGGTGCGCCGCACCATTTGAATCACTTTCACTTGAGAGTGATTCAAATTTTAAACTTATCAAGGGACCGCGTGAAAAAAAAAACACCTACAGAACATTTATTCATTATTAAAAACGTCATTCCTTGTGACTTCCTCTCTAAAATAACTTAATTATTAAATATTTAACGAATTTACAATAGTGTTTTACTCACTGCGGAATAAAACTATTTTATTTAAATAGTTCCGAAGAGATTTTGTCGGTAGCCTTTTTCCCGAAATATCTAAACAGAATGTCTAAATATGTTTTGATGACATATTTTAAAGAGGTATTTATGATTAGTGTCATGATCAATAGATTCCGACCGAAAAATGGTGTCCGATTTTTCGGATGAGGGCTCCATAATGAATTTAAATATATATAGATAATAGTTTTGGGGCATCGACTTTCTTGAGATCCTATAAAATACGTTTTAATTATTATTTTTGTATGTTTTAAGCATGATAAAATTATAAATTTTGTGGGTAGTTGTGTGTTGAAACGGAAATACTGTGTTTTTTGTGGAAATAGTGTAAAATAAAGGAAAATTACAATATAATTACTTATATGATTTATTCTATCAAGTAACTGCACCTACCAGCTGGAAAAGTGTTATCTTTACAATCAATCACTTCTGCACACTTCACTAAACTGTTACTATGAATCCACTTGAATCTTCACTGACTGAGATGTCAGAGTTGTTTAATGCACGTATGGCGAAGTTTGAAGCTCAGCTCAACAAGTCTTCAGAACCCTCAATCACATCATCAAGCTTGGCAACGGAATTTTCATCATTTCGGACATTTATTACTGAGGCACTCAATAACTTGCAACAGCAAGTGGAGACGCTTGCTCGTATGCAGGACAATACAGAGACTCGCAGCCGTAGAAAAATGCTGATTATTCATGGAGTCACTGAGACTAAGGGTGAGCAAATTGAACAGGCACTATCTGATTTCATAAGCAGTCGTCTTGCTGTAGCTGAGTTTTCCCCAACTGATATTAAACGATGTCACCGTATGAAACGATTGTCAGCATCTGATGGCCCTCGGCCCATCCTAGTAAAATTCCAAACATATGAAATGCGCAGTCAGGTTTGGTTTTCTAAAACAAAACTGAAGGGCACCGGCTTTACTGTTTCGGAGTTTCTGACGAAGGCGCGCCACGGCATTTTCATGGCTGCACGGAGTAGATTCGGCATGAAGAAGGTCTGGACCAAGGATGGCTGCGTCTACATTTTGGGAGAGGATGGCATCAAACATCGAGTCTTCACGCAGCGAGATCTTGATCGTCTGCAAAAGAACACTTCGGAAGCAATCCCAGAGGTTGATGCTGCTCCTAAGCGCGCTGTTACAAAGCCGGCTGTAGTAAAGGTTAAACGCGCTGCTGCTAGAAAGTAACAGTGATAATTTTGTTTCCTGTACTCTTCATTCGTGTGCAAAACATGGGACAAAACGAAATTAGTTCTCCTTATTTCTCTCATTTATTTTGTTTTATGTTTTAATTGTCGTAGTATTAATCTGAAAACTACCTGTTTTCTATCTTACAAATAGTTTAAATATTTGTCGGTACATTAATTTTAAATAATTTTAATTTTAAATTTGGCTGAGTGACAGTGAACGATATTGAATTATTGATCGTTGCTTTACTAACTGTCAACTGTAAAAAGGCAAAAGGATCATCACCCATACAGAATAGATTCACGTAATAAAATTCTAAAGTCACACTTACTGAACAAAAGAATTATTTGAGGAATTTCATTATAATATTATCTTTTCACTGTTACCCATGCTTTTGGTTTGTATTTCTTTATTTTTAATGTTTCATTTCTTTCTTAATACTGTCTTCTTTTTTTTTTTCTTACTTTTTAAAGTTTTTTTTTTTTATTTATTTTTTATTTCAATTTTTTTATATAATTTTAATTTTTTTCTTTTTTACCTGATATCTTTTTATTAATTGATTGCATTAATTATTACGTTTGATTTAAATATTCTGTTTTGTATTTCAATTTTCACGTATTTTTTTATCTTTTGGCTTGTTTTGTCTCTGTTTTATTTAAATTAATATTTCATAGACACTTTCCCAGTTGGTGGGAGTTATTAGTATTATTAATTAGTGTATTTATCTATAATCATATTTATACATTTTTTTTCTTCTTTTTTAATTGTATATATATATTTGCTTATATGTTCAATTCAACAGATACAAGTGAATCTGAAACTTTTTATTCAGCTAACAGCGATGATAGCGATATTAGTGTGCCTTCTTTAGCAGAAACATTGTCTTCACGGTTCTCTGGTGTTCCTAGGAATTTTAATGTCGTTCATATCAATGCCCAGAGTATTGCGGCTCATTTCCCTGACATGCTTGCAAGTTTTGATTCTAAGAATATTCATGCTATACTTGTTTCAGAGTCTTGGCTTAAGCCATGTCTTCCTTCTACATCTTATACCATTCCGGGTTTTCAACTTTTTAGGAACGATCGTATTAATGGCGGTGGTGGTGGCGTTGCCATTTATATCCGTTCGTATTTTAATTGTGCAGTTGTTAATGTATCGGCACAGCCTACGCCGCCATATGCGGGCGAGCACTTATTTCTTGAAATAGAACTTCAACACACGAAGATGTTACTTGGTGTTTATTATTGTCCTTCGTCAAGTATAGATTTCTTTACTTCTTTTGAAACTCTACTAGAAAATACAATGCCTTCATATACTCATACCATTATCATGGGTGACTTTAACACATGCATACTTAAAAACAATTCTCGAACCACTTTATTTCGCTCGATGATCGAATCAGTAAACTTAACTGTTCTACCGTTGAACTCGACTCATCATTTTCCAAACTGTGCTCCTTCACTTCTTGACCTTATTTTCGTTTCTTCTCGTGACCACGTGGCTGACCATGGACAGTGTTCAGCTGACGCTTTCTCATACCATGATCTTATCTTCGTTTCATATAAAGTACGACTTCCCAAAGCAAAATCAAAAACTCTTCTGCTGCGCAGTTTTAACGGTATGGATCTTGAAAGTCTTCGAGAAGATGCTGGCAGCATTGACTGGACTGCTTTGACGTGCTCTACCTCAATCAATGAGAAAGTTGATCAGTTCAATGCCAAGCTAACTGATCTATATGACAAGTATGCACCCTTCCGACCAGTAAGAATTAAACATATGCCAGCGCCGTGGCTTACTGATGAAATTAAAAGTCTATTGACCAGGAAGGCAGCTGCTAAATTAAAATATAAAAAAAAACCAACCCCTGACAATAGTACAAATTATCACCGAATCCGCAATCACTGCAACAGAGTGTGTAGGGATGCACAACGCCAGCATATCCATAGTGCTATCGAAAATGGTGATCCAGCTAGAGTCTGGAAATTTCTTAAATCACTGGGGATTGGAAAATTACAACATGACTCTCATCTATCACATTCGAGTATTGATTTATTAAATCAACATTTCTGTGCGTCATCCCTTTATGACGGGACAATTAAATCTAATACATTAAATCACATTTTATCTCTTCCGATCCCAAATTGTTCTCCATTTGTTTTTAATCACCTAACGGCTTGTGATGTTAAGCGGAGCATATTATCCATAACTTCCAATGCTGTTGGAAGTGACTGTGTGGCCCGTAATATGATCCTTCCTATCCTAGACCAAATCCTTCCCATTATTTGTCATATCCTGAATGAATCATTATCTAGCGGCATCTTTCCAAAGGCTTGGAAAGAAGCACAGATTACACCACTTCCAAAAAAGCCGAATCCTACATCCTTTTCAGAATACCGTCCAATTTCCATTCTACCGTTTCTTTCAAAGGTTTTAGAACGCCTGATTCACAACCAGCTCAGTGAGTTTCTTACGAGAAACGAGCTTTTAAACCCTTATCAGTCCGGCTTTCGTCCTGGCCATAGCACGGTCACAGCCCTGGTGCATATTACGGATGCCATCAGATTTGGCATGGAGAGTGGGAAACTGACGGTGTTGGCATTGCTGGATTTCAGTAATGCTTTTGGCACCGTCGATTTCGACATACTTCTAGCCATCCTTAGCTCCATTAACATATCTCCAACCGTGGTTGATTGGTTTCGCAGTTACCTGTCTGGTCGCCGACAGCGTATTCACTGTGAGAATGCTTATTCTTCATGGTGTGAAACGCACGTAGGTGTACCGCAGGGTGGCGTTTTATCTCCTTTACTCTTTTCAATTTTTATAAATTCTATTTCTTTACAACTTACTTCTTCCTACCACCTGTACGCAGATGATCTACAGATATATACGCAAACTTCTTTACCAGAGCTGACCAACGCGATAAAGATCCTGAACAATGACTTATCGATATTGTCCCGTTGGAGTAAGTCTCATGGATTGAGGGTGAACCCGTCAAAGACACAGGTCATTGTTGTCGGTAGTTCAAGAATGTGTTCGAAAGTTACATGGTCGCAGCTTCCGGCTATTTTATTTGACGGCGCACAAATTCCTATCAGCGATACTGTGAAAAATTTGGGTATCTTAATTGATAAAAACCTTTCATGGAACGCACAAATAAAAGAGGTTAGCCGGAAGGTGTTTGCATCAGCTGGATCGTTGAGACGGTTACGAAATTTTCTTCCAACTGCCACTAAAACTGCGCTTGCACAGTCTTTACTTCTTCCAATTCTTGACTACGCTGATTCCAGTTATCCGGATCTAACCGAAACACAACTTGATAAACTTGAGCGGCTACAAAATTTCTGCATAAGATTCATATTTGGGTTACGGAAATATGATCATATATCTGAATTTCGCACTAAGCTCAAGTGGTTACCAATTCGCCTTCGCCGCAATACTCATGTCCTTTCTTTACTATACTGTACTCTCTTTAGCCCCCATACCCCTACATATCTCAAAGAACGTTTCGAGTTCCTAGGTGATACGCATAATTTTTCTCTGAGATCATCAGATAACCTGAGACTGAAAATGCCGGTGCATTCATCATCATTCTTTGACAATTCATTCACCGTCCAGGCGGTTCGATTGTGGAATGCTCTGCCGGATGCAGTGAGAAGTGCTCCAACTTTAAACTGTTTTAAAAGAATGTTGAAGGAACACTACTTATCTGCTTAGTGCTGTTTGTTGCATCATTATCATTTATAATTTCCATACTGTTGATTTATTATGTGTGTGTAAGTATATTAGTATGTATTGTATGTAAGTATGTATATTGGTATATATTATATTATGTAAACGGTATATATCTGTTTATTATATGTATATATTTTCTATAATAATGTATTGTATATGGTACACCGCAACATACCTGCTATATTTTTTATATTTTACAGAATTTCTGTAAATTAAACGGTTGTCTGGAAGAGATCGCTTTTAGCGATAAGACCGCCTATTGTACATATGTGCTTTTTGACTGTTTTTTTAAAATGTAAATTGTGTTGGTGTGCAATAAAGTGTATTCTCTCTCTCTCTCTCTAAATTTTATATAAGCAATCATATTAAATCGATATCAAAGTCAATAAATCCACAGATTCGGTAGAATCTGGCGCCAAGTTCCGTTCAAAAATCCCGTTGTAAACGGAGCGCCAGACTACCGACTGTGTTTACTGTGAGCAGAACAGTTGTTTGAGGTTGCGAAATTTTATTTTCCACAGATTCGGTAGAATCTGGCGCCAAGTTCCGTTCAAAAATCCCGTTGTAAACGGAGCGCCAGACTACCGACTGTGTTTACTGTGAGCAGAACAGTTGTTTGAGGTTGCGAAATTTTATTTAATTCTACGGTACTTCTGGTTCCTAAATTGTACATTATATCAATCACTCACAACTTTATTTTACTGATATTAACTAGTTATATCAAATACAACAATTAATCTACTTGAAATTATTAATTTTATCACCACAAACTATGGCTCGCTCAAAAATTTCGATCCTGACTTTTTTCGATGTAAAAAGTGACATGCCACAGACTATAAATATTCGAGAATGGTAATCTACGGCCGCCAGGGTGCGCTGGAATTATTCCTATTTGTAATGGATTTTATGACCTGGTAACTGAGACCTTTAAGTCATGTCTTATTTTAATTTATATTCATATTTTTATGAAAAATGATATTATGGAGTGAAATGAAATGTGATATTATGGAGTGAAATGAAATGAAGATGATTAATTTGAGACATTAATCAAATGGGATGAAATGAAATGAGATGAGATGATATGGAATGAAATATAATCTCAGTAAAATGGTGGTGGTCGTTTACTAAGATCTCAGTGGACTTTTTGGAGGAAACCGAGAAGTTACGTACAGCGTCTTTGTTTAATTTTCCCACATTTGTGCACTTTCACAGATATTAAACAGTTAATAAACCACTATTATTACACATTTAAACCCGAAGAAACACTAAATAAACAAATTAAAACAAATCACACAACTTCACACCTCGCGTTCCCGCCAAAAAGTCATTATTCCTACATAAACTGTAGCTTCAAGGGGATAGTTTGCAGTTCTTATTGAACGGTTTATACATTAAATAACGTTAATGTTGTTACTGTTAGTATTTTAGTTTAAGTACTGCCGAAGCAAGTACTGTTGTTACTGTTGGAGAAACAATTTTGTTTTGTAATGTAATACCGAAATACTTTACGAGATGGCGTTACAAAAAATCCCTTCCCAAAACTATAAAACCGTTGTGATTGTCTACGAATAATAAATAATATAATAACTAATATTTATTCGTAGGTGATTGTTTAAGATGCTATGAATATTTCGGTTTTGATTTCATCAAAATAACTTGAACTTTACTATTGAATTCCGAAGAAAATTCTAATTAAGGCTGAGTTAAGTTCAGCTTTTTATTTAAGCCTCTTACTGTAGTTTTTAAATTACATTTATGCGGATTGATGTTTCAAGGCTTTCAGATTTTAATTTTAAATTCTGAAATAATTAAGAACAGCGTCATCTACCCTTCACATTTGAAACAAAATTTAATTCGGTTTAAATTTGTAAAAGTTGATGTTGATTATTATTACACTGTAACGCAGCGTTCCGTTTCGCGGGGCAACAGCAGCCAAAGGGAATGTGACTCAGGTCCGTGCCGCGACGACCCACCCCGCGCTACCCGCGCCCGCGCATCTGTTGCATCATTCGCACCCCCAATTAGTGCGCGCCAGACTCTGAAGCGGAATACACGCGTCCCCGGTCGATACCGGAACTGACAACCCGAGAGTCTCATGCTAGTCGGGCACCTAACATTAAACTGGCAGCCCAAGCGCGGGCCCTTTAACTAGTATTTCGGAGTGAATCTACGTAATTACGACACGTACTCGTCGTCAGTCACGGCGTCAATCCGATTTTCAAGACGTTGAAGAAGAAATTGGTTCAATCGCGGGACCGACGCCAACATTTACCGCAAACAACATGGAGTCATTACAAGAAAGTCAAATGGCAGCATTCGAACGCCTACTCGACCGAGTTTTTGAGCATAAAACTCAACTCGAATCATCAGCAACACCGACGTCGGAGCCGACATCGCCGCCTTCCTCGACGCCCGCTCACCATTCTGGGAACTTCGCGTCATGCACGGCGCGGTTCAGCGGAGCGCCCGGCGTCTCACTCGACGGTTTCCTTGACGCGGTCGAATCATACAAAGATTGTGCTGACGTAGGACACGCCATCGCGTTACGAGGACTCTCGATGTTACTAACCGGAAATGCAGCCGTGTGGTGGCAAGGCGTTAAAGCTAGCATCACTTCCTGGGACGACGCTTTATCATCGTTACGAAGCGCTTTCGGTGATTGCAGACCGCCCCATCGAGTCTACTTAGAGCTCTTCAAAATGTCGCAAGGACAAAGAGAGAAGACGGAGATCTTCGTTGCCAGAGCACGAGCCCTACTAGCTCGACTCCCACCTGGTGACCTTAGTGAGAAAGTTCAAATTGATATGCTTTACGGCCTTCTACACCGTCGTGTTCGTAAAAGATTAAGAAGAGACGAAATAACTTCATACGACACGTTATTAAAGAAAACGCGCCATATCGAGGACTCCATCTACGAGACCAGTCCGCCTGAATTTATTCATCATCCTCAGCGAGCGACGCCACGTTCATCGGGTAGTACCGTAGGCGAAGTTCCCACCGGTGCTTCGACTTTGCAGCATACATACGCGCGGATGACGCCGCGGAAAATATTCAACTCGGGCGCCGCTGGCGGCCCGCCACGCGGCGACAGCGCTGCGCCGAGCACCGTTCGAGTCCCCGCGCCTCGCTACACGAACACTGATAATGTATCATCTACGTCGATTGTTAAAAGACTGTTCTGTGTTTATTGCAAAAAGTACGGACATATTCGTGATGAGTGTTTAAAATTAGCGTCAAAAACTAAATTCGACAACGAAAATACGCAAGCTGTATCCTCGTGTTACGGGTGTGGTACCAAAGGTGTTACTCGGTCTCAGTGTACAAAGTGTAACGCAAGTTATTACGCCGTCGACGCTGCACGGACCCGATCAGTCACATCCGATTTACCTATTGGTAAAGTAAATACACAGCTGTCAAGTTCAGTGAACTCTATTCATCGCGACAGCTCGTTGCATACAGCTTGCACTTCAAACACCGTAAAGTCGTCCATTTATATTAATAATCGTAAACAATGTTTTGTTGATAATGAAAATAATTATTATCCTACCGATTTTAAGGCGATTCTTCCTCCGCGCTTTTTCGGTACTGATAACAAGGTTAGACTTCAAAATTAGATTCCGATAGAGGCACCCGTCACGTGCGGACGTGCCCATCGACCACTCGATCGCCCGGCCTTTGTTCGCCCGGCTTTTGTTAGCCCGGCCATTGTTCGCGCGGCCTGTGTTCGTGGTACATCTGCCGACCAAGTGTTTTTCCTGGAAGTTTTTATTTGTTTTGTTTCCTTTCGTTATTTCTGTGTTCGTGGTACATCTGCCGACAAACTGCTTTCCTGGAAGTGTTTAATTGTTTTGTTTCTTTTTGTTATTTCGGTTTTGTTGTGTTTTTTTCTTTGTCCTGTAGTAATCGCGCCGCATCGCCACCTGTGTTCAATAGAACCGCTCAGGTCCGAGAAGTTGGGGCCTCGCCGCAAGGCGAGTGTTGTCAAGACCCAGGGCCGCCCCACCTGGGCACTCAGCGATCATGGACGCTGTATTCGCGGAGTTCCTCCGACTTCGTCATCCACAGCTCGCCTCAGAGTTTCTGGCTTTCAAGGCCAATCACACTGCGAGCTCTCTCGAAGACTCCGCCGTGCTCGCTGCTCCTGCGTCGCCTGTACCTGCGTGCAAAGCTTCTACATCGAGCACCGCAGCCTCCGTCGTGCCTGCCGTTCCCGCGTCGCCTATACTGGCGAGTAAAACTGCTGCGTCGTTCGCCGTGGCCACCGTTCCAGCTGTGCGATCATCCGCGGCCTCCGTCGCGCCCTCCAAAACACCTGCTCGTAGGTCACCTGCGCCCGCCTCCTCGTCCTCCGACTCTGACTCGGAGATGGAGGTCGACCTCGCCCCCGCCTCAACGACGGATGGATTTACCCTGGTACAAAAGAGTAAGAAGCGTGCCGCGGAGTCTCGAGCTCCCGCGGCCGCTAAAATTAGCATGGCCGCGAACGCGTCGCGCCCCCGCTCCCAGACTCCCGTTGCGCCTCCAGCCCGTGCCAGTCCGTCGCCGCGTCCGGTGGCACAAAATAAAACCCAGTCCCCTCCTCCGGTAATCCTTCAAGAGAAGGCAGCTTGGGATCGAGTTTCCCTGGCCCTTAAGGCCAAAAATATCAATTTCACGAATGCCCGTAACCTCGCGAATGGCATCCAAATAAAGGTGCATTCATCTGATGACCATAGGGCCCTCACCTCTTACCTCCGTAAGGAGCGTATAAGCTTCCACACTTATACGCTTCAGGAGGAGCGCGAACTCCGCGTTGTAATACGCGGAATCCCTAAAGAGTTAGATGTAGAGCTCGTAAAAGTCGACCTGTTAGAACAAGGCCTACCAGTGAATTCTGTGCACCGTATGCACACCGGTCGCGGTAGGGAGCCATATAATATGGTTCTAGTCGCTCTCCAGCCTACCCCCGAGGGTAAGAAAATCTTTAACACACAGACCGTCTGTAGGCTCTCTGGTATCGCTGTCGAAGCCCCCCATAAAAAAGGCACTCCTAGCCAGTGCCATAACTGTCAATTGTATGGGCACTCTTCCCGTAACTGTCACGCGCGCCCCCGATGCGTCAAATGTTTAGGCGATCACGCCACGGCCCTATGCACTCGCGATCAAAAAACCGCGACGGAACCGCCTAGCTGCGTCCTGTGTCGAACACAGGGTCACCCCGCAAATTACCGCGGATGCCCCCGAGCCCCGAAAATAAATCTCCGCGTCGCCCGCCGAAACCGCCTCCGAGCTTCCGGCCCAGACATCAAAGCCTCGGCACCCTCTGCGTCGCAGGCTAAGCCAGCGTTCGTTCCGGCGGCGGTGCCCAGTGTCTCGGCCTGGGCGAAACCGCTGCCGTACACGAACACGGCTACAACTCCCTCCTCCGCGATTCGTCCCGCCCCCGCGACTCGTCCCTCTCCCGCGATTTGCCCTCCGACCGCGTCCGAAAATCTCGCTTTAGCGATCGACTTCTTTCAGTCGATCAACTTTGAGCGCGTTAACGCTTTGGGCGACGCCATTCGCGCTGCCTCCACTGCACAACACTTTATCGCCGTTGTGCAAGAATACGCCGACGTATACGCGTCATTAAATACGTACGTCCTCCCCTCACTCCGCCGGTAATCAATGGCGTATATAAGTAGAATAAAGCCCCTATCCGTGACGATAGGATTTTTTAACGCTTACGGTCTCGCAAATCAACGTGATCAGGTTTCTGACTTTTTGCGTGACCATCAAATTGATATCTTTTTAGTGCAGGAGACCCTACTTAAGCCCGCGCGCCGTGACCCTAAAATCGCGAACTATAACATGGTCAGGAACGACAGGCTCTCTGCCCGTGGTGGTGGTACCGTCATTTACTATAGAAGAGCCCTGCATTGCGTCCCGCTCGATCCTCCCGCGCTCGCTAATATCGAAGCATCAGTGTGCCGAATCTCACTGACGGGACACGCGCCGATCGTTATCGCGTCCGTTTATCTTCCACCGGATAAGATCGTTCTAAGCAGTGATATCGAGGCGCTGCTCGGTATGGGGAGCTCTGTCATTCTGGCGGGCGACCTAAATTGTAAACACATCAGGTGGAACTCACACACCACAACCCCGAATGGCAGGCGGCTTGACGCGTTAGTCGATGATCTCGCCTTCGATATCGTCGCTCCGTTAACCCCGACTCACTACCCGCTAAATATCGCGCATCGCCCGGATATACTCGACATAGCGTTATTAAAAAACGTAACTCTGCGCTTACACTCGATCGAAGTAGTTTCAGAGTTAGATTCAGACCACCGTCCCGTCGTTATGAAGCTCGGTCGCGCTCCCGATTCCGTTCCCGTCACGAGGACTGTGGTGGATTGGCACACGCTGGGCATCAGCCTGGCTGAATCTGATCCACCATCGCTCCCGTTCAACCCGGACTCTACCCCGTCTCCTCAGGATACCGCTGAAGCCATAGACATCTTAACATCACACATCACCTCGACATTAGATAGGTCATCGAAACAAGTTGTAGCGGAGGACTTCCTTCACCGCTTCAAATTGTCCGACGATATTAGGGAACTCCTTAGAGCTAAGAACGCCTCGATACGCGCCTACGACAGGTATCCTACCGCGGAAAATCGTATTCGAATGCGTGCCCTACAACGCGACGTAAAGTCTCGCATCGCCGAAGTCCGAGATGCCAGATGGTCTGATTTCTTAGAAGGACTCGCGCCCTCCCAAAGGTCTTACTACCGCTTAGCTCGTACTCTCAAATCGGATACGGTAGTAACTATGCCCCCCCTCGTAGGCCCCTCAGGCCGACTCGCGGCCTTTGATGATGACGAAAAAGCAGAGCTGCTGGCCGATACATTGCAAACCCAGTGCACGCCCAGCACTCAATCCGTGGACCCTGTTCATGTAGAATTAGTAGACAGTGAGGTAGAACGCAGAGCCTCCTTGCCACCCTCGGATGCGTTACCACCCGTCACCCCGATGGAAGTTAAAGACTTGATCAAAGACCTACGTCCTCGCAAGGCTCCCGGTTCCGACGGTATATCTAACCGCGTTATTAAACTTCTACCCGTCCAACTCATCGTGATGTTGGCATCTATTTTCAATGCCGCTATGGCGAACTGTATCTTTCCCGCGGTGTGGAAAGAAGCGGACGTTATCGGCATACATAAACCCGGTAAACCAAAAAATCATCCGACGAGCTACCGCCCGATTAGCCTCCTCATGTCTCTAGGCAAGCTGTATGAGCGTCTGCTCTACAAGCGCCTCAGAGATTTCGTCTCATCCAAGGGCATTCTCATCGATGAACAATTCGGATTCCGTACAAATCACTCATGCGTTCAACAGGTGCACCGCCTCACGGAGCACATTCTTGTGGGGCTTAATCGACCAAAACCGTTATACACGGGAGCTCTCTTCTTCGACGTCGCAAAAGCGTTCGACAAAGTCTGGCACAACGGTTTGATTTTCAAACTATTCAACATGGGTGTGCCGGATAGTCTCGTGCTCATCATACGGGACTTCTTGTCGAACCGCTCCTTTCGATATCGAGTCGAGGGAACCCGCTCCTCTCCACGACCTCTCACAGCTGGAGTCCCGCAAGGCTCTGTCCTCTCACCCCTCCTATTTAGCTTATTCGTCAACGATATTCCCCGGTCGCCGCCGACCCATTTAGCTTTATTCGCCGACGACACGACTGTTTACTATTCTAGTAGAAATAAGTCCCTAATCGCGAAGAAGCTTCAGAGCGTAGCCCTAGCCCTAGGACAGTGGTTCCGAAAATGGCGCATAGACATCAACCCAGCGAAAAGTACTGCGGTGCTATTTCAGAGGGGAAGCTCCACACGGATTTCCTCCCGGATTAGGAGGAGGAATCTCACACCCCCGATTACTCTCTTTAGACAACCCATACCCTGGGCCAGGAAGGTCAAGTACCTGGGCGTTACCCTGGATGCATCGATGACATTCCGCCCGCATATAAAATCAGTCCGTGACCGTGCCGCGTTTATTCTCGGTAGACTCTACCCCATGATATGTAAGCGGAGTAAAATGTCCCTTCGGAACAAGGTGACACTTTACAAAACTTGCATAAGGCCCGTCATGACTTACGCGAGTGTGGTGTTCGCTCACGCGGCCCGCACACACATAGACACCCTCCAATCCCTACAATCCCGCTTTTGCAGGTTAGCTGTCGGGGCTCCGTGGTTCGTGAGGAACGTTGACCTACACGACGACCTGGGCCTCGAATCAATTCGGAAATACATGAAGTCAGCGTCGGAACGATACTTCGATAAGGCTATGCGTCATGATAATCGCCTTATCGTTGCCGCCGCTGACTACTCCCCGAATCCTGATCATGCAGGAGCCAGTCACCGTTGACGCCCTAGACACGTCCTTACGGATCCATCAGATCCAATAACCTTTGCATTAGATGCCTTCAGCTCTAATACTAGGGGCAGGCTTAGGGACCCCGGTAACCGTACTCGTCGAACTCGACAAAGAGGTCGACGTGCAACCTAACCCATGCATCAGCCCGCTGAGTTTCTCGCCGGATCTTCTCAGCGGGTCGCGATTCCGATCCGGTAGTAGATTCATTCGCGAAACAATTGCTCTTGAGTTGTTAGGTCTCCTTCGGAGGCGCTCGGGCAGTTGTTAGCAAATCCCACCCCTCTTGGCTGAGCCTTTGCTCGCCCACCTGTCCTGGTGAAACTGGAAAGGCCTTCGGGACACCAATAAACCTTCAATCATAAAAAAAAAAAAAAAAACTTCAAAATTATTCTAGAAATTCATAATAATTTAATATTATAAATATAAAATTCATAATATAAACAATAATATTAGTTCTAGGAATAGGCCCCTGATGCGTTACTCGAGTGGTACCGAACCAAAACATAGTTATTCCGAGGTACCAAGTGGCCGCGATAGGGTGGGTGACCATGATGAACGAAAATAGGGTGACCATGGAAAACGTCGGACATTTTTCGACGATTAATTCTAATGTGAAAAGTGTTGCCCAGAGTAACTCTACTGAGCACCAGGTTAGGTTAAGACCAATTTTAAGTGTTCAAATTTTAGGTATACGAGGTAATGCTTTGTTGGATACGGGAGCTAAGAGTAGCGTTGCCGGTGCGTTGCTTTATGAATTGCTGTTAAAGCATAACCATCCGTGTGAGGAAACCAGGCGTCGGGTGAGGCTTGCAGACGGTTCCGCGCGCACCCGCCGAGTTTTGCTCACTACTCTAGAAGTAAGGATAAGTCCCGAAAGGTCAGTAACCCTTGAATTTACTGTTTTTCCAGATGCTCAAAATAATGAAACTTTGCTTGGCATGGATTTTTTGGTGGCGGCAGGTATTGTGGTTGACTTTGCTTCATCCACTTGGCATTTTTCGGGAAAACGGGTTACCTATCCAATTGAATATGAGTGCCCTAAGCCATGCATGTTTGCTTCTACTGCTGACTTCCTGCGTGATGATAAGGGTTCTATGCTTGGCTCCGATGAACGGCAGCAGCTATCACATTTATTGCAGCAGAATGGAGACATCTTTAGGGTGGGGGAGCCCCAACCCTTTACGCCGAGCACCACATTGATACCGGTGATCATCCGCCTATATCGGTACCGCCGTATAGGCTCACTCCTGTGCTTCAACAGCGAGGAGAGGTTCTCGCAATCGATTTGTTCGGGCCACTGCCAGAAGGAGAGCAGGGGGAGCGATGGGTACTCCTGGTAGAGGATGTAGCTACAAGATGGGTAGAACTCTACGCACTTGTTGATGCCACCGCCGTGGCTTGCTCCCGAGTCCTACTGGAAGAGTATTTCCTTCGTTATGGCTTGCTTATGCGTCTAGGGGTGTAATACGTAAGTTCATGCCACGACGGGATGGCCCGTATCGCGTAGTAAAGATAGTTAGTCCTACAACGTACTTCATAGCAGACTTGTCAAACAATGTAATCGGCAAGTATCACACCGCGGATTTAACCCACTCTTCGTCAAATTCAAGTACGGATCCAATTATGCCAAAGAGGCAGAGAGGAAGGCCGCGTCTTCAGACTAACAGTCCCAAGTTGGACTCGGGACGCGTTCCCAACTTGGAGGGGGAGTATGTAACGCAGCGTTCCGTTTCGCGGGGCAACAGCAGCCAAAGAGAATGTGACTCAGGTCCGTGCCGCGACGACCCACCCCGCGCTACCCGCGCCCGCGCATCTGTTGCATCATTTGCACCCCCAATTAGTGCGCGCCAGACTTTGAAGCGGAATACACGCGTCCCCGGTCGATACCGGAACTGACAACCCGAGAGTCTCATGCCAGTCGGGCACCTAACATTAAAACACTAATTAATTGAGCGTTTCATTAGCTTTTAAGCTGAGTGACTATTTATAATTTATTTTTATTAAGTAATAAATGAGCAAAAAATAATACTTAACAAAAAGATATGAAATCCGAACAAAAACAGTTTCACTGTAAAAAATTGCGCCAAGTCCACGTTTATAAAACTCATCTCAATAACATTTGCACTTTACAAAAAAAAGAAGACTTCAATAGCTTTCATTCTCTACAAAAATATGTGAAATACAAAAAAATACCAAGAAACCGTCATAAAGATGAAAAAATAAAAAAAAAATTGTTGAAAATTTAAAAATAAAAAAATAAAAATTTTATCGTACTTGGCGCGCGTCATTGAGTACCCCAAAATTTTTCGGAAGAATTTCAACCCGAGAAAAAAACCGTTTTGCTTTAATATACAGTGAAAGTTGAAAAAGTTACCCAGGTTGTCTTTTTCGCTCTTGTTAGCGTTTTATGAGAAATTGAGACAGAACTACGGTAATTTTCAACAGCTCTCACTATATACCTATGGGCTATTATATGCCAAATCGACCACTTTTGCGTTCGACCCCTTTAGATTCAGCTGAAACTTTATTATTCTTTTCTACCCTTTGAAAAACATCTTTGAGAATTTTTTCAAATGTTTTGAAGCCAACGTATACATACGTATCGACTCGTAAGTAGTTTGTATTTGTATAAGCGAACACGAGAGGGTGTTTTGTTCAAATCATAAAAGATGAGTGGGAAATGAAAAAAATTCAAATAACATACGTATGAGATGTCGATTTTACTTAACTTTTGTAAAACTTATTATGAAATAATAATTCATTAATTACATTTATGCATTTCATAGGTTGACCTACTTATAAATTTCTAAACATTGAAAGGATGTTCATTTATCCTGAAAAATTTGGGGTACTCAATGACGCGCGCCAAGTACGATAAAATTTTTATTTTTTTATTTTTAAATTTTCAACAATTTTTTTTTTATTTTTTCATCTTTATGACGGTTTCTTGGTATTTTTTTGTATTTCACATATTTTTGTAGAGAATGAAAGCTATTGAAGTCTTCTTTTTTTTGTAAAGTGCAAATGTTATTGAGATGAGTTTTATAAACGTGGACTTGGCGCAATTTTTTACAGTGAAACTGTTTTTGTTCGGATAATGTACAACCCAAAACAGACGGCCGAACTGACGTGACAATGACATTTGGTGCGCTCAACATGGCGGATTTTCGGCCTCATTAGACGGAGACGGAGATATTTACGTATATTCATGTTTCATTTTATGTACGCACTGAAATACTGTTATATTGTTTTCTTGCGAGTTAAAGTGCTGAGTAAGAACGAGATAGATATATGTTTATGTATGTGCCTTCAAAATGGGTGCTACTTATATAAGCAATTGTACGTATAGAACAATATGTCGTGTCCCTACTTTAAAGGTCTATGCACCCCCCTGATTTACCCGTCACAACTTAGGGGCTCAGTGAATTTGGCCCTCCTTTTTTTGATTTTCGGATTTTTTTAAATTATTTGTTCGTCGTTTGTTCGTTAATATTCGAATGTAAAAATTGTTTGTTCGTCTTTTATTTATTTATAATTAATTAAACAAATGATTACCGTTAAGTGGGCCCCCCTTACTAGATATCTTTATTTTTATGGCTCAGATTAATTCACTTAGATCAATTATCGTTTGTTCGACGACTATTGGTGATTGTTCGATGATAAAAATAATTAAATTCCCAATTATTAATTATTTTATATCTAATAAGCAAACCATCATCTTTTTTTTTTTTTTCGGGTAGAGGGCCGAACCTCCTACGAGGTCCCCGCGCAGAAGGGGCGCGCGGGGTATGTGAGACTCAACGATCTGCATGGTGTTGTGAGCAGACCGCGGGCCCAAGGATTTTAGGACCCACCCACTAAACGACTCCCCTGCACTCTTACACCCGACGTCCGATCCCCTCCGAGGTCAGAACCCGGATGAGGTAGGGGGGCTACCGCGGTCAACACTACAACCAGACGGCGCGGCTCACCCCAAGGACGGCCCAGCCGACGGAGCCTTCGAGGCGAATCGAAGGCTCTGAAACGTCGGCCGTCTCGGTACGGCAGCCCGTCGGGCCGCCCAGACGGTGCCGCTGGTGTCCCGGAATACCCCGCTGGACCAGAACCAGCCTGCCGGGTCGGCACTAGTCTGTTATAGCGTCCGTTTGTGAAACTATATCGGATATAAAAATAGCTTCGAGCCCGACAGTGAAACATATACTGAAATCTATTTCCTTGACAAAGCCTGCACCTTCTAAATTACCCATATTTGGGTCGAAAATTAATGCATCTTCACACCACAGTCCAGTTGGACATTCGTGGCTGCTCCTGACCAATACATCGATGCAGTATACTGACTACGCAATCTAGTGAATATAACACAGCAAACCAGAGGGAATATTAGTAATCTATTCTTAGCAAATAAAGGCTCCACTAAGCCAGCTACTCTGCAGGGGTGATTAGTAGTTGGGTAAAGTCTTTTAGGAGACACCGGTATTCAGGCCTCAGTTGGAAGTTGTAGAGCGGTGGTGAAAACTTTAAACTGGGTAGGAAATTACCAAATTAATGATATTTTAGCTAAAGCTAACTGACAACATGAGCATACTTTTAAAAAGTTCTATAAAAACATATTTTTAATGCATCAAACACTGATATAAATTCTGAGAAATCTTTCTCAGTATTTTCGTCCTAAATCGTATTAGGTAGATTTGAATTATGTGGGTAATATTATACGGTTACCTTCAATTAATTTAAATTATGTGCTTAATTTAAGCTTTGCTTCAATTAAGCATAATACGTCACATTGTTGCTTTTTAAATAAATATTATTTTATTTCAAATACAAGCCACCAGGAGATAACAGTCTCTCATAATGGACTTCGGACGTCAAACGGAACACAAAGTATAGAAATTTTACCATCCAATAAAATTTGTATTATGTTTCCTAAGACGTCCGAAGTCCAGATAATGTCTTCCTGGAGCTACATCCATCATTATGAGCCGAACAATGACAAATATGGCGGCTTGTCTTTGCTTGTTGGTTCGGTTCCAGACGTTATAGAGGGCGCTGTAAGCGGGACTTAGGAAACGGTAGTAGTCGAATTTAGCGACCTGCAGTGGAAATCATACGATGTACTCTCATAATCGACTTCGGACGTCTTAGGAAACATAATAAAAATTTTATTGGAAGGTAAAATTTCTATATATCTAGCAAACCATCACCTCACGCCTACATTGCGCATGCACCGGTTTTGTCAGTCAGCTGGCAATGGCCATATTTACTAGCGTTTTGTTTACAAGTGCGTTTATACTGTCTAATTATTTCATATGTAGATCAAAAAAATATTGAAAATTTCAACAATACTTCAACAAAAAAATGTCAGTGAATTGAATGAAACGGTCAATTAGTCGTTAAGGTACGATTAGCGCGGTTTTAATAAATTCAGTTATTTTTAATGATATTGAATATTAACAATCACATAGAAATTTCAGTGGTTTCTAATTATTTTTAAGAATATTTTAGGAGTACAACTTTGGTGTTAAAATGATACTATTCATTACCATGCAATAGGAGATAGTTATGATACTTGTATCTATATATATAAAAATGAATTGCTGTTCGTTAGACTCGTTGCTTTCCGAGGGACCTGGGCGGGCCCCCCGGCGCGCACTCTGCGTGGCCGGGGGCTCCGTCTGTGGGGGAGTTTTGCTGGACTTCCACCGGGCGCGTCCGTAGGTGGCGGATAACGGGATCCTCTGGGAACAGTCCCACTCCCAGGGGTATCGTCCGATCTTTTTCGTTGCAAGGATTCTTAGGGGTTAGGGAGGTAGGTTAGGTGTAGGTGTAGGGTAGCCTAGTTAGGCTTTGTAACGAAAGAGATCGGATGACGCGGACCAAAACCAGCAGGGGGAGTTGCGGGCTCTCCACGCCCTTCACTCGCTGAAGGGTGTTCCTCCTGGAGACGCTCGGGCTCCCTCTCTCTTCCCCCTTCTTCCCCTTTTTGTTTTTGGATCACGACGGGGGCCGCTGCCGCGAGGCACGGGGCCGCGAGGACGTAAACCTCTTTAAAAAATGCCCCAATCCTAAGCTCTGGTGCCCGGCGATGGGATGAATGGCTGGAGGGAGTCCAGTCCCGAGGGTACCAACCAGACCCCAGGGGACCGACCCCTGGTTAATAAAAAAGGAACTAATGAAAATTATGGCACCTGTTAAAGATTTATTACCCCAGGAGGGTACCTCCCGCTCCGCGGGGGGAGGATCCCTCCGTGCGGTCGAGCAATCGGCCGCACGCTGCCCCACCGTTTCTGGGGGGGGCAAACAATGCCAAGACGTAGTGGGCGACAACACGGGTCGCGTAAGGGACAGAGTCCCAACCGTGGTCCTAGAGCGCTGCGAAAGCTTAATCTCGCTGTACTCGGCGCGGAGCTCTGCGAGGGGCGACGCGTCTAGTGGGCGGGAGACGCCAGTGCTGTTTGCAGACAGCGTGCAAAAGCGGACTCGGCGGAAGAGGAAGTCGGCTCGTCAGCCGGCATCTGTTCCTCCGTCCGACTCCTCGGAAGGAGAGCCTGCCAGCGCCAAGTACATGGCGTTGGCTGAAGGGCCGGCGGCTGCTGCGGCGCCGCCCGCCACTGATTTTGACAAGCCGTCGTTTTGCGAACTGGACGCTGCCTCCTCGGCGCAGTCCAGGGCCGCCTGCCGTGAGACAAAATATACAAAAAACGTCAAAATAGGAGAGATTGAGCGCCTACAGAGAGCCCTGACGTTGGTGGGTCCCTCTGACCCCCTCCGATCTTGTCAGATAGTTGGCCAAATAGTTGCGACCATTGCGGCCAAATCGACTGGAGGGCTCAAGGGCACCGAAGTGTCGGCCATGAAATCGGCGGCCGCCACACTGGAGGAAAGGTTGCAGGACGTCGTGGAGCGCACCACAAACACCGAGACGGCGGGCTTGCGGCAGGAAGTGGCCCTGCTGCACACCCGCCTCGAGCAAGTATCGGCCGAGAATGGCCAACTTCAGGCGGCGAATGGGCAACTTAGAGTGGACATGGCCGAGTTGCGAACGATGGTTGCCGACCTCATTGAGCGGCAACGCAGCTCGGCCCCTGTCCTTCCTCTGCCCGAAGCAGCAGAACCTGGCGATGAGGCCGAAGAGCTGAGGCGGCGGCTCTTAATCTTGGAGGCACGCAGTTCCAAGGTGGAGCGTGCGAGACCGCCCCTCGCTCACGAGGTGAAGGGAAGTGCGCCTGTGCCAGCACCCCGCAGGGCCGCTACAAAAACATACAGCGGCCTCAAGAAGACAGCAACATCCGCGCAGATTCCCGCCACGACTATATCCACGTCGGCAGCTTCGGGGGCAACAAGATCTGCCCCCCCAAAGAAACCGGCGTCTACTCCTGCCGCGTCCCAGCTTGCGAAGGCGGGGCCTGGCAGGAGCCGCAATAAAAAGAAGGGGGGCGTGAATGCCGCAAAACCGGCCCCGACCCCCCAGCCCCGCCCACTGCCTCCGGCCCCGGCCAACATGAACGAGGCTTGGACGACGGTGGTGCGGCGCGGGCCCAAAAAGGTGGCGGCGCCTCCTGCGCCGCGCCCCAAGCCCGCCCCTGCGGCCGCCGCTCCCCGTCAAGAGGGTCGAGCGGAGCCGAGGGGCCGAAACGGACGAAGGAGGCCGCGCGCCCCGCGGTCGGCTGCAGTGGTAGTGGAGCTGCTGCCGGCCGGCAAAGAAAAGGGCATCACCTACCACGAGGTGATGACCCAGGCGCGCGGCGGCGTGAATGTGGACGCCCTCGGCGTGGAGGGGGGCATCAAGGTCCGGCAGACGGCCAACGGGGCCCGTCTCATAGAGTGCCCCGGCCCGAACACCAACGCCGCGGCCGAAAAATTGGCGGCCCGGCTGAGGGAGATCCTGCCGGACCCCAAGGTGGTGCGCATCGCGCGGCCCGTGAAGATGGGTGAAATCAAAATCACGGGTCTCGACGAGTGCGCCACGAAGGAGGAGGTTGCCGCGGCCATCGCGTCGCAGGGCAACTGCGCCCTCGCCAACGTCAAAGTCGGGGAGCTCCGGGAAACATATTCCGGTACCCGGACGGCGTGGGCGCGTTGCCCGGTAGCAACGGCGAGCCTCCTGGCCACCCCTCCACAGGGTCGGCCGGCTGATAGTCCAGGGAGACTGCGCGTGGGCTGGGTGATGGCCCACGTGCAACTGCAGGAGAGCAGGCCGTGGCGTTGTCTTCGGTGCTTCGGCACCGGCCACGGCCTCGCCAAGTGCCCCTCGACCGTGGACCGCAGCGACTTGTGTTTCCGCTGCGGCCAACCGGGGCACAAGGCAGCCTCCTGCACCACAGCCGCGCCGCACTGCGTCTTGTGCGACGCGGCTAAAAGGAAGGCCGACCACCGGGCCGGGGACCCGGCGTGTAAGTCCGCCCTCTCCTCTACCAAAACGAGGAGGGGCGGCAAGAAAAATAAAAAGAAGAAGGAGAGGCCGGCTGCAATAAGGGCAGCCGGCGAGTCAGTTCCCGCCGCGGCACCAGACGAGCCGCAGGGCGGGACAGACGAGGAAGCGATGGACATAGCCCCGTAATGGGTTGCGTCCATCGCTTCCTCCAATGTAATTTGAACCACTCCGCCAGGGCACAGGATCTCCTCGTCCACACCATGGCGGAGTGGTCAATCGAGGTTGCTGTCGCCGCGGAGCCGTATTTCGTCCCC
Source organism: Bombyx mori (assembly GCF_030269925.1). Classification (NCBI taxonomy): domain Eukaryota; kingdom Metazoa; phylum Arthropoda; class Insecta; order Lepidoptera; family Bombycidae; genus Bombyx; species Bombyx mori. The sequence continues at coordinate 2,389,704 of NC_085135.1, read as the reverse complement.
ACCGACCAGAACTGCTGGATCGGGGACGTCGACGGCTCCGTGGCCATTATATTACGACAGTCCGCGGCGCTACCCCCCTTGGATATGGTGGCCAGGGGACCCGGGTACGTCGCGGCTAGGATCGACGGGACCGTCGTGATCGGGGCGTACTTTTCTCTGAACAGGAGCCTCGCCGAGTTCGAGCGGTTTCTGGGCGGGCTCGAGGCGCTTTTACACCGCCTCGGGTCCCGCTCTCTCATCGTCGCGGGGGACTTCAATGCCAAGTGCACGGCTTGGGGTTCCCCCCGCACGGATGCACGAGGCGAGGCCCTTTCGGAGTGGGCGATCGCGACCGATCTCTGTCTCCTAAACAGAGGGACGGTCGCGACTTGCGTGCAGTGGAACGGGGAATCTCACGTGGACGTGACGTTCGCGTCCCCGTCCGCCGTGCGCCGCACCCGCGGCTGGCGCGTACTCGAGGGGGCGGAGACGCTCTCGGACCACAGATACGTCCGATTCGAGCTCTCCGCCTCCTCCTTGTCGTCGTCGTCAGCCGCGGGCGCCCGCGGCGAGGAGGAGCTCCCGCAAGGTGCACCCCGTTCGCTCCCCAGGTGGGCCTTGAAACGGATGAACAAGGAGTTGCTGATGGAGGCGGCCGCTGTTGCTGCGTGGGCGCCAAAACCCGCGCGGCTCGCGGACGTGGATGCGGAGGTCGACTGGTTTCGGGGCACCATGGCAAACATTTGCGATGCCGCCATGCCCCGGGTCGGCCCCCGAGCACCACGTGGGGGTGCGTTCTGGTGGTCGCCCGAGATCGCAAGACTCCGAGAGGAAGCCAAAAGCAGACAGCGCTGCAGCTGGCCATCGGCGAGGCCAAGAAGCAGAGCATGAAGACTCTCCTGGAGTCGCTCGACGAAGATCCCTGGGGGCGCCCATACAAGATGGTTCGCAGGAAACTGCAGCCGTGGGCGCTCCCGGTGACCGAGCGGCTCCAGCCTCGGCAGCTGCGGGAAATAGTTTCCGCGCTTTTCCCGCCGGCAGCGGGGGGGGACATTGAGCCCCCCCAGATGGACGCCACGTGGGGCACGCCTCCGCGTCGCCCCAGCGTTCCTGCTGACGAGGCTCCCCCTCCCCCTATCACGGGGGCGGAGATCCATGCGGCCGTGTCCAAAATGAGAGCGAAGGACGCGGCCCCCGGCCCTGACGGCGTTCACGGCCGGGTCTGGAGCTTGGCCTTCGAGGCCCTAGGGGACCGGCTCGGGGGGCTTTTCGAAGCGTGCCTCGAGTCGGGACGGTTCCCGTCGAAATGGAAGACGGGCAGACTGGTCCTTCTGCGGAAGGACGGGCGCCCCGCGGACTCACCCGCGGGCTATCGCCCCATCGTGTTGCTGGACGAAGCGGGCAAGATGCTCGAGAGGATCGTCGCGGCCCGCATCGTCCGGCACCTGACCGAGACGGGTCCCGATCTTTCGGCGGAACAATACGGCTTCAGAGAGGGCCGCTCGACGATCGATGCGATTCTGCGCGTGCGTGCCCTCTCCAACGAAGCCGTATCCCGGGGCGGGGTGGCGATGGCGTTATCCTTAGATGTAAGGAACGCCTTCAACACCCTGCCCTGGTCGGTGATCGCGGGGGCGCTGGAATATCACGGCGTCCCCGCATACCTCCGCCGACTGATCGGCTCCTACCTCGAGGGCAGGTCGATCCAGTGCATCGGACACGGTGGGGCGATGTACCGCTTTCCGGTCGAGCGCGGTGTTCCGCAGGGGTCTGTCCTGGGCCCCCTGCTGTGGAACATCGGCTACGACTGGGTCCTGCGGGGCGTCATTCGGGGTCCCCTCCCCGGGCTGAGCGTAATTTGTTACGCCGACGACACGTTGGTCGTGGCTCCGGGGAGGGACTACCGGGAGTCTGCCCGTCTGGCGTGCGCAGGCGTGGCACACGTCGTTTATTTATTTATTTATTTATTTATTTAATTAGTCTACTTACAAATTAACAGTATAAACCAAAACATTTGTAAGGTATTAATAATTAGCTTAAGTAATTCCTGACAACAAAAATAAATCGCTGCAAACCATCATGGAATATATCCATTTCCGGAGCATAAGCTAGCAAGCCATTGAGTAGCGAGACAGCACGATGCGTCGGGGAGTTAGCGGTGTGCTGCGTACGCGCGTGCGTAGTACTAAGAAGCTGCCGCTGGCGACGCACCCCTCCACACATACATCCGCGCATGTAGCCATCAGGCACATATAACGACACTGATTCCAGTGCAGTGGAGTTATCAATTTTGTTATGCAATAGCTGATAATAATGCACCATAAGAGTCATCTTCCGTCTGAGCTCAAGAGTATCTAATCCGACCATACCAGTCACATAAAGTGATGGATACAAGAACGGATAGTATCCATACATTTTCTTGAATAGGAACCTGCAAAATTTTTTATGTAGTTTTTCCAGCATTAGCTTTTGAACTGCTTCGCGAGGATCCCACACGAGTGCGTTATATTCAAGACTACTTCGCAAATAGGCATCATACAGCATAACAATTACACGATGGCCTACAAAGTCGTGCGTCTGACGAATTATGAACCCGAGCAGACCACTACCCCTTTTACATATATTTTGTATGTGATCTTTAAACGTTAGCTTGGAATCGAAAATAACTCCCAGGTCACGTATAACTGCCACATGATTCAAAATGACTCCAGATAAATGGTATGGAAACAACACGGGCGACCGTGACCGGCTGTAAGCAACGACCTTGCATTTATTAGTATTAAAATGCAAGCGGTTACGCTCTCCCCATTCTGCAACCCGACTAATGTCGCGTTGCAAAGCATGGCGCTCAGCATCACACCCGACCCCAACGTAGAGCTTAAGATCGTCAGCAAACATAAGACACTTGGTCCACTCACTGAGAATAGAAGATAGATCATTTATCATGATTAAAAACTGAGTGGGACCAAGGTTACTACCCTGACTGACCCCTGATCTTGTAAAATAAGTTTTAGATTTGAAACCCGCTAACTCAACATGCTGAGACCTATCAGAGAGATAAGAAGAAAATAATTTGAGGAGTTTTGGGGTAAATCCGAATGAAGCAAATTTCATCAACAGTACTCATTATCGACACGGTCGAAGGCTTTTTCAAAGTCTAAGTATACAGCGTCGACTTGTTTCCCTGCATCCATTTCAGCAGCAACATAGTTGACGAAATTAATATGGTTAGTTGCCGTAGATCTACCAGCTCGAAAACCATGTTGACTGTCAGTCAATTGGTTCCGGATCTGCGCACTAACATGTTTATTAATAATGGACTCAAATATCTTTGCAAATACTGATAATACTGCGATGGGTCGATAGTTTTCCACATCTGTGCGGTCACCACCCTTGAAGACCGGAGTTACTCTAGTGTGCTTCCACGTAGATGGATATGTGGACATTTGGAGTGAGAAATTATAAATATGTAGTAGTGGTACACTAAGCACACTTATACAATCCTTAGCCAAAAAGGAAGGGATACGATCTGGACCTGATGCGGAGAACGGCTTAATGCGCTTCACAGCACAGCGCAGGTCGGAATTATCTACAGTCAATAAAGCTACTCGAGCACTGGAACAAAACTGTGATGTTATTGCTGCACTATGCTGGGCCTCAGTTGGATCTAATTTGGGTTCATCGGCTAAGAAACTAGTCGTCACTAGGATCCGACGGTTGGGGCTCGAGGTGGCGCTCGACAAAACCCAGGCCCTGCTGTTTCACGGGCCGGGACGAGCGCCGCCTCTGGGTGCCCATCTCGTGATCGGAGGCGTCCGCGTCGGGGTCGGGGTGACCGGTCTTCGGTACCTCGGCCTCGAACTGGATGGTCGGTGGAACTTCCGCGCTCACTTTGAGAAGTTGGGCCCTCGACTGATGGCGACGGCCGGCTCTTTGAGCCGGCTGCTTCCAAACGTCGGGGGTCCCGATCAGGTGGCGCGCCGCCTCTACATGGGGGTGGTGCGGTCGATGGCACTATACGGCGCTCCCGTATGGTGCCACGCCCTGACCCGCAAGAACGTCGCGGCGCTGCGACGTCCGCAGCGCGCGATCGCGGTCAGAGCGATCCGAGGATACCGCACCGTCTCCTTCGAGGCGGCGTGCTTGCTCGCCGGGGCGCCACCCTGGGACCTGGAAGCGGAGGCGCTCGCTGCCGATTACAGGTGGCGTAGCGACCTCCGCTCTAGGGGGGAGGGTCGTCCCGGCGAAGGTGTAGTTCGAGCGCGGAGGCTCCAATCTCGGCGGTCCGTGCTAGAGGCCTGGTCTCGCCGCTTGGCGGACCCGTCGGCCGGCCTCCGTACCGTCGAGGCGGTCCGCCCAGTTCTCGCGGACTGGGTGGGCCGCGACCGCGGATGTCTCACCTTCCGGCTGACGCAAATGTTGACCGGCCATGGTTGTTTTGGCCGGTACCTTTTCAAAATAGCCGGAAGGGAACCGACGGCGCAGTGCCACCACTGCGCGGACCGCGACGAGGAAGACACAGCGGAACGAGAGGGAGAGCTCTTTCTTCCCTTTCCGCACCGGTCCGTCGCTGTCGAGCCTGGGGCCGGAGGCGAGAATACGCCCGTACGTCCCGGCCCCTGTAGGTAGCGGCCTCCCCACGGTGAAGGTCAAGGTGCGACCTGAAGGGGTAGAGGCCACGCGGCACGCTACCAGCACTCTGGCGCGCCGCCGAGGAGTAATAGAGCGACCGGTTGGCGGTGTATCGGGTCCCGACCCGGCAGGCTGGTTCTGGTCCAGCAGGGTATTCCGGGACACCAGCAGCACCGTCTGGGCGGCCTGAAGGGCTGCCGTACTGAGACAGCCGACGTTTCAGAGCCTTCGATTCGCCTCGAAGGCTCCGTCGGCTGGGCGTCCTTGGGGTGAGCCGCGCCGTCTGGTTGTAGTGTTGACCGCCGTAACCCCCTTACCTCATCCGGGTTCTGGCCTCGGAGGGGATCGGACGTCTGGTGTAAGAGTGCAGGGGTCGTTTAGTGGGTGGGCCCTAAAATCCTTGGGTCCGCGGTCTGCTCACAACACCATGCAGATCGTTGAGTCTCACATACCCCGCGCGCTCCCTATGCGCGGGGACGTCGTAGGAGGTTCGGGTGAAAAAAAGGTGATGGTTTGCTTATTAGATTATATTTAGATATAAAATAATTAATAATTGGGAATTTAATTGTTTTTATCATCGAACAATCACCAATAGTCGTCGAACAAACGATAATTAATCAAAATGAATTAATCTGAGCGATAAAAATAAAGATATCTAGTAAGGGACCCACTTAACTAACGGTGATCATTTGTTTAATTAATTATAAATAAATAAAAGACGAACAAACAATTTTTACTTCACTAAATTTTGTCATTTAAATGGTTTGAATTGTATTTTTTATATAATTATAAATAGGTTTATAGTATGTTGGACCTTTTAGTAAAAAGTTAAGTGGCGGCGGGCGGGAGGAAGAGACACACTTAAATGCATTGGTAATTGGTATCACTAAGTTCACTAGCCAGCACAAGTCTTTGCAATAAGAAACGTTTTTTTTGGCGAGGGAACTTCGATCGTGGCGGGTGTCCTTTTTTTTCTTGTTTTAATTTAATTTGATAATTTTTGTGTAAATAGATTAGGAAAGTTTGTTTAAGCTGTAAATACTTTTATTTATATTTAGATTGTAGTTTTTGTATATTATATTTATTTTTATAGGGTAAGTTTTTTTTTTACTTTTATTGTACATGAATGAACCTGAAGACCCGGGGGGTTCTCCCCCTGCGGTCGCACATCATGTAACTATGTCATATGACTCCAGTATGGATACTGATGTGTCAAATAGCACGTCAATTTTGAGACGTAAAAGAAATTTTGAAGTCGTCGTGGCCTAAGGGATAAGACGTCCGGTGCATTCGTGTTGAGCGATGCACCGGCGTTCGAATCCCGCAGGCGGGTACCAATTTTTCTAATGAAATACGTACTCAACAAATGTTCACGATTGACTTCCACGGTGAAGGAATAACATCGTGTAATAAAAATGAAACCCGCAAAATTATAATTTGCGTAATTACTGGTGGTAGGACCTCTTGTGAGTCCGCGCGGGTGGGTACCACCACCCTGCCTATTTCTGCCGTGAAGCAGTAATGCGTTTCGGTTTGAAGGGTGGGGCAGCCGTTGTAACTATACGGGAAACTTTAGAACTTGTATCTCAAGGTGGGTGGCGCATTTACGTTGTGGATGTCTATGGGCTCCAGTAACCACTTAACACCAGGTGGGCTGTGAGCTCGTCCACCCATCTAAGCAAGAAAAAAAAATAAAAAAAAATACTAAGACTTGCAGACACTGCAATAAAAAAGGAAGAGGAACAACAAAAATTTAGATCATGGCACAGATTGTTCTTGTGAATCTAATGTTACTGAGTCGGTTCCACATAATATTCCTTCTTCCCCATCTTCACATACTGTTTCTGACTCCAACGCCGCAGTTACACCTAATTCCGATAATGTTAATCGTTTATATTTACCTTCTGACGCGGCTCCCTTTGTTGTCCACATTAGTAAGATCATAAGTTCTCCAAATGACAATGTAAGTTTACATCCTGTCATTTTTGGTAGATTTTTAAAACACAATAGCTTCCAAAATATAGTGAACGGTAGTTTAAAAAAAATTGGCAGAAACAGACTTTCTCTAGCTTTTAATAACCATTCAGATGCCAACAATTTTATCCAAAATTCTATATTACCAGCTAACAAATATAAAGCTCTTAAACCTACCTTCAACATCTTACAATGCATTGATTAGGAGTGTTCTTGATTACGGTACTTTTATTTTAGAGCCTGGCAATATTTCTGCCTTTAAAAAACTTGATTTAATGCAGTCAAAATCTTTAAGAATTGTATGCAGTGCTATGAAGTCAAGCCCCATATTTAAAGCATTTGCTTTACAAGTAGAATGTAATGACCCGCCTCTGTATTTACGCAGACAATATTTATCGGTTAGATATCTATTCCGTTCGTTTCAATTTTCTAATCACCCATTGAGATCAAAGTTGAATTATCTTTGTGAACATATAAACACATCTCCATATTGGAAACATAAGCAGCCTCCCCGTCTTGTAGTAAGCTATAGAAAATTCTTATCATTAGAGTCTCCTACCCACTGTTCTAATTATCTTCCTCTATTTTGTTTTAGTTATGACTCTTTAATTTTGAATCCGAATGTTAATTTAAATTTTCTTAGTTCAAATCGTCATCAATCTAATTCTGAATTCAAATCCCTTGTGAACGAAAACTGGCAAGGATATCATTCTATTTTCACCGATGCATCTAAAATAAAAAACAGTTATGTTGGTATCGGTGTATATCATCCCCAATACAAGATTGTTCAAAAAGTGAAGTTCCCTAAAGAAACATCTGTATTTACGGGTGAATGTGTGGGTTTATTAAAAGCTGTAGAATACATTTTACTATCTAAATTGAACCAAACAATAGTTTTTTTCTGATTCTAAGAGCGCTCTGCAGGCTATAATGAAATTCCCATTTAAATCTCGTAATTCGAATCCCGTAATTCTAGAAATAAGAAATATAATTTTTCAGTGCATGAATCTCAATTTAAAGATCAGCTTTGCTTGGATTCCAAGTCATTGTGGAATTAAAGGTAATGAAATAGCTGATACCTTGGCCAAGGAAGCTATAACTTGTGGGGATGTTTTCCCTTTTAAAAATTATACATGTGATTTGGTGAACTTGTCTCAAGATTTCCTTCATTCCAGTTGGCAGAGTAGCTGGACTGAATCAAGTCAGTCAAAAGGGAAATCTTATAGTACTATTCAACCCACAATACCTTCAAAGCCGTGGTTTTTCAAAATTCATTTCGCTAAACGTGTAACAACATGTCTCATTCGCATGCGATTGGGACAGCCAGTTTCCACTCCAGCCCATCTTTTTAAATTCAAAATTGTTGATAGTCCAGCCTGTGATTGCGGTGCTGAAGTCTGTGACGTTAATCACATTTTCTTTTCTTGCTCTCTAAATGATTGCTCTTCTTTCTATTTAAATTTGATTTCATTACGTATTCCTTTTCCTACTTCCATTATGTGTCTTTTATCTATGAATTCTCCTAATGTATACAGTTTATGTTTATTGTCTTTATTTATATTATCTAATGATGTACATATTTAATTTAATCTTATTTATTTAAGTATCTTCATATATTCTCTAACTTTCCTAATCTCTCCCTTGCGAATCCGTTCAAAAGAAAAAAAAAAAATTTATTCCGTAGTTCCCAAGCTTTTATTTTGCTTTGTGGCAAATGCGCAAGCTGCGCGAGCCAAAATCAAACAGAAGAAGAAGAAATAAGAAACTTTTTCAATCGAAAATAATGTGATGGATCGTCCCTTCTTCTGCTTCATACACATTGATTATTCGAAACAATGCCAAGTCTTGCTAGGTGTGACGGCGCAGTATTATGGCCAAATCTCAATCTGTTTATTGTGATGAAATCTCGACTTTCACTAGTTTTCAATTTGTCATACCATGGTTTAACAGGCAGGTTATCTTGGATACCGAGACGGCCGACGTTTCAGAGCCTTCGATTCGCCTCGAAGGCTCCGTCGGCTGGGCGTCCTTGGGGTGAGCCGCGCCGTCTGGTTGTAGTGTTGACCGCGGTAGCCCCCCTACCTCATCCGGGTTCTGACCTCGGAGGGGATCGGACGTCGGGTGTAAGAGTGCAGGGGAGTCGTTTAGTGGGTGGGTCCTAAAATCCTTGGGCCCGCGGTCTGCTCACAACACCATGCAGATCGTTGAGTCTCACATACCCCGCGCGCCCCTTTTGCGCGGGGACCTCGTAGGAGGTTCGGCCCTCTACCCGAAAAAAAAAAAAAAAAAAAAAAAAGGTTATCTTGGATACTTCCATACCACTTTCCCTTGTTTTCCTGACCTTTCTTCCACAATTCCGTCCACAGAGTGTAAATGTATTCTTTAATATTTAGAAAATAGTCAGTGAAAGGTACGAATAATGAGTCTGTAACGTCAATACTGTTTAAAGCCTCACGTGCAGCTTTGTCACTGTCACCCCAGTCATGGGGAACGGGGGCTTCTGCCTTTACTGGTCGAAGCCGCGAGGATGCAAACCTCTTCAAAAATGCCCTAATCCCAAGCTCGACACCCGGCGATGGGATGTATGGCTGGAGGGTTTCCAGTCCCGAGGGTGTCATAGATCCCAGGGGACCAAACCCCTGGTTAATAAAAAGGCAATATATGATGGCACATTGTAAAAGTCGGCTGCCGTCGTAGTGACGTTGCTGCCGGCCGCCGCCGAAAAGGGCCTCACCTATAATGAGGTGATGGCCCGGGCGCGCGCGGCCGTAAGTTTGGATGAAATCGGGGCAGAGGAGGGCCTCCGCTTCCGGCACACAGCCAATGGAGCGAAGCTGCTGGAGTGTCCCGGTGCCGATAGTTCTGGCATCGCTGACAAACTAGTGGCGACGCTCCGCGTGGCACTGCCGGAGGATGAGGTGTGCGTGCACAGGCCGGTGAGGATGGCCGAGATTAGAATCACCGGCCTGGACGACTGTGCTACCAAGGAGGAGGTGGCAGCCGCGATAGCCGCCCAAGGTGGATGTGCCCTGGAGAGCGTGACCGTGGGCGAACTTCGCTCAGGGTACTCTGGAGCCAGGTCGGTGTGGGCGCGCTGCCCTGTGGAGGCAGCCACTTCCTTGGCCACTCCTCCGCCGGGAAGATCGACGGGGGATCCGGGGAGACTGCGCGTGGGCTGGATAGCGGCCCACGTGCGTCTCCAAGAACCACGTGCCTGGCGATGTCTCCGATGCTTTAGCACCGGGCACGGCCTCGCTAGGTGCACTAGCTCGGTTGACCGCAGCGGTCTGTGTTTCCGCTGCGGCCAGCCGGGCCATAAAGCGGCGTCCTGCACAGCCGCCCCGCAATGCGCTCTGTGCGCTGCGGCCGGGCGCAGGGCAAACCACCGGGCGGGAGGCAAGGCGTGCTTCCCGTCCGGTGATAATACCGAACGCAACCGGCGCCGAAAATCAAAGCGCCGACAAAAGAGAAGGTTGGCCAGAGGACTGGCCAACGCTGTAATCCCCGATGCGGCGCCGGTGCCGGAGGGCGGGGGCAGCGGTGAAGGGGAGGGGGCGATGGATGTGGTCCAACAGTAATGGACCGCACCTATCGCTTCCTCCAAGGAAATCTATTGTGGACGTTACGTTCGCAAGCCCGGCCATCGCACGCCGTATCCGCGACTGGAGAGTTTTGGAGGGGGCGGAGACGCTGTCAGATCACCGATATATTCGGTTTGATCTCTCCGCCCGCTCCGCAGTCGCGGACGTCCACGGGGACCACCCCCATGGTGCATCCCGGTCATTCCCCAAGTCGGCACTGAAGCGCCTGAATAAGGCGCTCCTGATGGAAGCCTCTACGGTGGCGGCGTGGGCGCCCATGCGTCCACACCCGGTCGAGGTCGAGGGAGAGGCGGGGTGGTTCCGGGACACGATGCGTCGCATCTGTGATGCGTCGATGCCCCGGATCGGCCCTAGACTCCCTAATCGCCAGGCGTACTGGTGGTCGTCCGAAATTGCGCAACTCCGCGTGGAATGCGTTCGGGCGAGGCGCGAGTGCGCCAGGCATCGCCGCCGCCGCCTGCCGCGGCGCAACGATCCGGTTGCGTTCGCGGCGGCAGAGGCCCGGCTGCACGGCGCATTTCGCGTCGCGCAGAGGTCATTGCAGCTGGCCATCAGAAGAGCCAAGAACCAACACATGGAGGGTCTCTTGGAGACGCTGGATGAGGATCCGTGGGGGCGGCCCTATCATATGGTGCGCAATAAAATGCGCCCCTGGGCCCCCCCGATCACGGAGCGTCTCCAGCCTCAGCAGCTGCGGGACATCGTCTCGGCGCTGTTCCCGCAGGAGCGGGAGGGATTCTTCGCTCCCGCTATGGACGCGCCGCCGGAATACGACGGCGAAGTCCCTGCTGAGGTGCCCCGTATAACGGGGGCGGAGCTCCGTGTGGCCGTGCGCAAAATGTGCGCGAAAGACACTGCACCCGGCCCGGACGGCGTGCATGGCCGGGTTTGGGCCTTGCCTCTTGGTGCCCTAGGGGACCGACTCTTGAGGCTTTACAACTCCTGCCTCGAGTCGGGACGGTTTCCTTCATCGTGGAGGACGGGCAGACTCGTGCTGTTGAGAAAGGAGGGGCGCCCGGCGGATACTGCCGCCGGGTACCGTCCCATCGTGTTGCTGGATGAGGTGGGCAAGCTGCTGGAACGCATTCTGGCGGCCCGCATCATCCAGCATCTGGTCAGGGTGGGACCCGATCTGTCGGCGGAGCAGTATGGCTTCCGAGAGGGCCGCTCAACGGTAGACGCGATCCTTCGCGTGCGGGCCCTCTCGGAGGAGGCCGTCTCCAGGAGTGGGGTGGCTTTGGCGGTGTCTCTCGACATCGCCAATGCGTTTAACACCCTGCCCTGGTCCGTGATAGGGGGGGCGCTGGAACGGCACGGAGTGCGGGCACGTGTACCGGACACGGTGGGATCGTGCACCGGTTCCCGGTCGTGCGCGGTGTTTTTTTTTTTTTTTTTTTTTTTTTTTTTTTTTTTTTTTTTTTTTTTTTTTTTTTTTTTTTTATGATTGAAAGTTTACTGGTGGCCTGAAGGCCTTTCCAGTTTCACCAGGACAGGTGGGCGAGCAAAGGCTCAGCCAAGAGGGGTGGGATTTGCTAACAACTGCCCGAGCGCCTCCGAAGGAGACCTAACAACTCAAGAGCAATTGTTTCGCGAATGAATCTACTACCGGATCGGAATCGCGACCCGCTGAGAAGATCCGGCGAGAAACTCAGCGGGCTGATGCATGGGTTAGGTTGCACGTCGACCTCTTTGTCGAGTTCGACGAGTACGGTTACCGGGGTCCCTAAGCCTGCCCCTAGTATTAGAGCTGAAGGCATCTAATGCAAAGGTTATTGGATCTGATGGATCCGTAAGGACGTGTCTAGGGCGTCGACGGTGACTGGCTCCTGCATGATCAGGATTCGGGGAGTAGTTAGCGGCGGCAACGATAAGGCGATTATCATGACGCATAGCCTTATCGAAGTATCGTTCCGACGCTGACTTCATGTATTTCCGAATTGATTCGAGGCCCAGGTCGTCGTATAGGTCAACGTTCCTCACGAACCACGGAGCGCCGACAGCTAACCTGCAAAAGCGGGATTGTAGGGATTGGAGGGTGTCTATGTGTGTGCGGGCCGCGTGAGCGAACACCACACTCGCGTAAGTCATGACGGGCCTTATGCAAATTTTGTAAAGTGTCACCTTGTTCCGAAGGGACATTTTACTCCGCTTACAGATCATGGGGTAGAGTCTACCGAGAATAAACGCGGCACGGTCACGGACTGATTTTATATGCGGGCGGAATGTCATCGATGCATCCCGGGTAACTGGCCCAGGGTATGGATTGACTAAAGAGAGTAATCGGGGGTGTGAGATTCCTCCTCCTAATACGGGAGGAAATCCGTGTGGAGCTTCCCCTCTGAAATAGCACCGCAGTACTTTTCGCTGGGTTGATGTCTATGCGCCATTTTCGGAACCACTGTCCTAGGGCTAGGGCTGCGCTCTGAAGCTTCTTCGCGACGTTGGTCGTCGACTATCGCCTCGACGACCCGTCGGTCGGGCGTCCTCGGGGTGGCGCCGCATGTCTGGTTGTAGTGTTTACCGCGGGAACCCCCCTACTCTGACCGGGTTTTGACCCCGGACGGAGATCGGACGCCGGGTGTAAGAGTGCAGGGGAGTCGTTTAGTGGGTGGGCCCTAAATTCCTTGGGCCCGCGGTCTGCTCTCAACACCTGCAGATCGTTGAGTCTCACATACCCCGCGCGCCCCCTAGGCGCGGGGACCTCGTAGGAGGTTCGGCCCTCGGCCCGGAAAAAAAAAAAAAAAAAGGGCTAGGAATACCCAGACAACTCTGCAAATGGATATATAACTTCTTGAATGAAAGGACAGTGTATGTAAAATACAATAATATGCTATATGGTCCAAAATCTGCCTTGAAAGGCACAATGCAAGGTGCTACTTTATCTCCGTTATTGTATAATATATACACTAGTGAAATCTGCAACTTTATAGACAATGTAAATAATAATGTAAATATTCTACAATTTGCCGATGACATCGTTTTGTATAGTAGTAACTATAATTTACAAGTAGCGATAGACAGTATTAATGTAGCTTTATCCCAATCGTTCTATTATTACAACAACATTCTACATTTAAAAATTTATCCATCCAAGAGCAATGTAATGATATTCAGCAAGGATACACCAATTTATAACGTCATTTATAATGGTGAAATTATAAACAAGGTTACCAGCAAAAAATTTTTGGGAATAATAATAGATCAGAAATTAAATTTTGAATCACATATTAATCATATTTCCAAAAATGCTTTATGAGGTCTTAATGTTATGAAATGTATTGCTGGAGTATCATGGGGTGCAGACCCCAAAATACTGTCTTTAATATACAAATCGATTGTCAGAAGCCATTTTGATTATAGCTCTCTACCTTATCTGAATAGTCCACATGCAAATAAACTTGATATATTACAGAACAGAGCTTTGAGAATAATATCTGGTGCAATATGCTCAACTCCCATAAGGGCCATGGAAGTTGAGACAAAAGTTATGCCATTAATCTTGAGACGTCTCTTACTTGCACACAGATACTGTCTCAAATTGTTATCTTCTGATAATATGCAAATAGTTAAAAAAGTGCACCATACCTAGACATCACCCCTCCTTCATTATTAACTGGAATAACCCTTCTTAACAAATATACACCACCATTGTCCATAATATATCTGGAAATAGATAATAAGTATAAAAAGATCAGTAAACAGTCCCTTTGGCCATGTTACTCTAATAATTATCACTCATTTCATATCCAGTAAATATAATCCCAAGTACAATTAATAGCAATTCTGATATTATTCAGTTCTTGTCACAAAATTATACATACTACACTATATATACTGATGGCAGCAAAGGGAATAATTATGTTCATGCAGCATTTTATGATTCAAAGGCTAGGTTTTCTCAAAGCTTTGTTTTGAATGAATCTTGTTCCATTTTTACTGCAGAGGCTTATGCTGTTTATAAAGCCTTACTGCGAATTACTGTAGTTATTAGCTGTAAAAACTTTTTAATAATAACAGATTCTTAAAGCCTGATAAAGAGTTTAAGTAATATTTCTGTAAATTATAAAACTAATTACGTCTTGTATATTATAAAAGAACTATTGTATAAATATCATCTTATGAATGTAAATATAGCTTTTATGTGGGTTCCTTCACATAAAGGCTTATCTATCTATCTCTTAGGTTTATGGCGTTTCCTTTTAGATTTCGCCAATGTCAAGTGTATTTAATACTCTGCTTTCTATAGCGGGCTTCGTGAACGAGCAAGGTCACAGATATTCACTAAGAATTAAGTGAGTAGCTAAGAATGTTTGATGACAGGATCTCTGTTGATTTACCTAAAACAAATAAGACGCATACAATATATATACAGGGGTTAGTTCGATAACAGACAGACAAACTACAGCTAAGCTTAACTACAGCTTACTTATGGTTAATGAATGAACTAAGAATATAAACGAAAGGGGAGTTGACAAGTGAAAGAAGAGATTTGAGATCAATGGGGCGAGGAATATCAGGAGGAAGGAGATCATAGAGGGAGGAAGATAGACGAGGACAACTGAAAAACATGTGATTTGGAGAGCCTTCGTCAAGACCACATTCGCAAATAGAACTATCCCTGATATGAAGCTTAACTGGCAACGAAAAAGCTGACAGTGACAAAGCTTTTTTTTTTTTTTTGGTCAGGAGGAAATCGCCGGACTTCCGCCCTCCACTGGGGATAGAGGGCGGAGCGTGTCAGAGTCGAACTGACTAAAACCTCCTGTCGCTCAACAACCAACGTCCAAACCTCGCATGAGACAGAACTCATGAAGAGGCAAAGGGGGGAAAGTGAAGCGTTTAGTGCGGAGCACATCTCTCCCATCACCCTCCCCCTCGGGACGCCGGACCGGCGGTCGTCGGCGCCACGACCACCAGCCCTCTCGGTCGGCAGGCTATCCGAAGCCCGCCTAGATGGCGCCGGTTAGAGTGAGCTATCCTACGGAATACCCCGCTGGACCAGAACCAGCGTGGGTCGAGGATAGCCGGCCTTCCATCACCCGGATGCTCTTGCGTAAAACGCGTGCAGAGCAGCTTGCACGTCGTCTTCTTAGGCCCCCCTCGCCGGTCCCCGGACCGACATGTGAGGGGGGACCCGAAACACTTAGAGGGCCAGGGCTTGGGAGAGATCCGCCTCCCTGGCCCCCGCTCGATGGCGGCGGGATTGTGCGTCTCTCACGCGCCCCGCCGCCTCCTTCTGCGAGATGGTGCACTCGCAGAAGTCGAGCATCGCCTTCCACGACTCGTCGTCGCCGAGCATCGATGCCACAACACTCGGCAACGACAAGTCGTTTCCTACTTTTGCGACGAGGACACGGCGCCACCCCTCCCATGCGGGGCAGGCGACGAGCGTATGCTCTGCCGTGTCCAAGTCGCAATCACAATGGTGGCACTCTGCCGTCGGCTCGGCTCTGATCCGGTGCAGGAACTCACCGAAGCAACCATGCCCAGTGAGCACCTGCGTGAGCCGGAAAGTGAGGCGTCCTCTGTCACGATTCACCCAATCCACAAGGACCGGGCGAATCGCCTCGACGGTCCTACGACCGGCCGAAGGATCAGCCAGCCGTCTGGACCATGAATCCAGCACGGACCGCCGAGATTGGGCCCTCCGCGCTCTGACCACACTGTGGCTGGGACGCGCCACGCCCCGGGCACGAAGGTCAGCCCGCCACTGATAGTCAGCGGCGAGCGCCTCCGCTTCCAGAGCCCAAGGCGGCGTCCCAGCCAGTACACACGCCGCCTCAAAGGAGATGGTGCGATAACCACGGATGACCCTGACCGCGATGGTGCGTTGCGGCCGTTGTAGCAGCTTCGCCACCCCCGCGGCCAGGGACTGGCCCCACACAGGCGCCCCGTATAGGGCCATTGATCGCACTACCCCCGTATAGAGACGGCGCGTCACCTGGTCAGGCCCCCCGACGTTGGGCAGAAGCCGGCTTAACGCGCCGGCCACCCCCAACAAACGAGGGACCAGGTGCTGAAAGTGAGCACGGAAGGTCCAACGACTGTCCAGAATGAGGCCGAGGTACTTCAACTGCACCCCGACCCCAATCCGGACACCTCCAACCACGATATGGGCATCGACAGGTGGCACTCTCCGGGGCCTGTGGAACCGCATGGCCTCGGATTTACTGAGTGCCACGTCGAGGCCCAATCTCCTGATTTTGCCGACGACATGCGCCACCCCAGCGGTAGCAAGACGGGCAGACTCAGCAAAACTCCCCCCCCGGGCCACGACCAACGTGTCGTCTGCGTAACAGATTACGCTTAGGCCCGGGAGGAGGGCACCCCTCAGTACCCAGTTATACCCGATATTCCACAAAAGGGGGCCGAGCACCGACCCCTGTGGAACACCGCGCACATTCCGATAGAGGCACCCGTGACGTGCGGACGTGCTCATCGACCACTCGATCACCCGGCCTTTGTTCGCCCGGCTTTTGTTAGCCCGGCCATTGTTCGCGTGGCCTGTGTTCGTAGTACATCTGCCGACCAAGTGTTTTTCCTGGAAGTTTTTATTTGTTTTGTTTCCTTTTGTTATTTCTGTGTTCGTGGTACATCTGCCGACAAACTGTTTTCCTGGAAGTGTTTAATTGTTTTGTTTCTTTTTGTTATTTCCGTTTTGTTGTGTCTTTCTTTGTCCTGTAGTAATCGCGCCGCATCGCCACCTGTGTTCAATAGAACCGCTCAGGTCCGAGAAGTTGGGGCCTCGCCGCAAGGCGAGTGTTTTCAAGACCCGGGGCCGCCCCACCTGGGCACTCAGCGATCATGGACGCTGTATTCGTGGATTTCCTCCGACTTCGTCACCCACAACTCGCCTCAGAGTTTCTGGCTTTCAAGGCCAATCACACTGCGAGTTCTCTCGAAGACTCCGCCGTGCTCTCTGCTCCTGCGTCGCCTGTACCTGCGTGCAAAGCGTCTACATCGAGCACCGCAGCCTCCGTCGTGCCTGCCGTTCCCGCGTCGCCTATACTGGCGAGTAAAACTACTGCGTCGTCCGCCGTGGCCACCGTTCCAGCAGCGCGATCATCCGCGGCCTCCGTCGCGCCCTCCAAAACTCCTGCTTGTAGGTCACCTGCGCCCGCCTCCTCGTCCTCCGACTCTGACTCGGAGATGGAGGTCGACCTCGCCCCCGCCTCATCGACGGATGGATTCACCCTGGTACAAAAGGGTAAGAAGCGTGCCGCGGAGTCTCGAGCTCTCGCGGCCGCTAAAATTAGCAAAGCCGCGAACGCGTCGCGCCCCCGCCCTCAGACTCCCGTTGCGCCTCCAGCCCGTGCCACTCCGTCGCCGCGACCGGTGGCGCAATCTAAAACTCAGACCCCTCCCCCGGTTATCCTTCAAGAGAAGGCAGCTTGGGACCGAGTTTCCCTGGCCCTTAAGGCCAAAAATATTAATTTTGCCAGCGCCCGTAATCTCGCCAACGGGATTCAAATAAAAGTAATGACACCCGACGACCATAGGGCCCTCTCAAGTTACCTCCGAAAGGAGCGTATAAGTTTCCACACTTATACGCTCCAGGAGGAGCCCGAACTCCGCGTTGTCATACGTGGAATCCCGAAGGAGCTAGATGCCGATCTCGTCAAGGCAGATCTGATAGAACAAGGCCTACCAGTAAATTCCGTGCACCGCATGCACACCGGCCGCGGTAGGGAACCATACAATATGGTTTTAGTCGCCCTCCAGCCTACCCCCGAGGGTAAGCAAATTTTTAACATTCGGACCGTCTGTAGGCTCTCCGGTATTGCCGTCGAAGTCCCCCATAAAAAAGGCACTCCTAGTCAGTGCCATAACTGCCAACTGTACGGGCACTCTTCCCGTAACTGTCACGCGCGCCCCCGATGTGTTAAGTGTTTGGGCGATCACGCCACGGCCCTCTGCGCTCGCGACCAAAAAACCGCGACGGAACCGCCTAGCTGTGTCCTGTGCCGAACACAAGGTCACCCCGCGAACTACCGTGGATGCCCCCGAGCTCCAAAAATAAATCGCCGCGTCGCCCGTCAAAACCGCCTCCGAGCTTCCGGCCCAGACATCAAAGCCACGGTACCCTCTGTGCCGAAGGCTAAGCCTGCTTTCGTGCCGGCGTCGGTGCCCAGCGTCTCGGCTTGGGCTAAACCGTTGCCGTACACGAACACGGCTACAACTCTCTCCCCCGCGACTCGTCCCACCCCCGCAATACGTCCCTCCCCCGCGACCTGCCCTCCGACCGCGTCCGAAAATCTCGCTCTAGCGATCGACTTTTTTCAGTCGATCAACTTTGAGCGTGTTAACGCTGTGGGTGACGCCATTCGCGCCGCCTCCACTGCACAACATTTCATCGCCGTTGTGCAAGAATACGCTGACGTATACGCGTCGTTAAATACGTACGTCCTCCCCTCACTCCGCCGGTAATCAATGGCGTACGTTAGTAGAATAAAACCCTTATCCGTAACAATAGGATTTTTTAACGCTTACGGTCTCCAAATCAACGTGATCAGGTTTGTGATTTTTTGCGTGACCATCAAATTGACATTTTCTTAGTGCAGGAGACCCTACTTAAGCCCGCGCGCCATGAATCTAAAATCGCGAACTATAACATGGTCAGGAACGACAGACTCTCTGCCCGTGGTGGTGGTACCGTTATTTACTATAGAAGAGCCCTGCATTGCGTCCCGCTCGATCCTCCCGCGCTCGCTAATATCGAAGCATCAGTGTGCCGAATCTCACTGACGGGACACGCGCCGATCGTTATCGCGTCCGTTTATCTTCCACCGGATAAGATCGTTCTAAGCAGTGATATCGAGGCGCTGCTCAGTATGGGGAGCTCTGTCATTCTGGCGGGCGACCTAAATTGTAAACACATCAGGTGGAACTCACACACCACAACCCCGAATGGCAGGCGGCTTGACGCGTTAGTCGATGATCTCGCCTTCGATATCGTCGCTCCGTTAACCCCGACTCACTACCCGCTAAATATCGCGCATCGCCCGGATATACTCGACATAGCGTTATTAAAAAACGTAACTCTGCGCTTACACTCGATCGAAGTAGTTTCAGAGTTAGATTCAGACCACCGTCCCGTCGTCATGAAGCTCGGTCGCGCTCCCGATTCCGTTCCCGTCACGAGGACTGTGGTGGATTGGCACACGCTGGGCATCAGCCTGGCTGAATCTGATCCACCATCGCTCCCGTTTAACCCGGACTCTACCCCGTCTCCTCAGGATACCGCTGAAGCCATAGACATCTTAACATCACACATCACGTCGACATTAGATAGGTCATCGAAACAAGTTGTAGCGGAGGACTTCCTTCACCGCTTCAAATTGTCCGACGATATTAGGAACTCCTTAGAGCTAAGAACGCCTCGATACGCGCCTACGACAGGTATCCTACCGCGGAAAATCGTATTCGAATGCGTGCCCTACAACGCGACGTAAAGTCTCGCATCGCCGAAGTCCGAGATGCCAGATGGTCTGATTTCTTAGGACTCGCGCCCTCCCAAAAGTCTTACTACCGCTTAGCTCGTACTCTCAAATCGGATACGGTAGTAACTATGCCCCCCCTCGTAGGCCCCTCAGGCCGACTCGCGGCCTTTGATGATGACGAAAAAGCAGAGCTGCTGGCCGATACATTGCAAACCCAGTGCACGCCCAGCACTCAATCCGTGGACCCTGTTCATGTAGAATTAGTAGACAGTGAGGTAGAACGCAGAGCCTCCTTGCCACCCTCGGATGCGTTACCACCCGTCACCCCGATGGAAGTTAAAGACTTGATCAAAGACCTACGTCCTCGCAAGGCTCCCGGTTCCGACGGTATATCTAACCGCGTTATTAAATTTCTACCCGTCCAACTCATCGTGATGTTGGCATCTATTTTCAGTGCCGCTATGGCGAACTGTATCTTTCCCGCGGTGTGGAAAGAAGCGGACGTTATCGGCATACATAAACCCGGTAAACCAAAAAATCATCCGACGAGCTACCGCCCGATTAGCCTCCTCATGTCTCTAGGCAAGCTGTATGAGCGTCTGCTCTACAAGCGCCTCAGAGATTTCGTCTCATCCAAGGGCATTCTCATCGATGAACAATTCGGATTCCGTACAAATCACTCATGCGTTCAACAGGTGCACCGCCTCACGGAGCACATTCTTGTGGGGCTTAATCGACCAAAACCGTTATACACGGGAGCTCTCTTCTTCGACGTCGCAAAAGCGTTCGACAAAGTCTGGCACAACGGTTTGATTTTCAAACTATTCAACATGGGCGTGCCGGATAGTCTCGTGCTCATAATACGGGACTTCTTGTCGAACCGCTCTTTTCAATATCGAGTCGAGGGAACCCGCTCCTCCCCACGACCTCTTACAGCTGGAGTCCCGCAAGGCTCTGTCCTCTCACCCCTCCTATTTAGCTTATTCGTCAACGATATTCCCCGGTCGCCGCCGACCCATTTAGCTTTATTCGCCGACGACACGACTGTTTACTATTCTAGTAGAAATAAGTCCCTAATCGCGAAGAAGCTTCAGAGCGCAGCCCTAGCCCTAGGACAGTGGTTCCGAAAATGGCGCATAGACATCAACCCAGCGAAAAGTACTGCGGTGCTATTTCAGAGGGGAAGCTCCACACGGATTTCCTCCCGGATTAGGAGGAGGAATCTCACACCCCCGATTACTCTCTTTAGACAACCCATACCCTGGGCCAGGAAGGTTAAGTACCTGGGCGTTACCCTGGATGCATCGATGACATTCCGCCCGCATATAAAATCAGTCCGTGACCGTGCCGCGTTTATTCTCGGTAGACTCTACCCCATGATCTGTAAGCGGAGTAAAATGTCCCTTCGGAACAAGGTGACACTTTACAAAACTTGCATAAGGCCCGTCATGACTTACGCGAGTGTGGTGTTCGCTCACGCGGCCCGCACACACATAGACACCCTTCAATCTCTACAATCCCACTTTTGCAGGTTAGCCGTCGGAGCTCCGTGGTTCGTGAGGAACGTTGACCTATACGATGACCTGGGCCTCGAATCTATACAGAAATACATGAAGTCAGCGTCGGAACGGTACTTCGATAAGGCTATGCGTCATGATAATCGCCTTATCGTAGCCGCCGCTGACTACTCCCCGAATCCTGATCATGCAGGAGCCAGTCACCGTCGACGCCCTAGAAACGTCCTTACGGATCCATCAGATCCAATAACCTTTGCACTAGACGCCTTCAGCTCTAGGAGCAGGCTTAGGGACCTCGGTAACCGTACTCGTCGAACTCGACAAAGAGTTTGCCGTGCAACTTAACCCATGAATCAGCTCGCTGAGTTTCTCGCCGGATCTTCTCAGCGGGTCGCGATTCCGATCCGGTAGTAGATTCATTCGCGAAGCAGCTACTCTTGAGTTGTTAGGTCTCCTTCGGAGGCGCTCGGGTAGCTGTTAGCAAATCCCACCCCTCCTGGCTGAGCCTTTGCTCGCCCACCTGTCCTGGTGAAACTGGAAAGGCCTCCGGGCCACCAGTAATCCTTCAATCATAAAAAAAAAAAAAAAAAAGCCGACTCAGCGAGCCGGCGGCTGCCATCAGTCGGGGACCCAATCTTTCGAAGTGAGCACGGAAGCTCCAACGACCGTCCAGTACGAGGCCGAGGTACCGCAACCCAGTCGCCTCGATCTCGACGCGAACGTCTCCGATCACGAGGTGGGCCCCCTGAGGCGGCGCTCTCCGGGCCCCGTGGAACAACAGGGCCTGGGATTTATCGAACGCCACCTCCAGACCCAGCCTTCGGATCCTGCCGACGACGAAGGCCACCCCCGCGCAGGAAAGACGGGCAGACTCGCGCAAGTCCCTACCCCGGGCCACGACCAAGGTGTCGTCCGCGTAACAAACTACGCTCAGACCCGGGAGAGGAGCGCTAAGGGCACCCCGCAGGACCCAGTCGTAGCCGATGTTCCACAAGAGAGGGCCAAGGACCGACCCCTGTGGGACACCGCGCTCGACGGAGAAGCGGAGCACCGCCCCACCGTGCCCGGTGCATATGACCGACCTGTCCTCGAGGTAGGACCCGATCAGCCAACGGAGATACGCAGGGACGCCGTGATACTCCAGCGCCCCTGCGATCACCGACCAGGGCAGGGTGTTGAACGCATTGGCGATGTCCAGGGACACCGCCAGTGCAACCCCGCCCCGGCCGATAGCCTCATCAGAGAGGGCGCGCACGCGCATCACCGCGTCGATGGTCGAGCGGCCCCCTCTGAATCCGAACTGCTCCGTTGACAGATCGGGACCCACCCCCGCCAAGTGCTGGACGATGCGGGCGGCCACCTTTCGCTCGAGCAGTTTTCCCGCCTCGTCCAGCAACACGATTGGACGGTACCCCGCAGGTGAATCTGCAGGGCGTCCCTCCTCAGCAAAACAAGTCTGCCCGTCTTCCACTGTTTCGGAAACCGTCCCGACTCGAGGCAGGCTTCAAAGAGCCGCACGAGCCGGTCCCCAAGGGCACCGAAGGCCAAATCCCAGACCCGACCATGAACACCGTCAGGGCCGGGGGCCGCGTCCTTCCTCCGCATCCTCGACGGCCGCACGAATCTCCTCCTCCGAGATGCTCGGAGGGACCACCTCAGCAGGGGCATCACCGCTCACATCACCCCGTGGCGGCGCGCCCATGAAGGGGGGCTCGAAGTCCCTCTCCATCCGCGGGAACAGCCCGGAGACAATCTCACGCAGCTGCTGAGGCTGGAGACGCTCTGTCACCGGGAGCGCCCACGGCCGCCATTTCTTGCGGACCGTTTGGTACGGGCGCCCCCAGGGATCCTGGTGGAGCGTCTCTAGGAGCGTCTTCATGCTCTGAGACTTGGCCTCGCCGATGACCCGCCGCAGTGCCTCCTGCTTCTGACGGCAGTCGGCATGTAGGCGGGCCGCTACCTCAGCGAAGTCCGCATCGCGAAGGCGGCGACGGCGGTGGCGGGCGCTTCGGCGGCGCGCCCGCACGCAGTCCTCTCGGAGGAGCGCAAATCTTGGCCGTCCACCAATACGCACCACCACGTGTAGCGCGACCGCTGATCCGGGGCATCAAAGCATCGCAAACGCGACGCATTGTACCCCGGAACCAGTCGGCCTCCGACTCCACGTCCACTAGACGCGCGGGCATCGGCGCCCACGCGGCCACTGTGGCCGCCTCCACCGCGAGCACCTTGTTCAGGCGCTTCAGTGCCCATCGTGGGAATGATCGGGGAGCGCTACGCGGGAGCTCCTCGCCGCGGGCGTCTTCAGCCGGCGCGTTCAACGAGCTGGAAGCAGAGAGCTCGAATCGGACAAACCGATGGTCCGAGAGCGTCTCCGCCCCCTCGAGGACACGCCAGCCAAGGACACGGCGCGCGGCGGATGGGGACGCAAACGAGACGTCACGTGTGATTCCCCATTCCACCGCACGCAGGTCGCGACCGAACCTCTGTTCAAAAGACAGAGGCCGGTCGCGAAGGCCCACTTGGACAGGAACTCGCCGCGTGAGTCCGTGCGAGGGGAACCCCACGTCGTACATTTGGCGTTGAGGTCCCCCGCCAGTATCAACGGGCGAGACTCGAAGCGATGGATCAACGCCTCGAGCCCACCCAGAAACTGCTCGAACTCGGCGAGACTCCTGTTCGGAGAGAAGTACACCCCGATCACGACGGTTTCGTCGACCCTAACTACGACGTACCCGGGTCCCTTGGCCACCATTCCAAGGGGGGGTAACGCCGCCGACTGTCGCATCACGATTGCCACAGAGCCATCGACATCTCCGGCCCAGGAATCCTCCCGGTCGGGAGGTACAAAGTATGGCTCCGCGACGATCGCGATGTCGATGAACCACTCCGCCATGGTGTGGACGAAGAGATCCTGCGCCCTGGCGGAGTGGTTCACATTCGCTTGGAGGAAGCGATGGACGTGACCCATTATTGAGGTGTCACATCCATCGCTCCCTCGTCTTCCGTCCCGCCTTGCGGCTCGACGGCCGCGGCGGGAACTGACGGGCCGGCTGCTCCACGTGCAGCCGGCTCTTTCTCTGCCTTTTTCTTCTCTTTTTTCCCGCCACGCCGCCTCTTTGTGGAAGAGGGGGCGGAGAAGCAGGCCGGGCCTCCGGCTCGATGATCGGCCCGCCGCTTCGCCGCGTCGCACAACACGCAGTGTGGCGTGGCGGCGCTGCAAGAGGCTGCCTTGTGCCCAGCCTGACCGCAACGGAAGCAAAGTCCGCTGCGATCCACAGCCGATGGGCACTTGGCGAGGCCGTGACCGGTGCCAAAACACCGGAGGCATCGCCATGGACGTGCCTCCTGCAACTGCACGTGAGCTATCACCCAGCCCACGCGCAGCCTCCCCGGCGAGTCGGTGGGCCGACCTTGTGGAGGCGTGGCCAAAAGAGTGGCCATCTGCACAGGGCAACGCGCCCACACAGTGAAAGATCCAGAGTAACAACTCCGAAGCTCCCCCACTTTCACTTGTGCGAGGGCGCAGTTGCCCTGCGACGCAATAGCGGCGGCCACTTCCTCCTTAGTGGCACATTCATCCAGGCCCGTCACTTTGATTTCCGCCATCTTGACAGGCCTATCTATGCGCACCACTTCCGGGTCCGGCAGAATTTCGCGAAGCCGGGCTGCCAGTCTGTCTGCGGCCGCGCCGGAGTCAGCACTAGGACATACCAACAGCCGAGCCCCGCTGGCCGTCTGCCGGACTCGGAGTCCCCCTTCCACACCTATGGCGTCAACGTCGACGCTACCGCGCGCCCGAGCCATCACCTCCCCATAGGTGAGGCCCTTTTCCTTGCCAGCCGGCAGCAGTTCTAATACGACCGCTGCCGACCGTGGGGCGCGCGGTTTCTTCACCTTGCGCCCTTTTCTCCCTCCCCCAGTCGTCGCTCGACCCATTGTTTGAGGGGAGGCGACCGCAGGGGTGGTTCGGGTGCTTGGCGCTGCAGCCTTCCTTCGCCCCCGCCTCACCACCGTGTTCCAGGTCTCATCCATGTTGGACGGAGCAGGAGGTAATGGGCGGGGCTGGGGGATCTGCGCCGTCTCAGCGGCATTCACGCCCCTCTCTCGCTTTTTGCGGCTTCTGCCAGGCCCCACCTTGGCAGGCTGGGGCGGGGCAGAAGCAGCGGCCTGGGGCGGGGCAGAAGCAGCGGCTTGGGGCCTCGTGGGCTGGGCGGGCGTTCGTCGTCCAGCGGGCTTGGCCGGTGCACGAGAGCTGCGCACCGTTCGTGTGGCGGGTGCCATACGCACCTTGGCTGCAGCCCCCGTGGGCGCTGGTACAACCGCGGTCGCTGTCGCATGTGTGGGCACAGGCCGCTCGTGCGCCAGTGGAGGCCTTGCGCGTTCCACCGTAGACGTGCGGGCCTCCATTATCGCGAGACACCTCTTTAATTCTTCTATCTCGCGGTCTTTATCCGTTGCTTCCTGCAGTGAGCGCACGGGTGGCGGAGAGGCCGAGCTGCCCTGGCATCCCACGACATCGTCAAGGACCACACGCATCCTGGCCATCTCCTCCCGCACCCGAGCACTCTCCGCACGAAGCTCCGCGTTTTCTACCTGCACGGAAGTGTATAGTGCCTGCAGTTGCTCCATTTGCAACCGCAGGCTAATCACTTCGTCTGTGCTTGTTCGCTTTAGGAGATCGTCCAGTCGTGTCTCTACGGCGGTGGCCACGCGGTTCAGGGCTTGCACATATGTGCCCTTTAACGAGCCCGATTTGGTCGCCACCGCAGAGACAATCTTCTTCGAGACTACGAATGTCCCCCGTGGATCCGTAGCCTCCATTTCTTTGACGAGGGAGCGGGATAGTCGCTCAACCTCACCTTCCCTCACATGAGCTGCATCTCTTGGGCGGGAGGCACTGGTCCGCACCGGGGTGGTGACAACCGGTTCGCCGTAGGTCACCGTCAAATTCCGTGTAGGTCCGCATCCTATGGGGGGTAACGCCGCAGCATTCACCAGCCCTTCCTCGACTGCCAGGAACTTGGCAGGTGCGGGTTCCACCTCCGAGGACTCGGAGGGAGCGGGAGCCGCCGGTCGTTTGACCGACTTCCGCTTCCTTCGAGCTCTCGGGTCAGCCTGGTTCCGACTGACGAAAATTCTGGCGCTGTCGTGGACGAAAAGTGGCGACTCCCGACCGCTCGACGCGCAGCCCCTTGCGGAGCTTTGGGTCGAGCGCAGTGAGAGCGCACTGTCACAGCGCTCGGGGTGCACGAGTGGGATCCTCTCCCTTTCGCGGCTCGTGCTGCCGCCGCCTTCCTCTTGGCAATTGTTGCCCCCCCCCCAGAATACGAGGGGCAGCGTGCCTCCGATTGCTCAGAGGCACGGAGGGATTCTCCTCCCGCTGAGCGAGAGGTACCCTCCTGGGGTAATATCTGTTTGCAATTGTCCATTTTCATTTTTTCCTTTGTTATTTAACCAGGGGTTTGGTTCCCTGGGATCGAGTGATTATTGTATTTTACATACACTGTCCTTTCATTCAAGAAGTTATATATCCATTTGCAGAGTTGTCTGGGTATTCCTAGCCCTGACATAACTTTCACAAGTATACCAGGATCTATACTGTAGCAAGTTATGGTGCTGTCCAGGAATTGAACAAAATCATATAATTATATTTTTATGCTTTTATTATGTACTTTGCTTTTTACAATTTTATATTATATATTCGATTGACATTAAGTCTGCGGCTTATTGCTTATGTTGGTGTTGCGCACGCGTCTGTCTGTCCACGTTTTGTTCCGGGTCTCCCCGCGCTCCGCTTCCGCGTGCCCCCCACGTTTAGGTATCGTCGCCGACATCCTCCCCGCCTTTGGAAGGACAGCTGCATCTTCCAAAACTTCAGAATCTTCTGCAGTAGGTAGAAGGCAGATCTTATTTATGGCTCGTCGCTCGATGCCTCGATAAGTATTAAAATCAGCGACTCTGACTACTCCGTCATCTCCAGGATAAAGCCGCTGAACTCGACCAAGTCTCCACTTTAGTGGTGGTAAGTTGGGTTCTTTGAAGACTACCAGATCACCTTCTTTTAAGTTTGTCTGTAGAGTACGCCATTTTGTGCGCTGTTGCAATTCAGCCAGATATTCTTTCCTCCATCTTTCCCAGAAATGGCGTCGCAATTGTTCGACCAACTGGTATCTGGTACGTATTTTTATGTCAGTCCCTTGCGAACCAGGTAGCGACGTCAGTGGCCGCCCAATCAGGAAATGCCCTGGGGTTAAGGGAGAAAGATCATTTGGGTCGGCTGATAAAGGAGTTAAGGGGCGGGAGTTGAGGATCGCTTCAATTTGTGTAAAGAGAGTATTCAACTCCTCGTATGTGAGACTTATATTTCCCGCTATACGCTTAAGGTGAAATTTTGCGCTTTTCACGCCCGCTTCCCAAAGCCCACCGAACGTTGGAGAATAAGGAGGACTAAAAACAAATCTTATGCCCCTATCAGCCGCAAAATCGGTTATGGAATTTAAGTCTGATCGCAATACCCTGCTCAACTCATTGCTCGCTCCAACAAAGTTTTTGCCATTATCACAGTAAATATAATGTGGCCTACCTCGTCTGGAGATAAACCTCTTGAGGCAAGAAATAAAAGCTTGGGTCGTGAGGTCACTGACCGTTTCAAGGTGAACAGCTTTCGTAGCGAAACAAATGAAGATACATAAATAGCATTTTATTGTTCTACTGCCACGGCCTTTTTTACTCGCGATCATGAAAGGACCAGCAAAATGAACTCCCGTGAACTGAAAAGTGAATGATTCAGTCACCCTTGCCTTAGGCAGATTACCCATCAACGGCTCCATGGTCTTACCCTTCATCCTAACACACGTAATACATTTTCGGACTATACTTCTAGCAAGCATTCTACCGCCAATGGGCCAGTACTGTTCTCTAAAAGAACTAAGAAGCAATTGAGGGCCCGCATGAAACAATCGTAGGTGCTCATTCAACATCATGATTTTGGTTAGATGATGATTGGACCTCAGCATAATTGGATGCTTTGTGTCATATTTAAGACTAGCATGTTTTAAGCGACCACCTACTCGTAGCAGCCCCGTAGCATCAATAAAGGGAGATAACTGCAAAATATCAGATTTAGATTTAAGCGATTTATTTTTGTTAAGTGCAGTTATCTCACAGCCAAAGGAGTCTTGCTGAGCGGTTTTAAGAAGGAATGTAAGAGATTGATGAAGTTCAGTTTCATTAAGAGAACCAGTTGTTCTATTAGTAGGGTTTTTACAATTGTTGATGAACCGGAATACGTATGCGAACATTCGTTTAAGTCTTAAATAGTTTGAATAATTTTCAAATTTTATTAATCTGTGATCCTCTCTTTGGGTGTGAAGTGCCTTTATTTCAGGTAGGTCTTTAGGAGCATTCAGGTTCTGTGGCCATTCGGATTTAGGCTTCAAGAGAAACCCCGGGCCGTTCCACCACAATGCAGACTCGACTAACAAGTTGGGATCAATCCCTCTTGAGGCCATATCTGCTGGATTAACGTCGGTAGGCACATGACTCCACGATTCACGTTCCGTCAACTCATGGATTTCGCTAACCCGGTTGCAAACAAATGCTTTTAAAAGTTTTGGTTGAGTTTTAATCCACCCTAATGTTACTGTCGAATCAGACCAAAACGTTTTACCAACTACTTTATGACGCAGTGCCTCACTGACCTTGGTTGTAAGGCGTGCTCCTAGAAGAGCAGCGCATAGCTCGAGTCTCGGGATAGTAGTAGGCTTCAAGGGAGCTACGCGTTTCTTTGCGCAAAGCAAATTGGTATTAATATTACCATCACTGCTTATAGAACGCAGATACACGCAAGCCGCGTAAGCATCCTGCGATGCATCCGCGAAGCAATGAAGTTCTGTAGTTACAGGAGACGAGCACAATATACATCTGGGGATGGACAGTGAAAGCAATATATTTAAGTTATTTATAATTTTTTCCCAAGTTTTTTTTATGCAATTGGGGACAGCATCATCCCAGTCTAATTTGAGTTGCCATTGTTTTTGCAATAAAATTTTTAGTGTAATCGTACACGCACTTAACAAACCCAAAGGATCGAAGATCTTACATGTGTTTGATAGAATAATCCTTTTAGTTATTAGTTGCTCATGTTCATTAATATTTATATCGAATCTAAGAGTGTCAGATTTAGGTGACCATAGTACTCCTAACACACTGGACTCTTTTGAGAAATTAAGCGAGTCAGATTCTGTAGTTTCCTTGCATATCAGTGGACTATTTGTTCGGAATTTATGGAGTGGAAAACCAGCCGACTTAAGAACCTGTGTAACTGTTTTTTGAATATGAGCTAATTCACTTTCCGTTGAGGCACCAGTTAAAAGATCGTCGACATAAAAGTCCTCTCTTATTGTTATGTTTGTAATAAAGGTTAGTGTGTCACTGGCCGTCTTGAGTATCACTTGTCCCCATACACGCTAACACAACATTGGCGACGAGGTACCCACACTAAAAAAAAATTTTAAAATGTCTTTCGGAAATTTAAGTAATTTCGATCATAACACGCAAACTTGGAAGACTTGGAGATGCAGACTCACACAGTGGTTCATTGCGAATGACATTAACGCAGTGAAAGATCCAGCAGGAGTCAAAAGACGGGCCATATTGCTTAGCACACTCAGCGAATCTACCTACAAACTGGCAGCAGATCTCGTGTTGCCTAAAGAAGTTCAAGAAGTACCATACGAAGATATAGTTAGTGCCTTGGACAACCATTTCACTCCAAAATCAGTTGGTTTTGGCGAGCGTCATCATTTTTATGCCGCCACACAACTACCCCAGGAGTCACCATCACAGTGGGCTGCGAGGTTACGAGGTCTCACTTCTCAGTGTAACTTCAGCAATGTAGAAGAAGCATTAAGACATCGATTCATTATGGGTATGCTGCCGGGCGTGGAAAAAGAAAAAATGTACGTGCAGGAGCTGGCCGGGCTCCGTGCTGGAGGCGTGGTCTCGCCGCTTGGCGGACCCGTCGGCCGGCATCCGTACCGTCGAGGCGGTCCGCCCGGTTCTCGCGGACTGGGTGGGCCGCGACCGCGGATGCCTCACCTTCCGGCTGACGCAAATGTTGACCGGCCATGGATGTTTTGGCCGGTACCTTTTCAAAATAGCCGGAAGGGAACCGACGGCGCAGTGCCACCACTGCGCGGACCGCGACGAGAAAGATACAGCGGAACACACGCTGGCGCGTTGCTCTGGATTCGACGAGCAACGCGCCGCCCTCGTCGCGGTCATTGGAGAGGACCTCTCGCTGCCGCGCGTCGTGGCTACGATGCTCGGCAGCGACGCGTCCTGGAAGGCGATGCTCGACTTCTGCGAGTCCACCATCTCGCAGAAGGAGGCGGCGGAGCGAGAGAGGGAGAGCTCTTCCCTTTCCGCACCGATCCGTCGCCGTCGACCCGGGGGCCGGAGGCGGGAATACGCCCGTACGTCCCGGCCCCTGTAGGTGGCGGCCTCCCCCCGGTGAAGGTCAAGGGGCGACCTGAGGGGGTGAGGCCGCGCGGCGCGCTACCAGCACTCTAGCGCGCTGCCGTGGAGTGAATAGAGCGACCGGTCGACGGTGTATCGCGTCCCGACCCGGCAGGCTGGTTCTGGTCCAGCGGGGTATTCCGGGACACCAGCGGCACCGTCTGGGCGGCCCGACGGGCTGCCGTACCGAGACGGCCGACGTTCCAGAGCCTTCGATTCGCCTCGAAGGCTCCGTCGGCTGGGCGTCCTTGGGGTGAGCCGCGCCGTCTGGTTGTAGTGTTGACCGTGGTAGCCCCCCTACCTCATCCGGGTTCTGACCTCGGAGGGGATCGGACGTCGGGTGTAAGAGTGCAGGGGAGTCGTTTAGTGGGTGGGTCCTAAAATCCTTGGGCCCGCGGTCTGCTCACAACACCATGCAGATCGTTGAGTCTCACATACCCCGCGCGCCCCTCTTGCGCGGGGACCTCGTAGGAGGTTCGGCCCTCTACCCAAAAAAAAAAAAAAAAAGGAGCTGGCCGGGCTGACTTTCGCCAGGGCTGTGGAGCTGACCGAGAGCTTGCGCAGCGCGCGCTCGGCTGCTGCTGCAAGCGCTGCTACCGAGGCTGTCGTTACAGAGCTGTATAAAATAGGCAAACGTTCTCCGACTAGTGTACCTCAAAGTGCAAAAGTGAAGTGTTCCGTGTGTGGTTATTCGAATCACAAAGCCGCGGAGTGTCGTTTTGCGAGTTACACTTGTAGGAAGTGCAACGAAAAAGGGCATTTGCGTAGAATGTGCAAAAGAGTCAATTATGTTGTAAGGGAGGAGAACGATGAAGGTGACGATGACGACGGTAAAATTTATAACATTCGATCTTTTCGAGGTGAACCATTAATCGAAACCGTGTGTGTCAATGGTATTAGAATTAAGTTTGAGATTGATAGTGGGTCAGCTGTTACCGTTATGTCCCACGATACGTATAACGAACATTTTAAAAACATTCCCTTATTAAGCACAAATAAGAAATTACTAAGTTACTCGGGTGACGTGTTAGGTTGCGCCGGTCGCGCTCAGTTGTTAGTGGAGTGGCGGGGTCGCACGCGCCAGCTCGACGTGTACGTGGTGCGCGATGGTGGACCGCCTTTACTGAGCCGCGACTTCATTGCGCAATTTCAACTGCAGCTAGCGCCCGTATATAAATGTGCCACTACCCGAGACACGTTGAAATTAATACAGGAACAATATCCCGCCGTGTTCTCGGAGAAGCTAGGGCAATTCAACAAATATAAAGTTAATTTGAGATTAAAAGAAAATTCTCATCCTATTTTTTTTAAACCACGGCCGGTCGCATTTGCTCTGCGTGAAAAAGTAGAAAAAGAGATAAACCGTTTAGTGGGACTGGGAGTACTCCGACCAGTCGAACATTCCGACTACGCGTCACCAATAGTCCCGGTACTGAAACGTGACGGTTCGGTCCGTATCTGCGCGGACTACTCTGTTACTATAAACAAGCAGTTAGTTGTGGAACAGTATCCGTTGCCCACCGTAAACGAGTTGTTTTCTAAACTATACGGAGGCCAGAAATTTACTAAATTAGATTTGTCTATGGCCTACGGACAGTTTTGTCTGGATGAAGAATCCCAAAAGTTAACTTGTATCAATACGCATAAAGGGATCTTCGCGTATACGCGTTTGGTATTTGGGTTAGCTAGTGGGCCATCAATTTTCCAGCGAGCCATGGATACAGTGCTAGCGGGCCTGGACGGCACGCTGTGTTTATTGGACGATGTACTTATAACGGGTCGCAATGACTCTGAACATCTTGAAAGACTGCATCAGGTCCTGCAACGGTTGCAAGACGCAGGATTTGTTCTACAAAAGTCTAAATGTCAGTTCTTTCAAGATGAGATTAATTATTTAGGGTCTACCATTAATAAAGAGGGGCTAAAGAAATCACCCGATAAAATAGAAGCAATATTAAAGGCACCGGCGCCTACGAATGTTAGTCAAGTACGATCTTTCTTAGGCTTAGTAAATTATTATAGGAATTTTGTACCGAATGCATCTTGTATTCTCGGGCCATTATACGAACTTCTAAAAAAAGAAACAAAGTGGCGTTGGTCTAAGTTACATGATAAGGCGTTTAATGAAATAAAAAAATTGTTAGCATCCGATAATGTATTGGCCCATTTTAATCCTAATGCAAATATAATTCTCACTGTCGACGCGTCACCCAATGGGTTAGGTTATATTCTATCACAGGTGAGTTCCGATGGCCAGGAAAAACCTATCTCTTTCGCTTCGCGAACACTCAACGACGCCGAGAAAAGGTACTCACAAATCCAAAAAGAAGCAACCGCGATTATATTTGGTGTTCGTCGATTTCATCAATATTTGTACGGCAGGTCAAATCCATTTATACTAAGGACGGACCACAAACCGCTGCTCTCGATATTTGGCCCACAACGAGGCATACCAGAAGTCTCGGCAAACAGACTTCAAAGATACGCAATTTTTCTTGGTGGTTATAATTATGTAATCGAGTACGTGAAGAGTGCAGATAATAGTGCGGACTATCTGTCTCGTGCGAGTCTACCGGGCGGCGCGGGCGCGTGCGGTGGTCGAGGCGGGGGGACCAGGCGCGGAGCGGGAGCGGTCGATGTCGATGCGTTCGACAGCGCCTCTTATGTTTGCTTCGTAGTGCAAGGCGCACTCCCGATATCGGTGACTGAATTACGCAACGCAACCAGCAATGATAGAATATTACGTGAAGTCATCAAATATATTCAAAACGGATGGCCTAAAAAAGTTATAAACGCAGAAGTTAAGCCTTACTACTTATGTAGATTACAACTGTCCGTTGAAAATGGTTGCGTTATGAGGGGTCATAAAGTGGTGATACCAGGGAGTTTGCGTCACCGTATTTTAACCGAGTTGCATACCTCACACATGGGCATAGTTAAAACAAAGGCTGAAGCTCGATCTCGATGTTGGTTTCCGGGCTTAGACGATGCCCTAGAAAATATGATTAGCTCATGTGAGGTGTGTATGCAGCTACGACCGACTCCGCGGCGCTCTCCTGTGTGCCCGTGGGAATACCCCCCACAACCCTTTTACCGTGTACACCTAGACTTTCTAGGTCCGCTGAATGGTCGGATGTACCTGGTCCTAGTAGACGCGTACTCCAAGTGGCTGGAGGTGTACGAGATGGCTTCCACAACTACTAGTGCTGTCATTGAAAGGATGTATGAGTACATGTCCAGATATGGACTACCTCATACGGTAGTCACAGATAACGGCACTAATTTTTGTTTTTCAGGAGTTTCTTAGTTTTTGTACACTAAACGGTATATCTCACATAACTTCGCCAGCATACCATCCGGCAAGTAACGGACAAGCCGAAGCTTATGTAAAAATTATAAAAAAGGGAATCAAAACTTGTTTGTTGAGTAGTACAAATGCTAGGGAAAATAAACTGCGACTATACAAATACGTTTTCGATTATAGAAACTCAATTCACTCGACAACAGGAATGTCTCCGGCACAGTTAGTGTTTGGTCGCAAATTAAGATCACGTTTAGATTTAATGAATCCGCGTTCGCCGCCGTCACCTTCATCTGCTTCATTAACTGATTATGTTGCATCTAAACAGTGTACGCAAAGTAAAACGAAAGGAGGGGAAGTTAGAAATTTCGAACAAGGTCAAGCGATTATGTACAAAAAATATCTTAGTAATAATAAATATACGTGGTGTAAAGGTGTGATAGTAAAGAGAATTGGTAAAAACGTATATATTGTAAAAGATTTTAAAACTTCAATGCAGTTGAAGAGGCACTCTGAGCAGCTCTATTCGTGCAAAACTAACCATGGTGTCAGTCAACCCTGGGACGTTGACTTAAGCAGTTCGATTGCTCCAACCGCTGCTAGTCCGGCGCCGGAGTCGATGTCGTCGCCTTGTGAAGATAGTAGCGGCATCGAACTTCACACACACGACGGAGAGAGTACGAGTGCGGAGGGGAATGGGGAGAGCCGCCGTACAGCACTCTCTAGCGAATGTGACAATCAGCCGAATCAGGAGTCACCAGAACCGAGCCACGTAACTGTCACGCGAGGAGTGCGTCGACCCGCACAGTCTGAAGAGGGAGATCTGTTCTTCGAGGCAGAGGAGGCGAGCTTGGAGCCTCAAAATATTAGGGAGCCCAGGGTTCCTAAACGTAACCGTCCTAAGGTTAATTATAAACAGTTCTACTAAATTGTTTATAGGATGTAATTGTTTAATTATATATAATTGTTTCTAGTACCTTTGAATTGTTAAGGGAGGAAATGTTATGTTTGTAATAAAGGTTAGTGTGTCACTGGCCGTCTTGAGTATCACTTGTCCCCATACACGCTAACACAACACTTATGATCTGAGATACCACAGAATCCGGGCATTCGTTTGCTAGTTCAAGGAGACATCTAGTACTCAAATATGGTGAGCTAGCCATCCCGTAACTTACAGTATTCAGCTGTAGCGTTTTAAGAGGCATGCTTTCATCACTTCTCCACAGAATAAGCTGGAGATACCTTTGCGACTCGTCAACCATGATCTGCCTATACATTTTTTTAATATCTCCAGACAAGACGTACTTATGCTGACGGAATCGAGTCAGAATGTTAAATAGCTCATCCTGCACTACAGGACCAACGTGTTGGATATCATTAAGGGATTTATGAGATGAAGTCTTCGCGGAGCCATCAAAGACAACGCGAAGATTAGTTGTTTCGCTATTCTGGCGAATTACAGCATGATGAGGCACAAAATAACCAAATTGAAGTTTGCTTATTTCATTTAAGTGACCCAACTGTTCATATTCATTAATAAAGGCACAATACTCTTTCTTTAAATTAAGGTATTTATTAAGTTTTCTCTCAAGGCTCAAGAAACGTTTTTTTGCAATAAAGAACGAATCACCTAGTGCTACTTCAGGGGATTCTTTGAATGGAATAAATACTGAAAATCTACCATCTTCAAGACGCTTGGTGGTTGCAGTAAAGTAGCGTTCACAAAATTCGTCGTCAGCAGACATAGAAGGTTTTGAGGATGGAACTTCTTCAAGACTCCAAAACCTTGTCAGCTGATCACTGATATCTTTAGTGAAGTTACAGTGCACCTGTCTATTCTCGTTCAGCTCACTACTGTAAAGAGGACCTGCTACAATCCAGCCTAATTTAGATTCCTGAAGAACCGGTTTTGCAGATCCTAATTTTATTTGATTAGGTAACATTAACTCGAAGAATATTTCGGCGCCTAATAATAAGTCAACATCTGATGGGCGGAAGAACTTAGGATCCGCTAATTGGATATGCTGGGGCAAGCTAAGGTTCGTTACATCTACTGATGTATTCGGCAACAAGCCTGTTATTTTCGGAACAACTAAGCATTTAAGAGGTGCACTAAAATTATTAACACGTGATTTTATAGTCAAATGACAACTATTAGATATGGACGTTTTACAATTATTTATACCAGATACGCATAACGTATTCATGTTCCTACTAATAAATCCCATTTGTTCTTTCGACTGTTCTGTGATAAATGATGATTGGCTGCCCGCATCAAGTAAAGCACGAGCAAGGTATGTGTTATTATTTTCAGGATTTATAACTTCTATTAAGGCGGTGCCAAGAAGAACTTAACCAGCAGATCTAGCAGGCAGAGATACAGGTACGTAACTGCAATGACTTAGTGAAGTATTTGTTTCAAGTGTGGGACTATCCACATGCAACAATGTATTATGTTTCTTTCTACAGATTTTACAGGTACCCAAAAGTCGACATTCATTTGATGCGTGTCCTCTTCGCAAGCAGTTAAGGCATAAGTTTAATTTAGAGACCTCAACACATTTCTTTTCAGGTGATAATTGCTTAAATGAAGGGCAATCTATGATCCGATGTTGCTGATTACAAAATGGACACGACATAGAAAATTTGGTATTGGCAGAAGTCACAAAGCTTTTGGTTGTTTTATTATGGTAATATTCTTTAACTTTCGGCTCAAATTTTTTATAATTATTCTTGTACAAATTGAATTTATTTCCGTGTTTCTCACTTCTGCTTACTGCCATTGTCTCAAGAATATCAGCGCGATTACGTAAAAATGTTATAAAGTCTGATAGCTCAGGTAAGTTGTTATAGGTATTTTTATGTTCCTCCCATTTACTAAAAGTAATCGAATCTAGTTTAGTTGACACCAAGTATATAATGAAAATATCCCATTTGTCAGTAGGCTGTTCTAAAGTGTTAAGAGCCCTCAAGTTTTTTAAGACATGATCAATAAGAAATCGAATAGTTCTGTGAGACTCGTTTGTGATTGATTCTATTTCAAATAACGCCTTTAAGTGGTTATTAATAAGAATCTTTTTGTTATCATAACGTTCACATATTAAGTTCCAAGCTATAGTGTAATTTTTTGAGCTAAACTCAAGTGATTTTATGATTAAGGCTGCACCACCCTCCAATGATGATCGCAGATAATGAAATTTATTAATGTCTGATATAGTTTCATTCGAATGAATTAAAAA
This sequence comes from Bombyx mori, assembly GCF_030269925.1. Taxonomy (NCBI): domain Eukaryota; kingdom Metazoa; phylum Arthropoda; class Insecta; order Lepidoptera; family Bombycidae; genus Bombyx; species Bombyx mori. The sequence continues at coordinate 2,352,498 of NC_085135.1, read as the reverse complement.
ATCAAATGTATCCCTAAATTCTAGCCATTTTAGATAATTTCCATCAAATGTAGGTAATTTTATGGTAGGGAGTTTAATGTTGCTCAAATTATGATGACTACAACTATTTGAGCATGCCGAGCGAGCTGAGTGAAGGCTCCCCTCTTTTTCGTCTGCGTTACGACGCGACACAAGTATATGTTGAGCTAAAGATAATGTACCATAGTATAAGTTTTCGAAACTATCTATATCACTGCTGTCATCTTCGGTACATGACAACATTTCAATCTGAGACTGAACCTCATCAAACTCAAACAATAAATTCTCAATTTTGTCTAAACGAAATTTCAATTCTCTAAACTTTAAATCACTAATGTCCTCATGATTAGTAAAGTTAAAAGCTGAAACGTAATCCTTAAATCGTGTCAAACGACCCTTAATAGTCCCGCGTGATCTAATTAACTCTTTCATTTTCTTAACCTCAGAGCTACCACCAGACAACATATCTTGATCTTGAGGCATTTTATTGAAGCGTACTTAATGAGCTAAACAAAGTAAATGTGCATAAAACCGATTTAAATAGACTCGTCAGGCGCAAGGCGCGTAGACACTGCAAGACACGGCGCCGCGCAGTGCGCCAGACACAGTGCAGCACCGTGCGTATCACAGTGCACGACGACAATGCCCACTCGCAACACCGGCTCAGCGGCCGGTTGCCGATTACGTTTCGATGTCGCCTGGAATGTTCGGCCAAATTATTAGCAAATTATAAATTACTTAGTTTGTTTTCGGACTTATAAGGGCATAAAGATTGTATTATTTTAAAGTGCAGAAATTAATTGCAATTATGGAAATTCTCGGTAAACAAAAGTACTAATGATTGATTACTATCACGAGAATTCTGCACTGATTATGTATTTATGTACTTAAGGGCTTAGCCATAATTAAAAAGATAAGCATTTCACTTGTAGCATTAAATATTGTTTGAAATTAAGAAAACAATTTATTTAGTATTTAAGCAAAGTTAAAACGTTAGATAGTTAAACACATTAAACGTATAATTATAAGCACTCAGGTACTCATGAAAAAAAGAACGAATACTCTAGAATCTAGAACGAATATTCGACACCAAAATGCACGCGAAACAAAAGTTGCACATACCCGCAGAGAAAAAAAAAGAAAAGAAACTCTCAACACAAATTAAAGAGGGACATTTACGAATAAAAGGAAAGGACAGAGTTACTCCCCTGGTGTTGGAATCTCTCCATGATGGTCCTCTGGTTTACTTAGGGTCCAGCTGGTTGCTTGAGATATTATATTAAATCCGTTGTTCACGTTCGTCCTGTCACGGTCGCCAATTTTTGTCCAGGAATTGAACAAAATCATATAATTATATTTTTATGCTTTTATTATGTACTTTGCTTTTTACAGTTTTATATTATATATTCGATTCACATTAAGTCTGCGGCTTATTGCTTATGTTGGTGTTGCGCACGCGTCTGTGTCGCGTCTGTCTGTCCACGTTTTGTTCCGGGTCTCCCCGCGCTCCGCTTCCGCGTGCCCCCCACGTTTAGGTATCGTCGCCGACAGGTGCCTTGTCTGGTTTGAGTATTGGAATAACACAGTGTTTTCCAAGCCTGTGGAATAGAGTTGTTAAGCCAAAGTAGATTGAGGATATCTAGAAATAATTTTTGAGCTGATTCATCCAGATTTTTAATCAATAGGTAAGAATAGTCATCCATACCTGGTGTTGTATTACGTCTAGATTGTAAACTTATTGTAAATTCTGACCATGTAAAGGGTTCAACCAAAAATTTTGAATTTTGATTGTCATTGTTTAAATTAAAATAAATATTTAAGTTACTAGTCTGAATTAAATTACTATTGTCTGTTAAGTTATTCAAAAATGAGGAAATGAATTCATCTCTATATGACCTATTGCCAGTTTTAACACCTTTAAACATTTTAAGTAAATTCCAAATCTTACTAATGGGTGTTGTTCTACTGAAAGTATTAGATTATTCCAACCAATTTTTTTCTGCTCTGCTATTGTTCTTTTTTTCTGTGCATCTATATAATTTGAGAGCATTATAAGATGCAATGACACTTTGTTCACAAATATCATTCCACCAGGGTGTTGGCGAACGGCTTTTGAAACTATTTGATTTTGTAAGTTTAGGAATTGTCATAGTTTTTAACGTATCCAAACAAGAACAGAAAGCACTATAAGTTAATATAGGGTCATTTGAATTTTCGGCTATGTATTGGAGTGTTGTAGGTGAAATAAAAGAGAACTGTTCAAGTCGACAATTCGTATAATACTGTTATAATTTAGTGTGTGCAGTTACAAATATAAGGTTAGGCGAGCTGCACACTACACCTCCCCCTTTTTAAAAAAAAAATTGATATTATTACATAACTACTTTTTTTTTTTTTACTTAAATATAAATTACACAAAATATTATTAACTTTCATACTTTACTAACAAAAATCCAATAAAACAATATTTTAAGTTACAAACTTCTTTGTCAGTAATACTTGTCACATCTTTAATAACAAGTAACTTGGGAAAATCTTTCAAATGGCTCATTTCCTTTACAAAATTGTTTACAAGTCGTTCATAGCGCTTGCTTTTAATTATTACGAGCATGTTTATTTTGATTTGCTTGCAAAAACGTTATAATTCTCTCGTTAACACACTTACGGTGGACAACGATTGAGAAATTATAAAAATTGCTGATTTTTCAGGCACGAATTTGCAGTTACCATTATCACTAGTAAAATGTTTGAATTTTTCTATCTGTTTTAATGTATTTTTATTACAAAATAGAATCAATTCAACGCCGTCAATTTTTCGTTTGAGGATTTCCACTACTTTAGGTTGATCAGGCCTTGGAGTAGAGGATACCTCCGTATTCATGTTATTATTGTCACAGTCAATTCGTAATCTACGAGCCTGTGCTTTTGTCATGAACGATACTATATGCTGTTGCACTTCCTTTAAGCTGTTGGATGTAAAAGGTATCCGGCTCAATGCATCTGTAGCTGCGTTGTGCAAAATTCACATGATTAATTATAATATTTAAATAAATATATCCCATAGACTCTAAATTAGAACTAATTTCTTCTATAACTATCTTATCCTGTTGTACTAAATTCAATAAATTCTACTAAACTAGCTGCACTATCGATTAATAAATTAAGATCGATATTACTATTTTTAAGTTGACGCTTAATTACACAAAAATTACTATAACTAAAAATAGAATGAGTGCACTATGTAGGTGCGAAAAACTCTAAGTTGTCATAATTATTTGCGTTATCGTTGCGCAAGTTGTCTTGGACATTGGACTCTTGCGTATTATGCTGTACACGCTGATTATTCATCGGCCGTCCGCGAAAATGCTGACGCTGGCGTTGATCGCCTGAGTGTTTACCTCGATTTACGATATGTGAAATTCGTTGACCTGTGCTATTTTCATAACAATTATAGTTACGATTATAATCTAATTTCTGATCTTGAATTTCTTGATTCGGTTGAGTCAAAATACACTCCAATTTACTATATTCTTTTTGAGCTTCCTCTAGTTTCTTAAAACCTAAATCTTCTGTACGCCTATTTGGACCAAGTTTTACTACATATTCTCTTAAATATTTTAAATTAGCATGTAAATCTCGCAATTATCGTGACATCATTTCCTTAAACTAAATATAAAGAAATTTCGCATGAACTAAATAATAACAACATATACACGTAATAGAGAACATTAAAATAACGGAAAAAAAAAAATTACAATATCAAAGCAAAAACTTACATTGCAGTAAGCACGTATTTACTGTCAACGTATATGTAGGTCATGACGTCTTACGTAGCATGGGTGAATGAACTCCTCAGCATTGGACTCGAACTGACTCCTAGCTGCTCCACCTCGGACCCGTACAATTTATCTCCCGGCGCCCTGCATATCCTCTCATCATAAGGCTTGAGCATTCTCCCGGCTCCCGGCAGCAACACCTTCTTTTCTGTCTTCTTCTATTGTTCTCATCGCTTCATCCAAATCAATCTTCTGTGAGGGTTTCTTTTTTTCTTCTTTTTTTTTCATTTTCGGTAATTTGAAAATCTTTTTTCCTCTTATTTCTTGTCTTCACAAACTTCTATTCTTCATACTATTCTTCATAATTATATTTCTTCATATTTTATTCAGCTACTCTCGTATTTTACGTATGTTGCAAAATTTTAACTGCTGGCTAAGGGTCGCCATGTATTGGAGTGTTGTAGGTGAAATAAAAGAGAACTGTTCAAGTCGACAATTCGTATAATACTGTTATAATTTAGTGTGTGCAGTTACAAATATAAGGTTAGGCGAGCTGCACACTACAGCTACGACTGGGTCCTGCGGGGTGCCCTTAGCGCTCCTCTCCCGGGTCTGAGCGTAGTTTGTTACGCGGACGACACCTTGGTCGTGGCCCGGGGTAGGGACTTGCGCGAGTCTGCCCGTCTTTCCTGCGCGGGGGTGGCCTTCGTCGTCGGCAGGATCCGAAGGCTTGGTCTGGAGGTGGCGTTTGATAAATCCCAGGCCCTGTTGTTCCACGGGGCCCGGAGAGCGCCGCCTCAGGGGGCCCACCTCGTGATCGGAGGCGTTCGCGTCGATATCGAGGCGACCGGGTTGCGGTACCTCGGCCTCGTACTGGACGGTCGTGGGAGCTTCCGTGCTCACTTCGAAAGATTGGGTCCCCGACTGATGGCAGCCGCCGGCTCGCTGAGTCGGCAGTTGCCGAACGCGCCGCCTCTACACGGGGGTGGTGCGGTCAATGGCACTGTACGGGGCTCCCGTATGGTGCCACGCTCTGACCCGTGACAACGTCGCAGCGCTGCGACGTCCGCAGCGCGCGATTGCGGTCAGGGCGGTTCGTGGGTACCGCACCGTCTCGTTCGAGGCGGCGTGCGTGCTCGCCGGGACGCCTCCCTGGGACCTGGAAGCGGAGGCGCTTGCTGCGGATTACGCGTGGCGATGTGATCTCCGCTCCAGGGGGGAGCCGCGTCCCGGCGCGGCGGAAGTTCGAGCGCGGAAGCTTCAATCTCGGCGTGCCGTGCTCGAGGCGTGGTCTCGCCGCCTGGCGGACCCCGCCTACGGGCGACGGACTGTCGAGGCGATCCGCCCGGTCCTCTCGGACTGGGTGAATCGCGACCGAGGACGTCTCACCTTCCGAGCGACGCAGTTGCTCACGGGCCACGGCTGTTTCGGTCGCTACCTGTACCTCGTCGCCCGGAGGGAGCCGACGCCGAAGTGCCACCATTGCAGTGGCTGCAACGAGGACACGGCGGAGCACACGCTCGCGTGCTGCCCCGCTTTCGCGGAGCAGCGCCGCGTCCTCGTTGCAAAAATAGGACCGGACTTGTCGCTTCCGACCGTCGTGGCTGCGATGCTCGGCAGCGATGAGTCCTGGCAGGCGATGCTCGACTTCTGCGAGTCCACCGTCTCGCAGAAGGAGGCGGTGGAACGGGAGAGGGAGAACTCTTCCTCCCTCTCGGCGCCGTGCCGCCGCCGTCGAGCCGGGGGTCGGAGGAGGGCGTTTGTCCAGCTCCGGCCCCTATGAGGAGGCAGTCTCCTCCCGGTGATGGTCACGGGGCGACCTAAGGGGGTTGAGACTGCGCCGCACGCTACCGTCACTCTAGCGCGCTGGCACCAGGAGGACGGGACGACGCGTCGGCGGCTGCGGACTGCCATGCGGTCCGCATTTTCGTCGTCGCTGTCGTCGCCGAACATACTGTGGAAGAGCAACCCGGTCGGCGGTGTATCGCGTTCCGACCCGGCAGGCTGGTTCTGGCCCAGCGGGGTATCCCGGAACACCAGCGGCATCGCCCGGGCGGCCTGAAGGGCCGCCGTACCGCGGAGACTGACGTCGTTGGTCGTCGACTATCGCCTCGACGACCCGTCGGTCGGGCGTCCTCGGGGTGGCGCGGCGTGTCTGGTTGTAGTGTTTACCGCGGGAACCCCCCTACTCTGACCGGGTTTTGACCCCGGACGGAGATCGGACGCCGGGTGTAAGAGTGCAGGGGAGTAGTTTAGTGGGTGGGCCCTAAATTCCTTGGGCCCGCGGTCTGCTCTCAACACCTGCAGATCGTTGAGTCTCACATACCCCCTAGGCGCGGGGACCTCGTAGGAGGTTCGGCCCTCGGCCCGGAAAAAAAAAAAATAAGCACTTGTATAAGTAATTTTAGATTTTTTTCCATAATTTTCTTGATTTTAATAGGACATACTTTTGAAATGGCAAGATGAGGTCCGCTGCAATTTGTACAACCAATTTCAGTGGGCTTGTCACATTCCTTATATAAGTGCTCACCTCCACAAATTGAACATTTTTGTTTACCGTTACAGATTTTAGCTGAGTGGTTAAACTTGAAGCATTTGAAACATTGTTGCAATGGTGGTATATATTCAAAAACTATAAGAGAATAGGTCTTATTGAACATTGTCTGGTACAATATTAGATCAGAAAGTAATGCTTGTAGTCATTTGTAGTCGTCGTGGCCTAACGGATAAGACGTCCGGTGCATTCGCGTTGAAGCGATGCACCGGTGTTCGAATCCCGCAGGCGGGTACCAATTTTTCTAATGAAATACGTACTCAACAAATGTTCACGATTGACTTCCACGGTGAAGGAATAATATCATGTAATAAAAATGTAACCCGCAAAATTATAATTTGCGTAATTACTGGTGGTAGGACCTCTTGTGAGTCCGCGCGGGTGGGTACCACCACCCTGCCTATTTCTGCCGTGAAGCTGTAATGCGTTTCGGTTTGAAAGGTGGGGCAGCCGTTGTAACTATACTTGAGACTTTCTTCTTCTTTTAGATAATTTGGCTCCAACGCCTTTGGCATTGATTTTGCCAATGTCAAAGTATTTACAAAAATGACAGCTGCTTAGAGAGGGAAAAAATTACTAAATCTTAATACAAATAAATTTGGTCGGTTTTTCCATACGCGAATCTGTGGTTTTAAGAACAGCACAAACAAATATATGTTAGACTAACTACTTTAGAGATAAATATTATTAGCAGATAAAAATTTACACAAAATATTTACATGTTTAGTGTTCGCGACGGACATAAATAAACATAGTTAGAATAAGATATTCCCGAACGGACATAAATGATTGAAAATAGTTAAATAGATATTGTGCGCGCGGGGGCGACCATAAATAAGGGGCCTACCTCGCTGCAAATTCAGATCCGAGGGTGACGATAGCGAAGCTACCTCCGTCACTCCTTCCTCTTCTGCATCCACATCTGCTTCGTCCTCCCCCTCCTCCTCTCGCTCAACGTCCCCCTCAAAGGAATCCCTTCCCTCACCCAAGAAACCCATCCCCAAACCTAGGGCACTCCCTAGGACGGTAGATGCTCCTAGGTTGAGAACCCCTCCGCGTTCTCCCTCTCCAGCACTCTCTCCTATCATGGCGGATAGTACTCGAGGTGCCCCCGCCTCAAGTTGCACGGCGGGCAACCTAGATTCAACTAGGTATGTGGACCTCGAGGCTACCCGACCCCCCCCTTCCTCAGTCCGAAAACTTCCTGACCCAATTCCGTCCACATCTTATGCGGCTATCGCCGCCTCCAAGCCAACTACTCCCATGCCCCCAACTCAGGTCCATCGAAATGTTCCTCCCCCGAGACCGAAGGGTCGCGCCCAGGAGGAACTGCGCCGACACCCGCCAATAATGGTGGAGGCCCTTTCTAATTGGCCCCGCCACATGGCTGCCATTAGGGAGCGCCTAGGCCGCGCCCCCTCGGCGCGACCCTTCGGCACTGGTTTTAGGTTCCTGCCGTCGTCGGCTGAGGAATACAGGGCGGTCCAGGCCTACCTGTCGGAGGCCTCTGCCAGGGATAGTACCATTAAATGGTACTGCTATGCCCTGGCGGAGGAGATGCCCTCTAAGGTAGCTGTCCGGGGCCTCCCTGCCGACACCGACACGGCAGACGTTACCAACGCGTTGAAGGAGCTGGGGTTCCCGGCTCGATACGCTAGGTGCATCCGATCCAAGAGAGGGCGACCGGGCAACGTGTTCCACGTTGCCCTGGATCACCTCTCAAAGGATGAACTCGCCCGCTTGTACTCAGTCAACGAACTGATGTACTTGCCGGGGGTGACGGTTGAGGGATGGCGACCAACCCGAGGGCCTGCGCAGTGTCACCGCTGCCAGGCCTACGGGCACGCCTCCCACAATTGTCACCGTGCGGTCCGCTGCGTGAGATGTGCTGCGGAGCACACTGTAGCGGACTGCCCGAGGCCGAGGGACGGCCCATTCTCCTGCGCCAACTGCGGGAAGGACCACGCCGCCGTTGATAGGCGGTGCCCGGTCTACCGCAAGAAGGCCAGGATGATGGGAGTAACCGTCCCTCCTCCGGTGCCACCGGTGCCTCCGGTGTGTCGACCCGGGAGCGCAGCTCCTTCCGCTGTAGCACCCACCTCCAAGGGGAAGGGGAAGGGGAAAGGGAAATCTTCCCAGCCCCAACCCCCTCCCACGTCCTCATTCATCCCCCCTGCCGTCACAGTGGAGGCCGAACCATCGGCGGCAACGCTGATGGCTGAAGCCAACACTCCGCGGCGGGGTAAACCTACTCCGACCCCACGTAGCTTCGCTATAACAAGACCGACCCCAAAACAAGACCGCGCTCCGGCTCGTGCCGGTGCCCCAACCCCACAAGTAGCTCCAAATAAAAAAACCCTTAAAAACAGGAAAAAAAAGAGCAAAAGGAAATTGATGAGGAAAGCGCGAAGGGAAGCCTTAGAGAACGCTGCTCCCTCATCGGTTCCCGCAATACCTGCCATAGACATGGAGGTTGACATCAACCCCACTACCGACCACATAATCGATGATCAACAACCTGGACCATCTTCATTGCCCCAGGCCCAACGGGCCACTTCAGGCATACAGCCCCCATTACCACCCCGCCCGCAGAGAGAGCGGCGCAGCGGCCGACAAGACACGCAGCCTGCCGGCTTCGCTGCCTGGCTCCTCTCTCTGTGGGAGAAACTGTCCGAGGCGATCTCCGGAGTGATCCGAGAGATCGCCTCGGGAGCCAGTCCCTTCGGGGCCTTGCTCGCGGGGTTCTACCGGATGATTGCGCAGCTCAATGGCTAGCCAGGAGCTGCGCATCATCTATTGGAACCCCGACGGGATAGGGTCCCGAAGGTCGGAGTTAATCCGACTCGCCCAGGAGTATGACCCGCAGGTTATCCTCCTGGGCGAGACCAAGCTCAAACCTCGACAAGATTTTAGGATGCCCAACTACTTCGTGTACCGACGGGACGAACTGACCTCCAGCGGGCGCCCGTTCAGGGGCACTGCGGCGCTCGTCAGGAGGGACGTGGTGCACGAGGAGCTTGAGCTACTGACCTTCGCCTCTACCAGAACGGTCGGGGTGAGGGTCCACGTACCGGGGACCGAATTGCGGATTTATGCCGCGTATCGACCCCCGGGTCCTGATTTTGTCGAGGACGATATTAGACGGGCCTTGAACCATGATCGCCATCCGGCCTTGGTGGTCGGGGACCTCAATGCGAAACATGTCGCTTGGGGCTCCCGAATCATCACGCCGCCCGGAAGGCGATTGTACGAGGATGCCGAAAGGGGGGACTACTGCGTGGTCGGCCCCAACGAACCCACACACGTTCCAACGTTGGCCCGGTACCAACCGGACGTATTGGACGTGTGTGTTCACAAGGGGCTACAGTGCCCTCTAGCGATAGAGGCACTGTACGACCTGAGTACCCCTCACCTACCGATCTTGGTCACGGTGGGTTTGGGGCTCACTCGGGTCGCGACATCTCCTCTCAGGCCTAGGGTCGACTGGCAGTCCTTTACGGGACTGCTGGCCGACCAATCCTTGTTTCAAATCCCGTCTACCCCTGATGAGGTCGACACGGCGGCTTCCCGTCTCGTCGACACCATCAGGGGAGCCCTGGACCAAGTGACGACTCTGGTACCCAGCGGGGGGCCCAGAGCTGAACTCCCGGTGCACCTCAAGACGTTAATTCGTCGGAAGAGGGCACTGAGGAGGCTCTGGGCGACATCTAGATGTCCCAGGATTAAGCGCGAGCTCAACCGACTTGAGGGTGAGCTGGCGACTAAGATGCGGACTTACCGGGGTGATTCCTGGGAGGGGGGACTGTTGGACGCGTCCGACGACCGTACGATGGCCCCCCTTCACCGCATCTGTCGCCGGCTCACCAACAAGCCTTCCCCCACTTGCCCCTTGGAGGACGAGGGGGGAAGACGGTGTTTTACACCGTTGGCTCGTGCTGAAGTCCTGGCCAACTCGCTGGAGCGGCAGTTCACTCCGAATGACTCTGCACCCTCGATGGCTGCATTCCATCGCGAGGTGTCAGAGGGCGTAATCCAATTCCTCAAACCGGAATCGCCGGGAGTCGAGCTGGGAGATGACGACTTAGTCACTCCCAGCGAGGTGCGCCTCCTCATCAAGTTGATGAAGAGGCGCAAAGCCCCCGGCGAGGACGGTATTCCTCCCCTCGCCCTGCAAAACCTCCCTCCCTCAATCGTGTCAGCAATGACACGATTGTTTAATTCCATTCTCCGGGTAGGACACTTCCCTGGAACTTGGAAATTGGGCAAGATTATCGTCTTGCCCAAACCCGGCAAGGACAGGAGAAAGCCCTCCAGTTACCGACCGATTACCTTGCTCTCGCACGTGGGCAAGTTGTTCGAGCGGCTGCTCCTGAGGAGAATATCGCCGTATATTCTCCTCAGGCCGGAGCAATTCGGCTTTAGAAGCGGCCACTCGACGACTCTGCAACTGACCCGTGTCCTGCATCACTTGGCGGACCGGCGAAACTCGGGCCAATACACGGTCGCGGTCCTTCTCGATATCGAGAAGGCCTTCGACCGTGTGTGGCACGAGGGGCTGATCCACAAGCTGCGGGACGCGGGCCTACCGCACGCTCACGTGCGACTGCTCGGGTCGTATCTGGAGGGCAGAACCTTCTTTGTCGCGGTCGAGGGCGCACGGTCTTCCGTGCGTCCCATTACGGCCGGGGTTCCCCAGGGTAGTGTCCTATCACCTATCCTATACGCCCTCTACACCAATGACATCCCCACCCTGGAGGGTCACCTTCGGGTGTGGGAGGAGGACGTGAAGTTGGCCTTGTTCGCTGACGACTCGGCCTACTTCTCGTCCTCTCCGTTCCCCTCTGCAGCCATTATGAGGATGCAGAGGTTTTTGGATTTACTGCCCCAGTGGCTGGACCGTTGGAGAGTCGCGGTCAATGTGGGAAAGACCGCGGCCTTACTCTACGGTCCGGTCCGTATCAGAGTCGTCCCAAAGAAACTCAGCCTCCGAGGTGTGAATGTCGAGTTCAGGACCACGGTCCGGTATCTCGGATGCGACATCGACCGCTCCTTGAGCATGGTCGCGCACGTCAACCGAGTCATCGGTCAGACTCGCGCGGCCAGGTTCTTGTTGCGGCCGGTGTTTGCGTCCGGGCTTCCGACCAGGACCAAACTCGCCATTTACAAGACATATGTCCGTTCCCGCCTCACATACGCTGCTGTGGCCTGGTATCACCTGTTGTCGCCGTCCCAGCGATCTAGGTTGCAGGCCCAGCAGAGTCTTTCCCTCCGCATTATCGTCGGGGCCGGGCAGTACGTCAGAAATGACGTTATTGCCCGGGACCTAGGTGTGGAGTCGCTCGTGGAGTTTGTGACTAGGCTCGCCCGTAATATGTACGAGCGAGCCGAAAACGGGCCCCATGAGCATCTCCACAACATAGCCCCGCTGCACGCCAGACCACCGGATGGTACGGCGTTGCCGCGGGAGCTATTGGTACCCCCGACGATCGTTCGGAGATAAAGCTCCTCGCTGGCTGTGAGGCCGGGGAGGACCTATGAGCGCCCCCTTCGGAGCTGAGTTTCATCAGCCTCTAGCCCCACGCCTCTTGCCCGTTTGGCGGGTCCCCCGTATGGGGACCGCGGCTGCACCCCGTAGGTGCAGCCTCATTTCCATGAGGGGCTTTGACCCCACCCCCCACCCCCTTTTGGGATGGGGTGTTCTTACCCGCTGCAGTCCTCCCCCCCATCAATATTGTATAACGATGGGGAGAGGGGGAGAGGACTGCAGCGCGGAGTGCGGATTTGCTCTCTCCCCCATATTAGGTTAGCTAGGTTATGTTAGGTTAAGTTAGATTAGGATTAGTTTAGGTGTGACGGCGCGCGCTGTCCCGGCACTCCACGGAGTGCAGGAACGGCGCGCTGCCGTCACTTAGATGTAAGTTAGATTAAGTTAGGTCTACTTTAGGTTAAGTTAGGTTAAGATGAAATTGTAAATAGTACAGGGAAAAAAAAAAAAAAAAAAAAAAAAAAAAAAAAAAAAAAAAAAAAAAAAAAAAAAAAAAAAAAAAAAAAAAATTATGGAGGAGAGCAGCAGCCGCCCCCGGAAGAAGAAGTGGAAGAAAGAAGCGAAGAGAGAAGAATGAAGTCGCGCCCACTTTTCAATTTCAAGCCTACAAAACACCATCCAGCAGCGCATCACCCCTGCCTCATTAGGCAGGGAGCCACATGTCCGGGCAGAGGGGTTTCCCCGAGGCCCGCTCCGCGCCCCCGCAAGGGGACGCGACGACCCCACGACGCTGCAAATTCAGACTTCCCAGGGTACCAGTGCGAGTGACGGACGTGTGAACTAAGGCTGTGCTGACTTGGATGCTCTCCTCATCGCGAGTGTACAAAACTCTTGAAGTTCTGTGTAGGCGCGCTGTCAACGCTCCGAACAGAACAAATTCGGGACCCGGGACCAGGTAAGTCGAACGACACTTTATTTTTTAACATTTGTTAATTGCGGGTGGGTGTCGTTCATACCTGTGTAAGCTCCGTACTCACTTTATTCTAAAGAATAAAACCGAGTTACGTTAGCGCCACTGAGTCTGGCCACCCGTGTCCGTTCCCAGTCCTCCCCTACCCTTCGGGGTTAGGAGGGGCTGCAAACTAAACCCGAATTGGCAGTCGGATCGGAGCTAGTTAGGGTGTAGGCGTCAGTGCCTAGGTTAGTTAGTCCAATAGTTAGTTTAGTTAGTAAGTTGTTACATTTAATCTTAATCCAGTTTTGTAGTATTAGTCTCAGTATATAGTAGTTTAGTCCATTCAATTTATATTAGTTCACAATTATTTTATCAAATTCATCAACTTTATCCTCAAGACTGTAGTAATAACGTAATAGATTTCTTTATCGTTGATTCTTATCGTACCAGCTGTTCTTTCTCACCGATCTCGACCAATAGAATTTGTTGTTGTAATTTAGATCGTAGAAACAAAATTTTATATTCGAAATAACAAATTTTTTTCAGAACAACCCTCGTTTGGTATTACATTTTCAAATTCATAGTATAAATTCTACAATATCAATACATTCCGACTGACAACTGCCCCTATTACATTAAGTTATCCTTCACATTATTATTATATTATTTAGATAAACTATCACTTAGCATACTTTATTCATTACATTCATCTAATTAACCGATTATTATAGCATAATTAAAATTAATTGTATTGTTTTGTTTGTTTGTACGAAAAGGCTGTCTCAACTTTGTTGAGAACAGATATTTCCCTATATTCATTCTTGTTTTGTGGGTCGCATTGGATCGGCGAGTGAGTTTGGTGAGGGTGTGGCGACCGTGGCTGTGTGGCCGTGGGTCTCGGATTCTGATATCGGAACTCTTGGAGATTCGGGTATTGGACCCGGGGCACTCAGTCGGGTTAGCGTTGGTGGCCCGCGCCTGCCGACTACTCGTTGTCCCAATATAGGACCTTCTTATTGTGTACTGTTTTGTCCCTAGTTTATAGTTTTCTTTCCCTTATTGATGATTATTGTTCTTATAAATTAAAGTTTCTATCAGTAGACTAGACTTGTACATATATGTATATAATACTACTTTAATTATTAGCAGGATATCTATTATTATTATTAAAAATTAAATATTAACATCTGTCGGTCGGTATTACAGTTATCCCTGTGGGTCGATCGGGATTGCGGTGCTTTTGTTATATATCACACCACCACTATTCGCCTACAAGGCACAGATGTCTAAGGACCCTGCTACCCCCATCTAGTACGGCCAAAATCATGTCTGGGGGTTCATCTCCCCCCATCATCAGCACGCCCGGCCCGTCCCACAGGGGACGTCAAGCGATGGCGGGAATTTTCGCCCATGGCTCCCAACCTATCGGCCTGGAACCGGACTCCGGAAAGGACGATCAGCCCGGGCCTTCGGTCGCGGCCCAGGGGGTTCCGAGGATTCGTCCGGAGGAAGCTTCGTCTCCCCCTTTGACGGATCGCTCTGGGCCCCCTCGGCCGCGGAAGAAGGCCAGGTCCGAGTCCGACCGGAGTCCTTCCGAGGCTATAGACAAACGGCCACGTATTGGACCTTCGTCCAAATCTATTAATGAGGACGATGAGGACGAGGACACTGAGGAGACGTCCTCCTCCCATGAAACGTCCGACTCAGAATCCGAGACCGATTCAACCAAATCCTCTCATTCTTCCTCATCGAGGGCGAAGTCCCTTCCACCCCCCAAACCAACTCCCAAGCCGAGGAAGCGTACAGGGACGGCGGAAGTCTATGCAGCCAAACAGCTGCGTACGCCTCCTCGGTCTCCTTCTCCTACCATCTCCCCCATCCTGACGGACAGGCCCAGGGGTGCCCTCACCACAGGCTGCACGGTGGGCAACCTGGAGTCAACCAGGTACATGGACCTAGAGCCAACAGTCTCCAACCCTCAACCCAACTCCATCCCCAATCCCTCCCCAGTGCCCTCGACTTCATACGCAACCATTGCAGCAACGCGACCGGCGCCTACACTGCGCCCACAATTGAATGCCTCTGCCCCAACAAAATCGCGCGCCGGGGACGAGCCACGCCGCCATCCACCCATTATAGTGGAAACGCTCCCCAATTGGTCCCGCCACATGGCGGCCATCAGGGAGCGCTTAGGGCAGGCCCCCTCTGTGCGCCCTTACGGGTCAGGCTTCAGATTTCTGCCGGCGTCGGCAGAGGAGTATAGGGTGGTCCAAGCCTATCTCGCGGGAGCCTCCTCCGCTGACAGTGCCATTAAATGGTACTGTTACGCATTGGAGGAGGATATTCCCGCGAGAGTGGCAATTCGAGGCCTACCTGCCGACACCGACGCGGCAGAAATCGTAGACTCTTTAAAGGAGTTAGGGTTTCCGGCTCGTTATGCTCGGTGTATACGGGCCAAGAGAGGGCGGCCGGGTTGCGTCTTTTACGTAACCCTGGACCACCTCTCCAAGGATGACCTCGCCCGCTTGTACGCAGTTGAAGAACTGCTGTACTTGCCGGGGGTGTCAGTTGAGGGATGGCGTCCAAGCCGAGGACCTGCGCAGTGTCATCGCTGCCAGACCTTCGGACACGCCTCCAACAACTGCCACCGAGCGGTCCGCTGCGTGCGATGTGCGGGTGAGCACATCGTGGCGGACTGCCCGAGTCCAAGGGAGGGACCCTTCATCTGCGCCAACTGCGGGAAGGGCCACGCCGCTGTTGACAAGCGGTGTGTGTTCTACCGCAGGAGGGCGCGGATGATGGGGGTCACTATTCCTCCCCCCGTACCGCCAGCGAGGCGCGCCGGTCAAGCCCCTACCCCTGCTCCACGTCCCGCACCAAGTCCATCTCGGAAGGGCAAGGGCAAGGGAAAGAGTTCACAAGCCCCCCCTTTCCCTCCGGTTAATACTCAACCTGCCACCGTGGAGGCCAGCGCAACAGCGGCTACCCTGATGGCAGAGGCGAACCCTCAACGACAGGCCATAAAGCCCCGCCCGGCCGCCCGTTCAATCAACAAGGCAGGGACTGATCTCCAACTCACTGTACTGACCAAATCTCAAAAAAAAAAACAAAAAGAAAAAAATGAAAGCCAGAGAGAAGAAAAAAAAAAAAAGGAAGAAGCAGCCGCCATGAGTGTTGGCCTTCGAGGCCCTAGGGGACCGGGGGGCTTTTCGAAGCGTGCCTCGAGTCGGGACGGTTCCCGTCGAAATGGAAGACGGGCAGACTGGTCCTTCTGCGGAAGGACAGGCGCCCCGCGGACTCACCCGCGGGATATCGCCCCATCGTGTTGCTGGACGAAGCGGGCAAGATGCTCGAGAGGATCGTCGCGGCCCGCATCGTCCGGCACCTAACCGAGACGGGTCCCGATCTTTCGGCGGAGCAATACGGCTTCAGAGAGGGCCGCTCGACGATCGACGCGATTTTGCGCGTGCGTGCCCTCTCCGACGAAGCAGTATCCCGGGGCGGGGTGGCGATGGCGTTATCCTTAGATGTAAGGAACGCCTTCAACACCCTGCCCTGGTCGGTGATCGCGGGGGCGCTGGAGTATCACGGCGTCCCCGCATACCTCCGTCGACTGATCGGCTCCTACCTCGAGGGCAGGTCGATCCAGTGCATCGGACACGGTGGGGCGATGTACCGCTTCCCCGTCGAGCGCGGTGTTCCGCAGGGGTCTGTCCTGGGCCCCCTGCTGTGGAACATCGGCTACGACTGGGTCCTGCGGGGCGTCGTACGGGGTCCCCTCCCCGGGCTGAGCGTAATTTGTTACGCCGACGACACGTTGGTCGTGGCTCCGGGGAGGGACTACCGGGAGTCTGCCCGTCTGGCGTGCGCAGGCGTGGCACACGGATCCGACGGCTGGGACTCAAGGTGGCGCTCGACAAAACCCAGGCCCTGTTGTTTCACGGGCCGGGACGAGCGCCGCCTCTGGGTGCCCACCTCGTGATCGGAGGCGTCCGCGTCGGGGTCGGGGTGACCGGTCTTCGGTACCTCGGTCTCGAACTGGATGGTCGGTGGAGCTTCCGCGCTCACTTCGAAAAATTGGGCCCTCGGCTGATGGCGACGGCCGGCTCTCTGAGCCGGCTTCTTCCAAACGTCGGGGGTCCCGATCAGGTGGCGCGCCGCCTCTACATGGGGGTGGTGCGGTCGATGGCACTATACGGCGCTCCCGTATGGTGCCACGCCCTGACCCGCGAGAACGTCGCGGCGCTGCGACGTCCGCAGCGCGCGATCGTGGTCAGGGCGATCCGAGGATACCGCACCGTCTCCTTCGAGGCGGCGTGCTTGCTCGCCGGGGCGCCACCCTGGGACCTGGAGGCGGAGGCGCTCGCTGCCGATTACCGGTGGCGTAGCGACCTTCGCTCTAGGGGGGAAGGGCGCCCCGGCGAAGGAGTAGTTCGAGCGCGGAGGCTCCAATCTCGGCGGTCCGTGCTGGAGGCGTGGTCTCGCCGCTTGGCGGACCCGTCGGCCGGCCTCCGTACCGTCGAGGCGGTCCGCCCGGTTCTCGCGGACTGGGTGGGCCGCGACCGCGGATGCCTCACCTTCCGGCTGACGCAAATGTTGACCGGCCATGGTTGTTTTGGCCGGTACCTTTTCAAAATAGCCGGAAGGGAACCGACGGTGCAGTGCCACCACTGCGCTGACCGCGACGAGGATGACACAGCGGAACATACATTGGCGCGTTGCTCTGGATTCGACGAGCAACGCGCCGCCCTCGTCGCGGTCATAGGAGAGGACCTCTCGCTGCCGCGCGTCGTGGCTACGGTGCTCGGCAGCGACGCGTCCTGGAAGGCGATGCTCGACTTCTGCGAGTCCACCATATCGCAGAAGGAGGCGGCGGAGCGAGAGAGGGAGAGCTCTTCCCTTTCCGCACCGATCCGTCGCCGTCGAGCCGGGGGCCGGAGGCGGGAATACGCCCGTACGTCCCGGCCCCTGTAGGTGGCGGCCTCCCCCCGGTGAAGGTCAAGGGGCGACCTGAGGGGGTGAGGCCGCGCGGCGCGCTACCAGCACTCTAGCGCGCTGCCGTGGAGTGATTAGAGCGACCGGTCGACGGTGTATCGCGTTCCGACCCGGCAGGCTGGTTCTGGTCCAGCGGGGTATTCCGGGACACCAGCGGCACCGTCTGGGCGGCCCGACGGGCTGCCGTACCGAGACGGCCGACGTTTCAGAGCCTTCGATTCGTCTCGAAGGCTCCGTCGGCTGGGCGTCCTTGGGGTGAGCCGCGCCGTCTGGTTGTAGTGTTGACCGCGGTAGCCCCCCTACCTCATCCGGGTTCTGACCTCGGAGGGGATCGGACGTCGGGTGTAAGAGTGCAGTGGAGTCGTTTAGTGGGTGGGTCCTAAAATCCTTGGGCCCGCGGTCTGCTCACAACACCATGCAGACCGTTGAGTCTCACATACCCCGCGCGCCCCTTTTGCGCGGGGACCTCGTAGGAGGTTCGGCCCTCTACCCGAAAAAAAAAAAAAAAAAAAAAGCCGCCATGAGTGAAGGACAAGCTGCCCAGACGATCCAACCTCCATCTCCCATGGAGATAACAGTCACCGACCCGCCCCAGAACACGAATACTCTGGGCGACTCGCAGCCCCCACTTCCTCCCCGCCCGCAGCGGGAGAGGCGCAGAGGTCGGCAGGACACGCAGCCTGTCGGCTTCGCTGCCTGGCTCCTCTCCCTGTGGGAGAAACTGTCCGAGGTGATCTCCGGAGTAATCCGTGAGATCGCCTCGGGAGCCAATCCCTTCGGGGCCTTGCTCGCGGGGTTCTACCGGATGTTAGCGCAGCTCAATGGCTAGCCAAGAGCTGCGCATCATCTACTGGAACCCCGACGGGATAGGGTCCCGGAGGCCGGAGCTCATCCGACTCGCCCAAGAGTATGACCCGCAGGTCATCCCCTTGGGCGAGACCAAACTCAAACCTCGACAAGATTTTAGGATGCCCAACTACTTCGTGTACCGACGGGACGAACTGACCTCCAACGGGCGCCCGTTCAGGGGCACTGCGGCGCTCGTCAGGAGAGACGTGGTGCACGAGGAGCTTGAGCTACTGACCTTCGCCTCTACCAGAACGGTCGGGGTGAGGGTTCACGTACTGGGGGCCGAATTGCGGATTTATGCCGCGTATCGACCCCCGGGTCCTGATTTTGTCGAGGACGATATTAGACGGGCCTTGAACCATGATCGCCATCCGGCCTTGGTGGTCGGGGACCTCAATGCAAAACATGTCGCTTGGGGCTCCCGAATCATCACGGCGCCCGGAAGGCGATTGTACGAGGATGCCGAAAGGGGGGACTACTGCGTGGTCGGCCCCAACGAACCCACCCACGTTCCAACGTTGGCCCGGTACCAGCCGGACGTCTTGGACGTGTGTGTTCACAAGGGGTTACGGTGCCCTCTAGCGATAGAGGCACTGTACGACCTGAGTACCCCTCACCTACCGATCTTGGTCTCGGTGGGTTTGGAGCTCACTCGGGTCGCGACATCCCCTCTCAGGCCTAGGGTCGACTGGCAGTCCTTTACGGGACTGCTGACCGACCAATCCTTGTTTCAAGACCCGTCTACCCCTGATGAGGTCGACACGGCGACTTCCCGTCTCGTCGACACCATCAGGGGAGCCCTGGACCAAGCGACGACTCTGGTACCCAGCGGGGGGCCCAGAGTGGAACTCCCGGTGCACCTCAAGACGTTAATTCGTCGGAAGAGGGCACTGAGGAGGCTCTGGGCGACATCTAGGTGTCCCAGGATCAAGCGCGAGCTAAACCGACTTGAGGATGAGCTGGCGACTAAGATGCGGACTTTCCGGGGTGACTCCTGGGAGGGGGGACTGTTGGACGCGTCCGACGACTGTACGATGGCCCCCCTTCACCGCATCTGTCGCCGGCTCACCCACAAGCCTTCCCCCACTTGTCCCCTGGAGGATAAGGCGGGAAGACGGTGTTTTACACCGGTGGCTCGTGCCGAAGTCCTGGCCAACTCGCTGGAGGGGCAGTTCACTCCGAATGTCTCTGCACCCTCGATGGTTGCATTCCATCGGGAGGTGGCAGAGAGTGTAATCCAACTCCTCAAACCGGAATCGCCGGGAGTCGAGCTGGGAGATGACGATCTAGTCACTCCCAGCGAGGTGCGCCTTCTCATCAAGTTGATGAAGAGGCGCAAAGCCCCCGGCGAGGACGGTATTCCTCCCCTCGCCCTGCAAAACCTCCCACCCTCAATCGTGTCAGCAATGACACGATTGTTTAATTCCATTCTCCGGGTAGGACACTTCCCTGGAGCTTGGAAATTGGGCAAGATTATCGTCTTGCCCAAACCCGGCAAGGACAGGAGAAAGCCCTCCAGTTACCGACCGATTACCTTGCTGTCGCACGTGGGCAAGTTGTTCGAGCGGCTGCTCCTGAGGAGAATATCGCCGTATATTCTCTTCAGGCCGGAGCAATTCGGCTTTAGAAGCGGCCACTTGACGACTCTGCAACTGACCCGTGTCCTGCATCACTTGGCGGACCGGCGTAACTCGGGCCAATACACGGTCGCGGTCCTTCTCGATATCGAGAAGGCCTTCGACCGAGTGTGGCACGAGGGGTTGGTCCACAAGCTGCGGGACGCGGGCCTACCGCACGCTCACGTGCGACTGCTCGGGTCGTATCTGGAGGACAGAACCTTCTTTGTCGCGGTCGAGGGCGCTCGGTCTTCCGTGCGTCCCATTACGGCCGGAGTTCCTCAGGGTAGTGTCCTATCACCTATCCTATACGCCCTCTACACCAATGACATCCCCACCCTGGAGGGTCACCTTTGAGCGTGGGAGGAGGACGTGAAGTTGGCCTTGTTCGCAGACGACTCGGCCTACTTCTCGTCCTCTCCGTTCCCCTCTGCAGCCATTATGAGAATACAGAGGCTTTTGGATTTATTGCCCCAGTGGCTGGACCGTTGGAGAGTCGCGGTCAATGTGGGAAAGACCGCGGCCTTGCTCTACGGTCCGGTCCGTATCAGAGTCGTCCCCAAGAAACTCAGTCTCCGAGGTGTGAATGTCGAGTTCAGGACCATGGTCCGGTATCTCGGATGCGACATCGACCGCTCCTTGAGCATGGTCGCGCACGTCAACCGAGTCATCGGTCAGACTCGCGCGGCCAGGTTCTTGCTGCGGCCGGTACTTGCGTCCGGGCTGCCGACCAGGACCAAACTCGCCATTTACAAGACATACGTCCGTTCCCGCCTCACATACGCTGCTGAGGCCTGGTATCACCTGTTGTCGCCGTCCCAGCGATCTAGGTTGCAGGCCCAGCAGAGTCTTTCCCTCCGTACTATCGTCGGGGCCGGGCGGTACGTCAGAAATGACGTCATCGCCCGGGACCTAGGGGTGGAGTCGCTCAGGGAGTTCGTGACTAGGCTCGCTCGTAATATGTACGAGCGAGCCGAAAACGGCCCCCATGAGCATCTCCACAACATAGCCCCGCTGCACGCCAGACCACCCGATGGTACGGCGTTGCCGCGGGAGCTATTGGTACCCCCGACGATCGTTCGGAGATAAAGCTCCTCGCCGGCTGTGAGGCCGGGGAGGACCTATGAGCGCCCCTCTTGGAGCTGAGTTTCATCAGCCTCTAGGCCCACGTCTCTTGCCCGCTTGGCGGGTCCCCCATGTGGGGACCGCGGCTGCACCCCGAAGGTGTAGCCTTATTTCCATCAGGGGCTTAGACCCCACCCCCCACCCCCTTTTGGGATGGGGTATTTATACCCGCTACAGTCCTCCCTCCCATCAAAATTATAATAATGGGGAGAGGGGGGGAGGACTCTAGCGTGGAGTGCGGCTTAGCTCTCTCCCCCATATTAGGTTAGCTAGGTTATGTTAGGTTAAGTTAGATTAGGTTTAGGTTTAGGTGTGACGGCTTGCGCTGCCCCGGCACTCCACGGAGAGCAGGAGCGGCGCGCTGCCGTCAGTAGTAGTTTTAAGTTAGATTAAGCTAGTCTAGTTTAGATTAAGTTAGGTTAAGATTGTATTGTAAGAGAGGAAAAAAAATAAAAAAAATAAAAAAAAATGGAGGAGAGCAGCGACCGCCCCCAAGAACGAAGACGAAGAAAGAAGAAGAGAAGAGTAGACGGAAGAGGAGAAGATAAATAAGGAAGTCCTACCCACCACTACCTCAAGTCTGCAGTAGACCAGCCAGCAGTGCATCACCCCTGCCTGATTAGGTAGGGAGATTCAGCCCGGGCAGAGGGGTTTCCCCGAGGCCCGCTCCGTGCCCCCGCAAAGGGATACGACGACCCTCCGTCTGCAAATTCAGTTCGAGACAGCGAGCCGACGAGTCAAGACCTCTCCGAAAGAAGAGGAGAGAAGAACCGACGACCAAGAAGAGACTCGCTCCTACGTCCTGCGCCGGTCAAGCCACGAGGACCGTGTGAACGCCATACTGAAGCCTTCGTTATTTTCCTCGAACCAATCCCAGCACCCGTTCCGCGACAGCCACTGCGGCAATACTCGAGCCGCCACGTTTCAACACGTAAGAAGTCTAAAAATCACACGTGGTGGCCGAAACCTGAGCGGTGGCCGTCCGGAATATTTAGAATAGACTAAAGTTAATAAACAATTAATATTAATAGGCCGGGGAATGTCATTGGGAAGGATATCATAAAAGGGGATACGATATTGGGGCAGTCGAAAAAAATGTGATCCAGGGTACCCTCATCTAATCCACACTCACAAAGAGAATGGTCACGGACTCTAATTTTGGCAAGAAAAACAGGGGAGCAAACATGGCCAAGTCTAAGACGGATTATAGCTGAGACAATTTTTTTAGGAAGATGGCAGTGGGAGGAAAACCAAGGCTTAGAGGGCAGGGTCGGTTGCAAGTTACCATAATGCTTACCTACTGACTGACAAGAAATCTGCCAGCTTTCATTCCAAGATTGAAGCATATCAGGTTTTGCCAGAGAATGTAAATCTCGAGGAAATTTTTTGTTATACTTGTTACAGCCAATAACAACGGCCTCCATGGCACAGGAGTCAGCAAGCTCATTCCCACTAATTCCGCTATGATTTGGGATCCAGACGAGAGTGACATCAAGTCCGGAGCAGTGACATTGAAACAGAGTTTCTTTAATTTTTAATATAATTTCAAAATTGACTTTTGAATGCGATGGAAATTTACTGATTTATTTTGACCGCGGGTTTTAATAAAAAGAGCTGCTTCTATAAGAGCAACAGCTTCACCAGAGTACACAGAGGAAGTCTGAGGGAGTTTGTATTTTAAGGAGATTTTAAACTTGGGGATCCATACCGCAGCCACCTACAGGACCATTTTGGGATAGTTTAGATGCATCAGTGAATAGGTTTTTTTTAATTTATTTTTATTGCCTTTGTAGGCAGACGAGCATACGGCCCACCTGATGGTAAGTGGTCACCGTCGCTCATGGACGTCAGCAATGCCAGGGGCAGAGCCAAGCCGCTGCCTATCATAAAGTACTCTCCGCAAGCCTCGTTTGAAGAAGGACATGTCATAGCGCTCGGAAAACACCGTGGAGGGGAGTTCATTCCAAAGCCGGATGGTACGTGGCACTGTCGATGAACGCAGCAGTTCCAGATAATATGGATGAACCCTGCTCCGATGGCGGGAGGTACGATGATAAAAAGGAGATGAGGGGATCATCTCGAATAATTCCTCAGAGCATTCCCCATGGACCATGCGGTATAAAACAGAGAGAACCGAAGTCCCTCCGTAGACCCAGAGGTTCCAAGCGATCCGCGAGAGCAGGACTATCGACCATCCGAACAGCCCGTTTCTGTATGGTGTCAAATGGAAGTAGCTGGTATTTGGGAGCCCCGGCCCAGAGGTGAGAGCAGTACTCCACGCGAGGTCGGACCTGCGCTTTATAAAGCGCAAGTCTCTGTCCAGGCGTGAAATACCGCTTCGCTCTGTTGAGGACTCCCAACATTTTAGAGGCCAATTTGGCTTTACCTTCCAAATGACTCCGAAACTGGACATCGCTCGAAGTATCGACCCCCAGAATCCCGATACTGGCGGAAAGCTGCAAGGATACTCCTTGAAATTCCGGCGCCATGACAAAAGGGTCATTCTTCGCAGTGAACGCGCAAACGTGTGTCTTCAATGGGTTGAACTGAACTGAATTCAGTTCACCCCACTTGGAGACCCGCCCCAGAGAGTTCTCCACTTCAGACTCAAGTTTTAATCGCCTCTCGTGTACAACGCTTCGAGAGAGACTCTGATGGCCGATATATCGCGCATCCCCCGTGCTATCATACGCATAGCAATGCATGCCATCAATAGATAGCATGTCATTGATATGCAGTATGAAAAGCATGGGGGAGAGCACCGAACCTTGTGGAACACCAGCGTTGATGGTCATGGTATCGGAGCAGCAGCAGCCGTCGACGACAACTGTGATGCTCCGTCCATCCAAAAAGCTAGCGATCCACTTGCAGAGTCCCTAAGGGATCCCGTAAGCTGGAAGCTTCGATAGAAGTGCCCTATGCCAGACCCTGTCGAAGGCCTTCGCGATGTCAAGGCTCACAGAGAGAGCCTCGCCCTTGCTTTCCAAGGCTTTAGCCCATTTATGTGTGAGGTATACAAGAAGATCGCCAGCTGAGCGACCATGACGGAAACCGTACTGCCAGTCACTGATCAGCTGGCGATCCTCACGATACTTAAGAAGTTGGATGTTTATGATTCGCTCCATCACCTTGGAAAGCAAGGAAGTTATCGCGATAGGTCTGTAATTCGAGGGGTCCGACCGGTCACCCTTCTTGGGGATAGGGTGGACATGAGCAGTCTTCCATGAAGACGGAACCCTGTTGGTATTGTACGAGAGGCGATATAAACGCGTTAGCGCGGGTGTCAATTCAGGGGCGCATGTTTTTAGAACCACTGCGCAAATGCAATCCGGCCCACTCGACTTATGTACATCAAGAAGCCGAAGCTCCTGCCTGACCGCACGCTGTGTGATGCGAATCTCAGGCAAGGAGCTGTCACACCGGGAGATGTTGGGCGGCGTGGCTCCCCCGTCATCCAAAGTCGAGTATGAGGCAAAGAGCTTGACCAGAAGGTCAGCCTTCTCCTTCGCACTATGAGCCAGACTGTCATTGGACTTACGCAGTGGTGGAAGACTAGACCTGCAGAAGTTACCTTCTGCAGCCTTAGCCAGCGACCAGAAAGCACGACTCCCAGAGTGATAGCTATTCAGTCGCTCGCCAATTCTGGCAACGTGCTCCGACTTCGCCTTGGCAATAGCCCTCTTATAGGACCTAGAGGCGGCGTTAAATTTCCGCCTTTTCTCCGAGATATCAGGATCCCGGCATCTCCTAGCAACATTAAATGCCACGTATGCAGACCGCTTGAGGCGTGCAGCATCCCTGCTGGCTTTATTATACCAGGGTGATAATGATTAGGCCATTGTAGTTGTACTATGTTCTGAAATTGTAAATTTGCTCCTGGGGAGTCTTTATGGATCCCAATATTCAAGAAGGTAGTGGGACGAAATAAAAGACAGTCAAAAGAGAAAAGAAAGAGGGGGAATTTATCATATTGAGAAATTGGAGAAGCTAAATTTTGCAGTTTCTTTTATACGAGTTGACAAGAGGAGGTAAAGATTTATGACGCCAGTATCTAGAGGTTTCGGTCAGTTGAGCTAGTTGGAAAAGTAGAGCTAAAAGGGGGTGGTTTGAGAGAGAAATTACTTTGTAGAAAAATCTATCAGCTAGAAACTGTCTACGCAAGGCTAAAGGAGGTTCAAAACATTCAACTTGTAGGGCGTTTATAGGGGAAGATTTCATGGCGCCAGAGATGATTCTGAGGCATTTTGATTGAATACGATTTAGTTATGTAAGTGCCATTTTATTACAAGGCTCCAAAACAAAGCAACCATAGTCAAAGTGACTTCTAATTAAAGCATTATAAAGAAGCTTCTGGCTGTAAGGATGTGAACCCCACTTAACACCGGAGAGTGCGCGTAGAACATTGATGCTTTTCTCAACTTTATTGCGGATATAGTTTAAATGGTGAACACCGGAAAGTTTAGAATCCAAGAGAATGCCCAAAAACTTAACTTTACTCAAGACTGGAATAGATTGGTTACAAATTTCAATATTTATTTCAGGGATAACTCTCTTACGGGAGAAAGCAACCGCAGTACATTTAGGGATGGACAGGGATAAGCAGTGATCATTCAACCGAGAATTCAGATTAAACAAAACAGAATTTAGACAATTTCAAGCTTGTGAGAAAGAATTAGATATGGTATAGAGGGCAATATCGTCAGCATATTGGAGGATACGGCAAAAACGGCTCACAGTAGTATCTAAAATAGCAGTGTAAATATTATAAAGCAGAGGATTGAGAACAGAACCCTGACGCAGACCTTTCCAGGTCCGATGAGAAGAATTTTCACCTAAGATGCGAACTATAATAGATCTGTCATAAAACAAATTGAAGATAAAATTCACAATTCTAGGAGGCATATTCAGGTTAATAAGTTTTTGTCTAAGTAAATGAAGGTCGACATTGTCGTATGCAGAGGAAATATCTAGAAAAACTGCTATAACATGACGATTTTGAGAGAATGCAACACGAATATCTGAAGTGAGGAGGCTCAGGCTGTCCAATGTTCCGTAACCTTGTCTAAAGCCAAACTGACTATTAGGGAGAATAGACCTGTTTTCAACTATCCATTCTAGACGATTTTTTATCAAATGTTCCATAATTTTAGCTAGCACACTGAAGAGAGCAATAGGTCTATATGAACAAGATTGAGCTGGATCCTTGCCTGGTTTTAGAATTGGGATTATCAATTGAGTTCTAAGTTAAATAAGTTTATAAATAAAACGGAGCAACTTTTAAAAACTAGAAAATCTATTAATTATATAAAAACTATATGCAAAGACCGAAATGCACTGCGTACAAAACTAAATACTTCACTTGAAGAATTACAACATGTTCATCACAATCATGAGTTAGAAATAGAAAAGTTAATTTCACAAATAAATTCGTTGAAAACTGATTTGGACAATGTAACTAAAAATTACGAATATGCTCAAAAAGACATATGTGAACATATATCGGTGATGGATAACCTACTAGATTTGTGTAATAATAATAAAGAGCGATTTGAATCTCTGACATTACAATATGCTAATTGTAAATGCCACTGCTCTATATCAGGTTCTCCAGTACCAGACTGTTCCAATAGTCAAAATCAATTTTCTAGTTCTACCTCTAAGTCCGTTGTAAACAATATAATGAAACCTGCGCTTACTAAAAACATTATTAAAATATTCAGTGATGAACTAGGGAAAAATATGGGTGTAGCGCTGAATGATCTGTGTTTGGGACAATCTGTCATAAATTATTGTATGCCTGGGGCTTCATGTACCCACATACTCAATAAAATTTTAAATGTGACTCATTGCCCTAACACAACAATAATCATAATGATTGGGAGAAGGGGAAATGCAGATATAAGAGATATAAAATATCAAATAAATCAATTATTAACACTACAGGTGAAAAAGATCATCATGTTTGCATTTCCATTTATTCAGAGTATGCCAGCAGAAAATAAAATCAGACATTGCATTAATGATTTCATGCAGACAATTTCTAATGTTAATAATTATTATGTCATGACACAATCAGAAAATATATTTTATACTATTGACATTAATTGCATGATAAAGAATAAATGTATTATTATGACAAAACCTAACAAATTATATTTTGGTAGCTACAATTTTAGACAAGTAGCAAACTCGCTACATTATTTTTTACACATTTATCTAGCCATGAATTTGGCTAATCAACCTACTGCTTCTTATGAGCAGAAAAAAAATATGACATCTATTAATTTGGAATCCGTTCCAAGTAATTTAAATTAATTACTAAGACAACAGAGTTTACCTCTTGCAGTAAATATGATTTATTTGGACACAGCCCATCAACAAATAATATTTCTTTGAAAACAACTGTGATCAACCTGGTGCATCAGAACTTACAAGGTTTGATGGGTAAAGAACTTGAAATTGATTTGTTCCTAGATTATAATAAACTCAATGTTCTATGTGTTACTGAACATTGGTTTAAAAAATATGAATTAAATTGTAATTTTAAAAATCACCAGGTTGTAAGTTCCTTCTGCAGAGAGAATGCTATACGAGGTGGCTCACTGATCATTGTTAATAAAGATTATAAATGTAAGGAACGTAGAGACATTGTGAGCCTCTCTGTGGAACGGATTATTGAAATGGCATGTGTAGAGCTTGAGCGATTCATTGTTGTAAGTGTGTACAGGCCCCCGAATTCGTTATATGATTTTTTTGAAAATATAATGGAACGTGTTTTATTAAATCTTTCTGTTTCTAATAAACATGTTTTTATTTGTGGTGATTTTAATATAAATTTATTAGAAAATACAAATGCCACTATTAGACTCAGAACATTGTTAAAATCATATAACCTTAGCAATCTATTTTCAGAGCCCACAAGAATAACTAGCACATCGGCAACCTGTATAGATAATATTTTCACAAATGTAAAACCTTTACATAAATGCATTATTAATCATTTAAGTTCAGACCACAGTGGACAATTCTTATCTTTTAAAATTAAATCTGTTTCAGATGTTAATAGTACAAGAAAGCTACCGTTTGTTCCTATTAATATTAGACGTTTGGAGAAGCTTAGAGGTAAAGTTTTGGCAAAAATTCCGAATGTTTGTTATAGTGAAGATCCTAATGTTCATTACATGGATTTATTTAATGT
The DNA here is from genome assembly GCF_030269925.1 of Bombyx mori. Lineage (NCBI taxonomy): Eukaryota > Metazoa > Arthropoda > Insecta > Lepidoptera > Bombycidae > Bombyx > Bombyx mori. Next base: position 2,323,927 of record NC_085135.1, on the reverse strand, counting down.
TATTAATTCTGAATTTAGTGCCATATTTACTTCTAAAACTCTGATCTTACATAATAAAAGATCATTCAATGAATGGGCGACTGTTGGAATTCACAAAAGTAGGCAGAGATTATACGATCTCTATCATGAAAAATCATATAATCATAATAAGTCATTTCATGAGTATGTCTCTCAATATTCCAAGCTGTTTAAAAAAGTTTGTACATTGGCCAAGTCATTGCACTTAGGCAATCTTATAAAAAATGCACCTGACAAAATTAAAATGACTTGGAATATCATTAATAGGGAGACTGGGAATGTCAGAAACAGCAATGCTGAATTAACTTTAAAAATCAATAATCGAATAATAACTTCTCATCAAGAAGTGGCCAGTGCCTTTGAGCACTACTTTGCTGATATCCCAGCTTCTACCACAAAATCTTTAATTTCATCTCCTACCGTCGCCGAATCATTACTGCAAAATCATGTTGATAAATGCAGTGTTAACTTTAAGTTCACAAATATTGATATAAAGGACATAATTGATACTTTCAAGCTCATTAATATTAAGAAAACTGGTGATTTATGGGGAATTTCAATTAATGTTATAAAATCCATTATTGATATGTCGGAGGAGATACAGATGGAACGTTTTTAAAAAGTGTGACGTCAGCATTGCTGACGTCACGGTTATTGCTTTGTTGACGATAACTCATGTTTGGGTTTCCGAAACAAAACTTCACGAGAACTTCACAAGAACTTCGTATATTGCACGAGAAGCATAACAACGTTACAGAGATATCCGTACAGTACAACGGCTCGGACACGAATCAATCAGTGCTAGAGAGCACGGCCGTATTTATGGGGCTTCGTACCCGTGAGCGTGTTGACACGTTTTAAACACGTGAGCGTGTTTACACGTTTTTCAAACACGTGAGCGGGTTTACACGTTTTTCAAACACGTTTTAAAGTATTGAAATTACAATAAAAGGAACTGTTTAACATTAATTTCTTATCACAGAGTAATTAGTTGATGATCAGTAGGTAAATAGTCATATTTGCGCCGACACGGCCATACTGACAGGCGGTGCGCGCTCTGCACCAGCCGCCCATGTATGGTGTATCACCAGAGAGTTCTTGGAGTCCATCTGAAACAATGGAATGTCTGTTTCTGAGATTGGTATCTGTGTACCTTTTTATGTTACTTTGAAAGTAACTTATTTTGTGTAGTTTTATATTGTGACGTCCACTGTGGTACTATGTAGTGGACGTACACTGTGGTACTATGTAGTGGACGTACACTGTGGTACTATGTAGTGGACGTACACTGTGGTACTATGTAGTGGACGTACACTGTGGTACTATGTAGTGGACGTACACTGTGGTACTTATGTAGTGGACGTACACTGTGGTACTTATGTAGTGGACGTACACTGTGGTACTTATGTAGTGGACGTACACTGTGGTACTTATGTAGTGGACGTACACTGTGGTACTTATGTAGTGGACGTACACTGTGGTACTTATGTAGTGGACGTACACTGTGGTACTTATGCAGTGGGCGTACACTGTGGTACTTATGTAGTGGGCGTACACTGTGGTACTTATGTAGTACAGAATAAAGATTGAGAAGCTTTATACAAAATTGTTATAAGTATAGGAATGCTGTACATGGGAGGTGAGCGATGATATTGAAGTGCTTGTAATGCTCCACGCTTACTCGCACGATTTATGTACTCGTAGATATATCGATACAAATGCTCCACGCATAATTGCACGATTTGATTTCTCGTAGATAGGATTGATGCTGTGGCGCTGAGCGGTCTCGAACGCCGTGGTCCACAGGGGCTCTAATGGAAGTGGGAACTAGGACGATGCTGGGGCCTAGGCCTAAGTCGGTCAAAGTTAGTCAGTCATAGTCAATCATTTTGACCGTGGTCCCCAGAGGCTCTGAAAAGTAATGTTTTTTCTTTTTTTTTTTTTTTTTTTTTTTTTCTTGCCTTTTGTTTAGGCTTATGAGGGTTTGATGCTGTGGTGCTGAGCGGTCTCGTACGCCGTGGTCCACAGGGGCTCTAAAGGATTGTGAAGGTCGATGCTGTGGCCTGGGCCTTATATTTATGACCGTGGTCCACAGAGGCTCTGAAAATAAATAGCGTAATGAAGAGCTCACATGGGAATGATGCTGTGGTGCTGAGCGGTCTCGTACGCCGTGGTCCACAGGGGCTCTAAAGGATGTAGGTAGGACGATGCTGTGGCCTAGGCCTTATGTATTATGACCGTGGTCCACAGGGGCTCTGAAATTGGTTCAAGGAAGGAAAATAGGATAGGGGTAATGTACAGGCTTACTTTTAATGATGGTCGACCCGTCAACAAAGACAAAGGCCAACGGCTGGATCTTACTGCTGATGTTGATACTGACTTTCTCATAAATTGGTAAACATTTTAAGTAACTATCAGGATAGCAGTAAGAAATATAAATCGGCGCGCGGCGGGGATGGTTAAGCGGTAGTTTCCGTTATCACTCGTGTTCGATTGAACTCAGTTTAGTCAATAAAACTTTTTGAATAATAATTATTGAAACCCAACACACACAACTTTCACAATGACAGGGTAAACCGACAGTTTCGTGCCACATACCAACAGACTGACTGACTGCCAGAGACTCATTGACTCTGACGGACGGACCGTCTGATACGGACTGGATGACTGTCTGACACGGAACGCCACGACTCTGTCCACGTACCGCCATTTTATACTGTGGCGTTACGGAGTCTACCCTACATTTTGTGATATTTATCAAAACAGCATTTCATCATTTAAAATAATAGTCAAAATAACGGCTTAATATTACTAAAAGTCTTAAATCACGACACGGCCATTCTGACATGTCACACGTCCCTGTGTGACGCTCCTGCTAGAAAAATAACCTTCTGTAATATCAAACAGGTTTCGTCTCGGCCAATCCTGATTCATTCAAGATTGAGGATTGGGATTCTTTCATTACAAAACATAACGTTAGCTTTCAACAAGATCTTTAACCTGTGTGAGTAGATAATTTAATTACCCAATTATTAGCGACACACTATACAACTGAAAAATTTCATTAACGCTCAATAAGCATTAGAAACCAGAGTCATTACAAAACTAAGTAATGTGAGTAGTATTTCATCAGTATTCAGTATCAATCACAAACTGTCGTTACAATCACCTCCATCTAGTGAGAGTAACTCATGCCACCTATATCGAGTGACGATAACCTTGATACCTCCATCGAGCGACGCAAATAAGTGGGACCTCCATCCGGCACCCAACTTCAACATAAAACACACGCTCGATTTAGGTGATGTGTTCAATTACCAGTTTTATAAATGACACCGAATACTTATCTTTACTAATCACACGAAATAGGACAACAAAAATCCTTACTTTAATCAGTTAGTTGTATCGTGGTCTTTTGACTCTACATCTTCTAAATCACTAGTTTCAACAAAATCGTATTTAGGGATTGCACTACATTTTGATGAATTAAGCACACACACATAGTAAAAGCTTAGAAAATTCTCAAGTATACGGAAATAATTGATCACAATAAACTTCTAGAGCAAATTAAAGAGCGGAGGATGATCAGAGCCTTGTACCACCGTCGTTTATTCATTCAACCATTTAATTAAGCATAATTAAATTATCGAAACTTCACATAAGCCTCTCTATCGCCACGGCTCTCCCGCCGACCAGCAATCGCAATTGCCCTCATGATGCGCATCCACAGCGTGAATCGCCCGTGTGCATCACCCCCTGACTACACACGATGGTATTTACAGACCCCGACCTCCGTCAGAGCCAAACGCGCACCGCGCACCCACGGACTACTTGAGTTGCCTCAAGAGACATCGATTTCTACCGGGCTACGACTACGTAATAGCTACTAGTACGGTCGAACACAATACGGCCGATAGAGTCTTACTAGAGTTTCCAGCACAACTTAGGCTCACTCATCTTCAATAGGATCATTGTCAACATCAACTTCGACTGGTACATGACCTACTGATATCCTCCTCAACCTATCGTGTGCATATTTGTACGTACGCTTACCGGAAAATTTTAAATTTTCGCCTTTGTTTGATTAAATCGCGCCTTATCATAATCTTTTGTTCTCATACGCTATCTCGCGAATTTCGTCAATATCAATTTCAGTCTACATCGCTACACATCAACGACGGTCTTGCAACCTTGCCGATTAAAAGCTCGAGTGGCGATGCTTTCGTTACACGACTCATCGTGCAATTAATAGCTAGCTGAACCTCACCTACAACATCTTGCCACGATCTGGTATCACTAGTCTACCGCTGTTAACATTGCTTTTAGGACACTCATAACGCGCTCTACCTGTCCATTAGTACGAGGGGAACCGGTTGCTCTCTGGTCTCGTCAAGGTTAATCTCTTGTTTTCAGTATCATTTAAAGTAAAAAGCTTTTCGGGGTATGGCACGCGAATTATTAAAAGCTCAAGAGGGCTCACCCTTTTTATACGTTGGATAGAACAATTTAAAAAATATGTGCTTCTAGCACTTCTTGTCAAGAACATGTCAAGAACAATTCCATGAGCTAATTGCGAGCTTGGTCAGCAATAACGCAAGTGTGGGCTTCGAATAAGGACACACTAGATTTAAGTGCTTATTTCGCTGAATGCTCAATCTCACTGAACCGATTAAAACAACTATCGGGTAGTACATGACATTAAAATGGTTAAGCAATAAATCATCGCAAAGGATTTGTTCCGTACAGTTTTGATCAAAACAACAGACCCTTTATGAGAACCATCGCATAAAATTCCTGAATTATGAAGCTACTACTAATAGATTTCTCGACAAGAGAACATTCGGCATCAGATTCCAAATAAAAGTAAAACGACTCACCAGATTTTTCTCATTTACCAAAACACCCGATGTTACGCAGCTACCGGCACGTCGCTCTGCTGCTGCGTTGCTCGCGGCCGTCGATGACATCGCGCCATCAATTTGCCTCGGCGGCAACTCGTGGCAATGTTTTTGCTTAGATGGGTGGACTATGAACGAGCTCATAGCCCACCTGGTGCTATGTAGTTATTGGACCCACATATATCCACAACGCAAACGCGTCATCCACCCCGAGATACAAGTTTCAAGGTCTCAGCATAGCTACAACTGCTGCCCCACCATTCAAACCGAAATACACCACTGCTTCACGGCAGAAATAGGCAGGGTGACGGTACCCGTGCGGTCGATGGCACTATACGGATCACCCGTCTGGTGCCACGTCCTTACCCACTAGAACGTCGCTGCGCTGCGACGGCGGCAGCGCGCGATCGCGGTCAGAGTCATTCAAGGATACCTCACAGTCTCCTACGAGGCGGCGCGCCCTAGCGCAAGTGCAGCCGGAGCGCGAGGGCTCCAAACTCGGCAGTCCGTGCTGGAGGCGTAGTCTCGTCATTTGGCGGACCCGTCGGCCGGCCTCCGTACCGTCGAGGCGATCTGCCCGGTTCTCGCAGACTGGATGGGCTGCGACCGCAGAAGTCTCACCTCTGGCTACCTGTGCAGACTCACAAGACATCTTACCACCAGCCACCACGCAAATTACAATTTTGCGGGTTCCACCTCTACTACACGATGTTACTCCCACACTGCGGAAGCCAACCGCGAACACTTGTCAAGCACGCACAAGCACACACTTCACCCGAAAAACTGGCATCCGCCTGCGGGACCCGAACACCGCCGCATCGTCAGACACGAACGCACCGGACGGTGTATCTTACAGGTCACGACGACTTCAAATGTGTCAATTTTCTTCCCCACGAAAAATTGCTTGCTTTCTTGTTTGCTTGCTTGTCGTCATGACAGATCCATTATTGTGATCGAACTTCCACTTGAGACTTGCACTTGCCTTAATTTCTTGCAACAGCTTGTTTCGTGTCCTATTTCCGCTAGTAAATGCCATGTGATAAAGTTTCTTCGTGGCTCAGATCTTCCATCGAGGTAGCAGACGCTATTACACGACTTGCGTATGCTGCATTCACGCTTTTGTGGCTTACCATTGCTTAAATTGATAAGCGTCGCAGCAAGAATTTTGCATAACGAGCGAGAAATAAGTCGCAAATGCCTCCATGTGACACTTACGTATGAAATCCGCGACAATCATGATAAGGCACCGCCTTTCAGGGCCCCACTGAAGACTACAATGAGCCGTGCACCATCCAGTAGACGTTCATCGAGGTACATATCAATCGTAGCGCACCAAGCACATGGATCGGAATCTGTCTGTTCCCGAAGAATTTCTGACCCGTGATCTCAGATACCGTTACTGGTATTCTCATCTGCATCATGTTTTTCCGCTGTACTTCGAACATGTTCAAACACGTCACGCCAGTGAGAGTAGAGTCCTGATCCTTCACTTCTGATGTCGGAGGAGATACAGATGGAACGTTTTTAAAAAGTGTGACGTCAGCATTGCTGACGTCACGGTTATTGCTTTGTTGACGATAACTCATGTTTGGGTTTCCGAAACAAAACTTCACGAGAACTTCACAAGAACTTCGTATATTGCACGAGAAGCATAACAACGTTACAGAGATATCCGTACAGTACAACGGCTCGGACACGAATCAATCAGTGCTAGACAGCACGGCCGTATTTATGGGGCTTCGTACCCGTGAGCGTGTTGACACGTTTTAAACACGTGAGCGTGTTTACACGTTTTTCAAACACGTGAGCGGGTTTACACGTTTTTCAAACACGTTTTAAAGTATTGAAATTACAATAAAAGGAACTGTTTAACATGAATTTCTTATCACAGAGTAATTAGTTGATGATCAGTAGGTAAATAGTCATATTTGCGCCGACAGATATAATTGCACCTTACCTTGCTACAATATTTAATGACTGTATTGATGGTGGTGTGTTTCCTGATCTAATGAAATATAGTAAAATAATACCTTTATTTAAAGCTGGTAGTACTTTTGACCCCTCTAACTTTAGGCCCATCCACAGATTCGGTAGAATCTGGCGCCAAGTTCCGTTCAAAAATCCCGTTGTAAACGGAGCGCCAGACTACCGACTGTGTTTACTGTGAGCAGAACAGTTTTTTGAGGTTGCGAAATTTTATTTAATTCTACGGTACTTCTGGTTCCTAAATTGTATATTATATCAATCACTCACAACTTTATTTTACTGATATTAACTAGTTATATCAATTACAACAATTAATCTACTTGAAATTATTAATTTTATCACCACAAACTATGGCTCGCTCAAAAATTTCGATCCTGACTTTTTTCGATGTAAAAAGTGACATGCCACAGACTATAAATATTCGAGAATGGTAATCTACGGCCGCCAGGGTGCGCTGGAATTATTCCTATTTGTAATGGATTTTATGACCTGGTAACTGAGACCTTTAGGTCATGTCTTATTTTAATTTATATTCATATTTTTATGAAAAATGATATTATGGAGTGAAATGAAATGTGATATTATGGAGTGAAATGAAATGAAGATGATTAATTTGAGACATTAATCAAATGGGATGAAATGAAATGAGATGAGATGATATGGAATGAAATATAATCTTAGTAAAATGGTGGTGGTCATTTACTAAGATCTCAGTGGACTTTTTGGAGGAAACCGAGAAGTTACGTACAGCGACTTTGTTTAATTTTCCCACATTTGTGCACTTTCACAGATATTAAACAGTTAATAAACCACTATTATTACACATTTAAACCCGAAGAAACACTAAATAGACAAATTAAAACAAATCACACAACTTCACACCTCACGTTCCCGCCAAAAAGTCATTATTCCTACATAAACTGTAGCTTCAAGGGGATAGTTTGCAGTTCTTATTGAACGGTTTATACATTAAATAACGTTAATGTTGTTACTGTTAGTATTTAAGTTTAAGTACTGCCGAAGCAAGTACTGTTGTTACTGTTGGAGAAACAATTTTGTTTTGTAATGTAATACCGAAATACTTTACGAGATGGCGTTACAAAAAATCCCTTCCCAAAACTATAAAACCGTTGTGATTGTCTACGAATAATAAATAATATAATAACTAATATTTATTCGTAGGTGATTGTTTAAGATGCTATGATTATTTCGGTTTTGATTTCATCAAAATAACTTGAACTTTACTATTGAATTCCGAAGAAAATTCTAATTAAGGCTGAGTTAAGTTCAGCTTTTTATTTAAGCCTCTTACTGTAGTTTTTAAATTACATTTATGCGGATTGATGTTTCAAGGTTTTCAGATTTTAATTTTAAATTCTGAAATAATTAAGAACAGCGTCATCTACCCTTCACATTTGAAACAAAATTTAATTCGGTTTAAATTTGTAAAAGTTGATGTTGATTATTATCACTGTAACGCAGCGTTCCGTTTCGCGGGGCAACAGCAGCCAAAGGGAATGTGACTCAGGTCCGTGCCGCGAAGAACCACCCCGCGCTACCCGCGCCCGCGCATCTGTTGCATCATTCGCACCCCCAATTAGTGCGCGCCAGACTTTGAAGCGGAATACACGCGTCCCCGGTCGATACCGGAACTGACAACCCGAGAGTCTCATGCCAGTCGGGCACCTAACATTAAACTGGCAGCCCAAGCGCGGGCCCTTTAACTAGTATTTCGGAGTGAATCTACGTAATTACGACACGTACTCGTCGTCAGTCACGGCGTCAATCCGATTTTCAAGACGTTGAAGAAGAAATTGGTTCAACCGCGAGACCGACGCCAACATTTACCGCAAACAACATGGCGTCATTACAAGAAAGTCAAATGGCAGCATTCGAACGCCTACTCGACCGAGTTTTTGAGCATAAAACTCAACTCGAATCATCAGCAACACCGACGTCGGAGCCGACATCGCCGCCTTCCTCGACGCCCGCTCACCATTCTGGGAACTTCGCGTCATGCACGGCGCGGTTCAGCGGAGCGCCCGGCGACTCACTCGACGGTTTCCTTGACGCGGTCGAATCATACAAAGATTGTGCTGACGTAGGACACGCCATCGATGTTACTAACCGGAAATGCAGCCGTGTGGTGGCAAGGCGTTAAAGCTAGCATCACTTCCTGGGACGACGCTTTATCATCGTTACGAAGCGCTTTCGGTGATTGCAGACCGCCCCATCGAGTCTACTTAGAGCTCTTCAAAATGTCGCAAGGACAAAGAGAGAAGACGGAGATCTTCGTTGCCAGAGCACGAGCCCTACTAGCTCGACTCCCACCTGGTGACCTTAGTGAGAAAGTTCAAATTGATATGCTTTACGGCCTTCTACACCGTCGTGTTCGTAAAAAATTAAGAAGAGACGAAATAACTTCATACGACACGTTATTAAAGAAAACGCGCCATATCGAGGACTCCATCTACGAGACCAGTCCGCCTGAATTTATTCATCATCCTCAGCGAGCGACGCCACGTTCATCGGGTAGTACCGTAGGCGAAGTTCCCGCCGGTGCTTCGACTTCGCAGCATACATACGCGCGGATGACGCCGCGGAAAATATTCAACTCGGGCGCGGCTGGCGGCCCGCCACGCGACGACAGCGCTGCGCCGAGCACCGTTCGAGTCCCCGCGCCTCGCTACACGAACACTGATAATGTATCATCTACGTCGATTGTTAAAAGACTGTTCTGTGTTTATTGCAAAAAGTACGGACATATTCGTGATGAGTGTTTAAAATTAGCGTCAAAAACGAAATTCGACAACGAAAATACGCAAGCTGTATCCTCGTGTTACGGGTGTGGTACCAAAGGTGTTACTCGGTCTCAGTGTACAAAGTGTAACGCAAGTTATTACGCCGTCGACGCTGCACGGACCCGATCAGTCACATCCGATTTACCTATTGGTAAAGTAAATACACAGCTGTCAAGTTCAGTGAACTCTATTCATCGCGGCAGCTCGTTGCATACAGCTTGCACTTCAAACACCGTAAAGTCGTCCATTTATATTAATAATCGTAAACAATGTTTTGTTGATAATGAAAATAATTATTATCCTACCGATTTTAAGGCGATTCTTCCTCCGCGCTTTTTCGGTACTGATAACAAGGTTAGACTTCAAAATTATTCTAGACTTAATCATAATATAAACAATAATATTAGTTCTAGGAATAGGCCCCTGATGCGTTACTCGAGTGGTACCGAACCAAAACATAGTTATTCCGAGGTACCAAGTGGCCGCGATAGGGTGGGTGACCATGATGAACGAAAATAGTGTGACCATGGAAAACGTCGGACATTTTTCGACGATTAATTCTAATGTGAAAAGTGTTGCCCAGAGTAACTCTACTGAGCACCAGGTTAGGTTAAGACCAATTTTAAGTGTTCAAATTTTAGGTATACGAGGTAATGCTTTGTTGGATACGGGAGCTAAGAGTAGCGTTACCGGTGCGTTGCTTTATGAATTGCTGTTAAAGCATAACCATCCGTGTGAGGAAACCAGGCGTCGGGTGAGGCTTGCAGACGGTTCCGCGCGCACCCGCCGAGTTTTGCTCACTACTCTAGAAGTAAGGATAAGTCCCGAAAGGTCAGAAACCCTTGAATTTACTGTTTTTCCAGATGCTCAAAATAATGAAACTTTGCTTGGCATGGATTTTTTGGTGGCGGCAGGTATTGTGCTTGACTTTGCTTCATCCACTTGGCATTTTTCGGGAAAACGGGTTACCTATCCAATTGAATATGAGTGCCCTAAGCCATGCATGTTTGCTTCTACTGCTGACTTCCTGCGTGATGATAAGGGTTCTATGCTTGGCTCCGATGAACGGCAGCAGCTATCACATTTATTGCAGCAGAATGGAGACATCTTTAGGGTGGGGGGAGCCCCAACCCTTTACGCCGAGCACCACATTGATACCGGTGATCATCCGCCTATATCGGTACCGCCGTATAGGCTCACTCCTGTGCTTCAACAGCGAGGAGAGCTTCTCGCAATCGATTTGTTCGGGCCACTGCCAGAAGGAGAGCAGGGGGAGCGATGGGTACTCCTGGTAGAGGATGTAGCTACAAGATGGGTAGAACTCTACGCACTTGTTGATGCCACCGCCGTGGCTTGCTCCCGAGTCCTACTGGAAGAGTATTTCCTTCGTTATGGCTTGCTTATGCGTCTAGGGGTGTAACACGTAAGTTCATGCCACGACGGGATGGCCCGTATCGCGTAGTAAAAATAGTTAGTCCTACAACGTACTTCATAGCAGACTTGTCAAACAATGTCATCGGCAAGTATCACACCGCGGATTTAACCCACTCTCCGTCAAATTCAAGTACGGATCCAATTATGCCAAAGAGGCAAAGAGGAAGGCCGCCGCGTCTTCAGACTAACAGTCCCAAGTTGGACTCGGGACGCGTTCCCAACTTGGAGGGGGAGTATGTAACGCAACGTTCCGTTTCGCGGGGCAACAGCAGCCAAAGAGAATGTGACTCAGGTCCGTGCCGCGACGACCCACCCCGCGCTACCCGCGCCCGCGCATCTGTTGCATCATTTGCACCCCCAATTAGTGCGCGCCAGACTTTGAAGCAGAATACACGCGTCCCCGGTCGATACCGGAACTGACAACCCGAGAGTCTCATGCCAGTCGGGCACCTAACATTAAAACACTAATTAATTGAGCGTTTCATTAGCTTTTAAGCTGAGTGACTACATATTTATAATTTATTTTTAATTAGTAATAAATGAGCAAAAAATAATACTTAACAAAAAGATATGAAATCCGAACAAAAACAGTTTCACTGTAAAAAATTGCGCCAAGTCCACGTTTATAAAACTCATCTCAATAACATTTGCACTTTACAAAAAAAAGAAGACTTCAATAGCTTTCATTCTCTACAAAAATATGTGAAATACAAAAAAATACCAAGAAACCGTCATAAAGATGAAAAAATAAAAAAAAAAATGTTGAAAATTTAAAAATAAAAAAATAAAAATTTTATCGTACTTGGCGCGCGTCATTGAGTACCCCAAAATTTTTCGGAAGAATTTCAACCCGAGAAAAAAACCATTTTGCTTTAATATACAGTGAAAGCTGAAAAAGTTACCCAGGTTATCTTTTTCGCTCTTGTTAGCGTTTTATGAGAAATTGAGACAGAACTACGGTAATTTTCAACAGCTCTCACTATATACCTATGGGCTATTATATGCCAAATCGACCACTTTTGCGTTCGACCCCTTTAGATTCAGCTGAAACTTTATTATTCTTTTCTACCCTTTGAAAAACATCTTTGAGAATTTTTTCAAATGTTTTGAAGCCAACGTATACATACGTATCGACTCGTAAGTAGCTTGTATTTGTATAAGCGAACACGAGAGGGTGTTTAGTTCAAATCATAAAAGATGAGTGGGAAATGAAAAAAATTCAAATAACATACGTATGAGATGTCGATTTTACTTAACTTTTGTAAAACTTATTATGAAATAATAATTCATTAATTACATTTATGCATTTCATAGGTTGACCTACTTATAAATTTCTAAACATTGAAAGGATGTTCATTTATCCTGAAAAATTTGGGGTACTCAATGACGCGCGCCAAGTACGATAAAATTTTTATTTTTTTATTTTTAAATTTTCAACAATTTTTTTTTTATTTTTTCATCTTTATGACGGTTTCTTGGTATTTTTTTGTATTTCACATATTTTTGTAGAGAATGAAAGCTATTGAAGTCTTCTTTTTTTTGTAAAGTGCAAATGTTATTGAGATGAGTTTTATAAACGTGGACTTGGCGCAATTTTTTACAGTGAAACTGTTTTTGTTCGGATTTCAGTACTACCTACATTGAGTAAAATTTTTGAAAAAATTATTCTGGAACAACTTTTGAACCACTTCAATTCCAATAACCTGCTTCATAACAAACAATATGGATTCACTAGAGGTCGGTCAACTATTGATGCTGGTGTAGATCTCATTAAAAATATTTTTCAGGCTTGGGAAGAGTCGCATAATGCCCTTGGGGTTTTCTGCGACTTATCTAAAGCTTTTGATTGTGTTGAGCATAATACATTGTTGAGGAAATTACACCATTATGGTATTAGGGGCGTTTCATTAGAACTTATTAAATCTTATTTATCCGGAAGAATCCAAAAGGTAGACGTTAAAGGAACCAGATCTTCCGGTGTCTTACTTAATATGGGTGTTCCTCAGGGTTCCATATTGGGTCCCTTCCTATTTCTTGTATATATCAATGATTTACCTAAGTTTATTGAAACCCGTCACGAGGTCGTATTATTCGCTGATGATACATCATTATTGTTTAAAATTAAACGACATTTGGAAGATTATGACGATGTGAATGATGCTATCTCGCGCGTGGTACATTGGTTTAGTGTTAATAATCTGTTATTAAATAACAAAAAAACAAAATGTATAAAATTTACCACACCTAATGTTAGACAAGTTGACACTAATATTACTGTAAGTGGAGAGACACTGGAGCTTGTGGATTCGACAGTTTTTCTTGGTATAACAGTTGATTCCAAGCTGCAGTGGGGTCCTCACATATGCAAGTTAGCGAGTATGCTTAGTTCTGCAGCGTTTGCGGTAAAAAAAATACGAATGTATATTAATGAAGATACGGCACGCCTGGTTTATTTTAGTTATTTTCATAGTGTTATGTCCTACTAGCGACCCGCCCTCGCTTCGCTTCGGAAACATTAAAACACACATGAAACCAAAAAAAAAAAAAAATTAAAAAAAAGTAGCCTATGTTCATCAGGGACAATGTCGGCTTCTAATGGAAAAAGAATTTTTTAAATCGGTCCAGTAGTTTCGGAGCCTATTCGAAACAAACAAACAAACAAATCTTTCCTCTTTATAATATTAGTATAAGTATAGATGGCATTTTGCTATGGGGCAATGCTGCCGATGTCGAAACGATTTTCATCCTGCAGAAGAGGGCTATTCGTGCTATTTATAATATGCACCCGAGGGAATCCTTGAGGGACAAGTTTAAGGAAATCAAAATTCTAACTTTAGCGTCCCAATACATTTTTGAAAATTTATTGTACGTGCGTAAAAACATTGAAGAATTCCCCAGAGTCTGCGATTTGCACAATGTGAACACTAGGAACAAACATAGGCTTGCGTTGCCGGCGGCTCGAATTAAGAAAATAAGCAACTCTTTTAGGGGGCTGGGTGTACAGCTTTTCAACAAGATCCCACTAAACGTTCAACTACTACCTGTTCATAGATTTAAGAAAACTGTTAAGGAACGTTTGTGCAACAAGGCGTATTATAAAGTTAAGGATTATTTACTAGATGGCACTACGTGGGAATGAGGCGCTCGCTCCTGGCCTTTTAATTTTTCATTATTATTATTATTTTTTTAATTGTATTTTTTTGACTTGTTTTTTCTTTTATTGTGAATATTTCTATTTATTTAAAAAAAAAGAAAATATTTGAGAAAAAACAAAAAAAAAAAGCCCGCTGAGTTTGTTTCGCCGGTTCTTCTCAGGACTGTGGCTTTTTTTTGGAACCGGTGGTAGAGTTAACATTGTTATTTGTATTTTGACATTCAACAAGTGTGTCATACTGACATCTAAGTTGAAATAAATGATTTTGAATTTGAATTTTGAATTTGAATTTGAGTTTTCCATGAGGCTGGAATTGAACTGGAGAGAAATATATGATTTAAAAAATTTAGAAAGATTTTCTTCTTTTATCTTATCTTTTAGTGATGGCCGAAATTTTCTGAAATTCTAGGAAATTCTCTAAAGAGAGAATTTTAGAAAATTAAGACTCAGTCTCCTTGCGTTTTTGGACTATTTGGGAGCATTCAGCATCCCACCATGCTGGTGAGGGAATTTTATTTGAAGCTGAATTCTTTCAAGGGAATGGATAGTTCGGCAGCGGAGGATAAAATGAAACAAAATTCTAGGTACAAAAATAGAGTATTTTCATCATTTGCATCAGGAAGTGATTCAAGATTATTTTGAACTAATTTTTTTTTATTTTTTTTTATTGCCCTTGTAGGCAGACGAGCATACGGCCCACCTGATGGTGAGTGGTTACCGTCGCCCATGGACTTCAGCAATGGCAGGGGCAGAGCCAAGCCGCTGCCTACCGCTTAATACTCTCCATAAGCCTCGTTTGAAGAAGGACATGTCATAGCGCTCGGGAAACACCGTGGAGGGGAGCTCATTCCATAGCCGGATGGTGCGTGGCAAAAAAGATCTCTGGAAGCGCACTGTGGATGACCGTAGTGGCTCCAGGTAGTATGGATGAACTCTACTCCGGTGGCGGGCGGTGCGGTGGTAAAAACGAGATGCCAGTATCATCTCGAATAATTCCTCAGAGCACTCCCCATGGAACATACGGTACAAAATACAGAGGGAACCGAAGTCCCTCCGCAGACCCAGAGGTTCCAAACGATCCGTGAGAATGGGATTATCGACAATCCGAACGGCCCTCCTCTGTATGGAGTCAAATGGAAGAAGCTGGTATTTGGGAGCCCCGGCCCAGAGATAAGAGCAGTACTCCACTAAAGATGAATACTTTTGCCAGTCGGCCTTGTTAAGTCTGAATTTCAAAAGGGGTTCATATGGAATTGAAGATGGGATGGAAGAATCGGCTAGAGTTAGTAATATTGGAAGATGATCACTGCCATGGGAGTTAGACAGAACAGACCAAGAAATCGAGTTAACTAAAGAGGGAGAGGACAAGGACAGGTCTGGGGCACTTGGACTTTGGGATGGGGATACTCTACGGGTGAGAGTTCCATCATTAAGTAGACACAAATTTAATTCATGAAGTTTATCAAGAAATAATGAGGAATTTGAGTCACATAACTCAGAACCCCACATTGTATGGCGTATATTAAAATCTCCTAAGACTCAGAGAGGTTAAGAGTGTCGAAAATTCTTGAATAAGGTTACTATTAGGGTGAGGGATGTACACGGAGACCACTGTGATGTTAAAGCAGCGAACTGCCACAATGTTAATTGCTGAGGAATGAGGAGGAAGGGTAATGCGAGAAAAAGATATATTTCTTCTGACCAAGATAGCAGTTCCTGCCCAGCCGTCGTCTCTGTCATTGCGGAGACACGAGAATCCGGGCACCCTAAGCAGAGTATCCGGTCTCAACCATGACTCCGCAACAGCAAAGAGGACAGGGCTATATTGATTAGATAGATAAATTATTTCTTGTTTTTTATTTCTGATACTACGACAGTTCCATTGTAGGACCTTCGTTTTTATTTTTTATTTTTTTTATTGCTTAGATGGGTGGAAATATAATAGGCATGATGACAGTAGTCAAGTATCGCCAAAATATTAACTGATCTAATGAAAAAGGGTTCACGGATTTTGAAAATTGTATTTATTCTCATATTAATGACGAGATTGATGATTTATTTGTTAAAATAAATCTACAAAATACAACAATCAGCCATGATAGCTTAAACACCAATCAGAGTGAAATACGTCACACCTTAATAAACGTCATCTTGTTTCGTTTGAGCTTGCTCGCGATCACTGCAATCTTAACAAAAAAACTATTGTTTTCGCATTACCTGTCGCTAAAATACATTTTTAACCTTTCAACAGTAACATTGTCAAAATGACATTGACACCAACTGTTGCACCGGAATTCGGTGAATTCACAGTCCGAGTAAAACCGAGATCTAGATCTAGAAAAACCTGATTTTCTCTAAATCTAATATGAATTTTGTAGAATTCCAATTGGATTTATCAAGAAGATAGATTTCTTTATGTAATGTCTAATGCTACACCTAACAGTTCTAATAAAAATAATACGGGGTAGTCAAATTTAACTTTCATTTTTCGATAAAAAAAAAATAAAACGCTTGCTGAATGTAATATTATATATTTATTATACAAACTAACCTACGTGATAAAATAAAAGGCAAACCGCCACATGTTCCAGTACATTTTTTTTATACTGCACGTGTTTACACAAAAACGACCCTCGTCAAATGTCACTCGAGTGGCTCTCGTAACTCATTTGTTTTTATTAATTTTCTTTTTAGATATATTAGATGTGGCTTTAACACCAAAGCTTAAATTCATAGTATTTTCTTACAGAATGCTTATAAATACAACGAAAAAATGAAACCGGTAAGCTTCGACTTACATTTGCGTGTTTACGGCTATCCCTAGTAGTAGTATAAACAAACTTCGTTGTCACTTCACTTCGCTCGAGGCAGGGTAATTAAGATTCCCGAGGGACCCGGGCGGGCCCCCCGGCGCGCACTCTGCGTGGCCGGGGGCTCCGTCTGTGGGTGAGTTTTGCTGGACTTCCACCGGGCGCGTCCGTAGGTGGCGGATAACGGGATCCTCTGGGAACAGTCCCACTCCCAGGGGTATCGTCCGATCTTTTTCGTTGCAAGGATTCTTAGGTGTTAGGGAGGTAGGTTAGGTGTAGGAGTAGGGTAGCCTAGTTAGGCCTTGCAACGAAAGAGATCGGATGACGCGGACCAAAACCAGCAGGGGGAGTTGCGGGCTCTCCACGCCCTTCACTCGCTGAAGGGTGTTCCTCCTGGAGACGCTCGGGCTCCCTCTCTTTCCCCTTTCTTCCCCCTTTTTGGTTTTTTTCGGGTGACGTCCGACCCGTTTCGGACCTAACCCACGGGAGATGGTGGGCCACTTTTGGCCTGCCTTTCGATGGAGAAGTGAGCCGGCGTTGCTTATGCATCTTCCGGCCGCTGGTCGCCATGTCCCCGGCTTCGGCTACAGGGGCACGCCCTCCAGAGGGGGGACCGGTATACCGGCGTGGCTTCGTGGTTGTTGCTCTTTTGAGCGTCGGGCGGTGGTCTTTCGTGTTGCTCGTTGCACTCGGCGGGCCGCCGGCCAACCCGTAATCCTCACCGTGTGGGGGACGGGGGCCGCTGTCGCGAGGCACGGGGCCGCGAGGACGTAAACCTCTTTAAAAAATGCCCCAATCCTAAGCTCTGGTGCCCGGCGATGGGATGAATGGCTGGAGGGAGTCCAGTCCCAAGGGTACCAACCAGACCCCAGGGGACCGACTCCTGGTTAATCAAAAAGGAAAAATGTAAAATGGCACATGTTAAAAGTTTATTACCCCAGGAGGGTACCTCCCCTAGCTCCGCGAGGGGCGACGCGTCCAGTGGGCGGGAGACACCGGCGCTGTTCACCGACACTCGACAGCGGACTCGGCGGAAGCGGAAGTCGGCCCGACAGCCGGCATCCTCTGCTCTGTCTGTCTCGTCCGAGGGTGAGCCTGCCAGCGCCAAATATATGGCGTTGGCGGAAGGGCCGGCGACTGCTGCGGCGTCGCCCGCCACCGGCTTCGAAAAAAGTTCCTCTTGCGGATTGGACGCTGCCTCCTCGGCGCAGTCCAGGGCCGCCTGCCGTGAGGCCCGGGAAAAATTTGAGATTGGAGTAGTTCAGCGCCTAGAGCGCTCCCTAACGGAGGTGGGTCCCTCTGACCCCCTCCGAGCATTCGAGGTGGTCGGAAAATTAGTTGCCGCAGTCGCCACAAAATCCGGCGGGGGACTTAAGGGTGATTATGTGCGGGCCCTAAAATCTGGAGCGGCCACTCTGGAAGAGAGATTGCAGGACGTAGTGAACCGCACCACAACCACGGAGACGGAAGGCTTGCGGCAAGAAGTAGCCCTGCAGCACGCCCGCCTGGAGCAACTGGCGGAGGAAAATGGCCGACTTCGGGCGGAGAACGGACAGTTCCGCGTCGACATGGCCGAGTTGAGGACCATGGTGGCCGACCTTATAGAGCGGCAACGCAGCTCGGCCCCTGTCCCTCCTCCGCCCGAAGCGGAAGGCCTCACTGAGGTCGAGGAGCTGAGGCGGCAGGTCCTCATACAGGAAGCACGCAGCTCCAGGGTGGAGCGTGCGAGGCCGCCCCTCGCTCACGAGGCGAAGGGAAGTGCGCCTGTGCCAGCGCCCCGCAGGACTGTGCAACCCGCTGTTAAGACTTACAGCGGTAAGAAAAGAATTACACCCGCGCGAACTCCTGCTGCGACTGCACCAATACCCGCAGCTGCGGGGGCACCAACACCAACAGCCCCCCCGAAGAAATCGGCATCCGCTCCTGCGCCGCCCCAGCCTGCGAAGGCAGGGCCCGGCAGGAGCCGAACTAAGAAGAAGGGGGGCGTTAACGCCGCCAAACCGGCACCGTCCCCCCAGCCCCGCCCACTGCCCCCAGCCCCGGCCAACATGAACGAGGCCTGGACGACGGTGGTGCGGCGCGGGCCCAAAAAGGTGGCGGCGCCTCTTGCGCCGCGCCCCAAGCCCGCCCCTGCGGCCGCCGCTCCCCGTCAAGAGGGTCGAGCGGAGCCGAGGGGCCGAAACGGACGAAGGAGGCCGCGCGCCCCGCGGTCGGCTGCAGTGGTAGTGGAGCTGCTGCCGGCCGGTAAAGAAAAGGGCATCACCTACCACGAGGTGATGACCCAGGCGCGCGGCGGCGTGAATGTGGACGCCCTCGGCGTGGAGGGGGGCATCAAGGTCCGGCAGACGGCCAACGGGGCCCGTCTCATAGAGTGCCCCGGCCGATATGTGACCTGCTGGCATTTTTCTTAGCCTATCGTGTGGGTATTTGTAAGTACGTTTTGAATTTAAAGGTTTCAATGTGTAACGGTCACCATCCAATACTTCAACTACTTTAAACGGCCCTTTAAACTTCGGATCTAATTTCGTTTGATTACGCTCTTCGTTTTAATGTGTGGACGAGCTCACAGCCCCTGGTGTTAAGTGGTTACTGGAACCCATAGACATCTACAACGTAAATGCGCCACACACCTTGAGATAGAAGTTCTAAGGTCCCAGTATAGTTACAACCGCTGCCCCACCCTTCAAACCAAAATACACCACTGCTTCACGGCAGAAATAGGCAGGGTGATGGTACCGGAGCACCCGTCTGGTGCCACGTCCTTACCCACGAGAACGTCGCCGCGCTGCGACGCCGGCAGCGCGCGATCGCAGTCAGAGTCATTCAAGGATACCTCACAGTCTCCTACGAGGCGGCGCGCCTTAGCGCAAGTGCAGCCGGAGCGCGGGGGCTCCAATCTCGGCAGTCCGTGCTGGAGGCGTGGTCTCGTCGTTTGGCGGACCCGTCGGCCGGCCTCCGTACCGTCGAGGCGATCTGCCCGGTTCTCGCGGACTGGGTGGGCCGCGACCGCGGAAGTCTCACCTCCGGCTACCTGTGCAGACTCACAAGACATCTTACCACCAGCCACCACGCAAACTACAATTTTGCGGGTTCCACCTCTACTACACGATGTCACTCCCATACTGCGGAAGCCAACCGCGAACACTTGTCAAGCACGCACAAGCACGCACTTCACCGGAAAAACTGACATCCGCCAGCGGGACCCGAGCACCGCCGCATTGCCAGACACGAACGCACCGGACGTCTTATCTTACAGGTAACGACGACTTCAAATGTGTCAATTTTGTTCCCCACGGAAAGTTGCTTGCTTTCTTGTTTGCTTGCTTGCTGAAGCCCGAGGCAGTCATCGAACATGTAGTGTTATTGTTATTAAATCCAGCAGATTCTAAAGTTTCAGCGACAATTCACCGTCTCATGTCTTGGTTTACTGCACTAGTAGCATGTAATTGTAGCAGAAGTCAGCGGCTTAAAATAATTCTTGTCGGAACTACCCACTCGTCATGACAGATCCATTATTGCGATCGAACTTTCACTTGAGACTTGCACTTGCCTTAATTTCTTGCAATAGCTTGTTACGTGTTGTATTTCCGCTAGTAAATGCCATGTGATGAAGTCGACAGTCAAACTGGGCAACATGAGCCAGAACGTAAGATGTGACGATTTCTTCGTGGCTCAGATCTTCCATCGAGGTAACAGAGACGTTATTACACGACTTGCGTATGCTGCATTCACGCTCTTGTGGCGTACCACTACTAGTATTCTGATCTGCATCATGTTTTTCTGCTGTACTTCGAACATGTTCAAACACGTCACGCCAGTGAGAGTAGAGTCCTAATCTCACTTCTGATGTTGGCACACGTCAGGGATGGCTGAGCGGTAGGTTCCGTCATCACTCGTATTTGGTTGAACTTAGTTTATAAAAAGTCAATAAAACCTTTTGAATAATAATTATATATTTTTTTATTTTTTTTTATTTTTTATGATTGAAGGATTACTGGTGGCACGGAGGCCTTTCCAGTTTCACCAGGACACGTGGGCGAGCAAAGGCTCAGCCAGGAGGGGTGGGATTTGCTAACAGCTACCCGAGCGCCTCCGAAGGAGACCTAACAGCTCAAGAGCAGCTGCTTCGCGAATGAATCTACTACCGGATCGGAATCGCGACCCGCTGAGAAGATCCGGCGAGAAACTCAGCGAGCTGATTCATGGGTTAGGTTGCACGGCGAACTCTTTGTCGAGTTCGACGAGTACGGTTACCGGGGTCCCTAAGCCTGCTCCTAGTGTTAGAGCTGAAGGCGTCTAATGCAAAGGTTATTGGATCTGATGGATCCGTAAGGACGTGTCTAGGGCGTCGACGGTGACTGGCTCCTGCGTGATCAGGATTCGGGGAGTAGTCAGCGGCGGCAACGATAAGGCGATTATCATGACGCATAGCCTTATCGAAGTACCGTTCCGACGCTGACTTCATGTATTTCTGTATAGATTCGAGGCCCAGGTCGTCGTGTAGGTCAACGTTCCTCACGAACCACGGAGCTCCGACGGCTAACCTGCAAAAGCGGGATTGTAAAGATTGGAGGGTGTCTATGTGTGTGCGGGCCGCGTGAGCGAACACCACACTCGCGTAAGTCATGACGGGCCTTATGCAAGTTTTGTAAAGTGTCACCTTGTTCCGAAGGGACATTTTACTCCGCTTACAGATCATGGGGTAGAGTCTACCGAGAATAAACGCGGCACGGTCACGGACTGATTTTATATGCGGGCGGAATGTCATCGATGCATCCAGGGTAACGCCCAGGTACTTGACCTTCCTGGCCCAGGGTATGGGTTGTCTAAAGAGAGTAATCGGGGGTGTGAGATTCCCCCTCCTAATCCGGGAGGAAATCCGTGTGGAGCTTCCCCTCTGAAAGAGCACCGCAGTACTTTTCGCTGGGTTGATGTCTATGCGCCATTTTCGGAACCACTGTCCTAGGGCTAGGGCTGCGCTCTGAAGCTTCTTATAATAATAATAATAATAAATAATAAAGATCATTTATTGCCTTTCACATCATAAAATGAAATACAAAAAAAAAGAAAAGCAAAAAAAAGAGAAAAAGGCAAAAGGAGGTGGCTCAGCTATTGCTGTTCAAGGTTGATAAATTGAACAGCGCTGATTTTCAGTCACCCCCGTTTCCCTTCGGTTCTTTGCGGGAATTAAGACTCCGTACGTGTGTACATACTCAGAATATGATATAAATTAGTAAAATTTGTAAATTATAAAAATTTAAGAAAAAACAAAATAAAAATCAAATTAAATGGTGAACCCGAAAACAAAACCAAAAATTTAAGAAAAAAAGAAAACAAAAATCAAATTAAATGGTGAACCCGAATACAAAACATAATAAGCACACAGTAATAACAACCTGTGGGCAGCTTAAAAAAAAATAAAAAAAAATAAAAATTTAATAAAAGGAAGTTTTCACAAGCTAGGATTAAATTAGTTACTATAAATACTATAAATTAGATTAGTTTTTGTGAGTCCAAAAGAAATGATTTTAAACGATTAATAAAGCCATGCTTTGTTACAATGTGACGAATAGGTGGTGGGAGATAATTCCAGCAATGCGTAGCTGCGTATTTAAACGCTCCCTGAAAAGCAGCTGTTCTGTATTTGGGCGTCAACAATGGCTTAACAGTAGCTCGTGAGCCATACCTGTACTGAGTACTTCTCCAATCCAACTTCTCATACAAGTACCTAGGTTCATGTGTCGAAATCACTCCAAATAGTAAGACTGCTAAGTGCAACCTTCTTCTAGCTGCCATTTTCAATATATTGTGATCATTTAAATAGGGCGTTATGTGTCCTCTCACGGGAATGTCAAAGCAATACCTGGCACAGGCATTTTGAATGCGTTGTATTAATTTTTCAGTTCTCGAGAGTAAACAGGGACCATAAACAGTATCATACTCATTCCGATAGAGGCACCCGTCACGTGCGGACGTGCTCATCGTCCACTC
Source organism: Bombyx mori (assembly GCF_030269925.1). Taxonomy (NCBI): domain Eukaryota; kingdom Metazoa; phylum Arthropoda; class Insecta; order Lepidoptera; family Bombycidae; genus Bombyx; species Bombyx mori. The sequence goes on along the minus strand of NC_085135.1, from coordinate 2,300,835 downwards.
GATCGCCCGGTCTTTGTTCGCCCGGCTTTTATTAGCCCGGCCATTGTTCGCGCGGCCTGTGTTCGTGATACATCTGCCGACCAAGTGTGTTTCCTGGAAGCTTTTATTTGTTTTGTTTTAGTTATTTTTGTGTTCGTGGAACATTTGCCGACAAAGTGTTTTCCTGCAAGTATTTATTTGTTTTGTTTCTTTTTGTAATTTCTGTTTTGTTGTGCTTTTTCTTTGTCCTGTAGTAATCGCACCGCATTGCCACCTGTGTTCAATAGAACCGCTCAGGTCCGAGAAGTTGGGGCCTCGCCGCAAGGCGAGTGTTTCAAGACCCGGGGCCGCCCCACCTGGGTGCTCAGCGATCATGGACGCTGTATTCGCGGAATTCCTCCGACTTCGCCACCCACAGCTCGCATCAGAGTTTCTGGCCTTCAAGGCCAATCACACTGCGAGCCCTCTCGAGGACTCCGCTGCGCTCGCTGCTCCTGCGTCGCCTGTACCTGCGTGCAGAGCTTCTGCATTGAGCACCGCAGCCTCTGTCGTGCCTGCCGCTCCCGTGTCGCCTATACTGGCGAGAAAAGCTGCTGTGTCGTCCGCCGTGACCATCGTTTCAGCTGAGCGATCATCCGCGGCCTCCGTCGCGCCCTCTAAAACACCTACACTTGCTCGTAGGTCGCCTGCACCCGCCTCCTCATGCTCCGACTCTGACTCGGACATGGACTCGCCCCCGCCTCATCGACGGATGGATTCACCCTGGTACAGAAGGGTAAGAAGCGTGCCGCGGAGTCTCGAGCTCCCGCGGCCGCTAAAATTAGCAAAGCCGTGAACGCGTCGCGCCCCCGCCCTCAGACTCCCGTTGCGCCCCCAGCCCGTGCCACTCCGTCGCCGCGTCCGGTGGCACAAAATAAAACCCAGACCCCTCCCCCGGTTATCCTTCAGGAGAAGGCAGCTTGGGATCGAGTTTGCCTGGCCCTTAAGGCCAAAAATATAAATTTCACGAATGCCCGTAACCTCGCGAACGGCATTCAAATTAAGGTTCAAACACCCGACGACCATAGGGCCCTCCCTTCTTACCTCCGTAAGGAACGTATAAGTTTCCATACTTATACGCTCCAGGAGGAGCGCGAACTCCGCGTTGTAATACGCGGAATCCCTAAAGAGTTAGATGTAGAGCTCGTCAAGGCCGATCTGTTAGAACAGGGCTTTCCAGTGAATTCTGTGCACCGTATGCACACCGGTCGCGGTAGGGAGCCATATAATATGGTTCTAGTCACCCTCCAGCCTACCCCTGAGGGTAAGAAAATCTTCAACACACAGACCGTCTGTAGGCTCTCCGGTATCGCCATCGAAGCCCCCCATAAAAAAGGCACTCCTAGCCAGTGCCATAACTGTCAATTGTACGGGCACTCTTCCCGTAACTGTCACGCGCGCCCCCGATGTGTTAAGTGTTTGGGCGATCACGCCACGGCCCTCTGCGCTCGCGACCAAAAAACCGCGACGGAACCGCCTAGCTGCGTCCTGTGTCGAACACAGGGTCACCCCGCGAATTACCGTGGTTGCCCCCGAGCCCCTAAAATAAATCGCCGCGTCGCCCGCCAAAACCGCCTCCGAGCTTCCGGCCCAGACATCAAAGCCTCGGCACCCTCTGCGTCGCAGGCTAAGCCAGCGTTCGTTCCGGCGGCGGTGCCCAGTGTCTCGGCCTGGGCAAAACCGCTGCCGTACACGAACACGGCTACAACTCCCTCCTCCGCGATTCGTCCCGCCCCCGCGACTCGTCCCTCTCCCGCGACTTGCCCTCCGACCGCGTCCGAAAATCTCGCTCTAGCGATCGACTTCTTTCAGTCGATCAACTTTGAGCGCGTTAACGCTTTGGGCGACGCCATTCGCGCTGCCTCCACTGCACAACACTTTATCGCCGTTGTGCAAGAATACGCCGACGTATACGCGTCATTAAATACGTATGTCCTCCCCTCACTCCGCCGGTAATCAATGGCGTATATAAGTAGAATAAAGCCCCTATCCGTAACGATAGGATTTTTTAACGCTTACGGTCTCGCAAATCAACGTGATCAGGTTTCTGACTTTTTGCGTGACCATCAAATTGATATATTTTTAGTGCAGGAGACCCTACTTAAGCCCGCGCGCCGTGACCCTAAAATCGCGAACTATAACATGGTCAGGAACGACAGGCTCTCTGCCAATGGTGGTGGTACCGTCATTTACTATAGAAGAGCCCTGCATTGCGTCCCGCTCGATCCTCCCGCGCTCGCTAATATCGAAGCATCAGTGTGCCGAATCTCACTGACGGGACACGCGCCGATCGTTATCGCGTCCGTTTATCTTCCGCCGGATAAGATCGTTCTAAGCAGTGATATCGAGGCGCTGCTCGGTATGGGAAGCTCTGTCATTCTGGCGGGCGACCTAAATTGTAAACACATCAGGTGGAACTCACACACCACAACCCCGAATGGCAGGCGGCTTGACGCGTTAGTCGATGATCTCGCCTTCGATATCGTCGCTCCGCTAACCCCGACTCACTACCCGCTAAACATCGCGCATCGCCCGGATATACTCGACATAGCGTTATTAAAAAACGTAACTCTGCGCTTACACTCGATCGAAGTAGTTTCAGAGTTAGATTCAGACCACCGTCCCGTCGTTATGAAGCTCGGTCGCGCTCCCGATTCCGTTCCCGTCACGAGTACTGTGGTGGATTGGCACACGCTGGGCATCAGCCTGGCTGAATCTGATCCACCATCGCTCCCGTTTAACCCGGACTCTATCCCGTCTCCTCAGGATACCGCTGAAGCCATAGACATCTTAACGTCACACATCACCTCGACATTAGATAGGTCATCGAAACAAGTTGTAGCGGAGGACTTCCTTCACCGCTTCAAATTGTCCGACGATATTAGGGAACTCCTTAGAGCTAAGAACGCCTCGATACGCGCCTACGACAGGTATCCTACCGCGGAAAATCGTATTCGAATGCGTGCCCTACAACGCGACGTAAAGTCTCGCATCGCCGAAGTCCGAGATGCCAGATGGTCTGATTTCTTAGAAGGACTCGCGCCCTCCCAAAGGTCGAGCTACCGCTTAGCTCGTACTCTCAAATCGGATACGGTAGTAACTATGCCCCCCCTCGTAGGCCCCTCAGGCCGACTCGCGGCGTTCGATGATGACGAAAAAGCAGAGCTGCTGGCCGATACATTGCAAACCCAGTGCACGCCCAGCACTCAATCCGTGGACCCTGTTCATGTAGAATTAGTAGACAGTGAGGTAGAACGCAGAGCCTCCTTGCCACCATCGGATGCGTTACCACCCGTCACCCCGATAGAAGTTAAAGACTTGATCAAAGACCTACGTCCTCGCAAGGCTCCCGGTTCCGACGGTATATCTAACCGCGTTATTAAACTTCTACCCGTCCAACTCATCGTGATGTTGGCATCTATTTTCAATGCCGCTATGGCGAACTGTATCTTTCCCGCGGTGTGGAAAGAAGCGGACGTTATCGGCATACATAAACCCGGTAAACCAAAAAATCATCCGACGAGCTACCGCCCGATTAGCCTCCTCATGTCTCTAGGCAAACTGTATGAGCGTCTGCTCTACAAACGCCTCAGAGACTTCGTCTCATCCAAGGGCATTCTCATCGATGAACAATTCGGATTCCGTACAAATCACTCATGCGTTCAACAGGTGCACCGCCTCACGGAGCACATTCTTGTGGGGCTTAATCGACCAAAACCGTTATACACGGGAGCTCTCTTCTTCGACGTCGCAAAAGCGTTCGACAAAGTCTGGCACAATGGTTTGATTTTCAAACTATTCAACATGGGCGTGCCGGATAGTCTCGTGCTCATCATACGGGACTTCTTGTCGAACCGCTCTTTTCGATATCGAGTCGAGGGAACCCGCTCCTCCCCACGACCTCTCTCAGCTGGAGTCCCGCAAGGCTCTGTCCTCTCACCCCTCCTATTTAGCTTATTCGTCAACGATATCCCCCGGTCGCCGCCGACCCATTTAGCTTTATTCGCCGACCACACGACTGTTTACTATTCTAGTAGAAATAAGTCCCTAATCGCGAAGAAGCTTCAGAGCGCAGCCCTAGCCCTAGGACAGTGGTTCCGAAAATGGCGCATAGACATCAACCCAGCGAAAAGTACTGCGGTGCTATTTCAGAGGGGAAGCTCCACACGGATTTCCTCCCGGATTAGGAGGAGGAATCTCACACCCCCGATTACTCTCTTTAGACAACCCATACCCTGGGCCAGGAAGGTCAAGTACCTGGGCGTTACCCTGGATGCATCGATGACATTCCGCCCGCATATAAAATCAGTCCGTGACCGTGCCGCGTTTATTCTCGGTAGACTCTACCCCATGATCTGTAAGCGGAGTAAAATGTCCCTTCGGAACAAGGTGACACTTTACAAAACTTGCATAAGGCCCGTCATGATTTACGCGAGTGTGGTGTTCGCTCACGCGGCCCGCACACACATAGACACCCTCCAATCCCTACAATCCCGCTTTTGCAGGTTAGCTGTCGGGGCTCCGTGGTTCGTGAGGAACGTTGACCTACACGACGACCTGGGCCTCGAATCAATTCGGAAATACATGAAGTCAGCGTCGGAACGATACTTCGATAAGGCTATGCGTCATGATAATCGCCTTATCGTTGCCGCCGCTGACTACTCCCCGAATCCTGATCATGCAGGAGCCAGTCACCGTCGACGCCCTAGACACGTCCTTACGGATCCATCAGATCCAATAACCTTTGCATTAGATGCCTTCAGCTCTAATACTAGGGGCAGGCTTAGGGACCCCGGTAACCGTACTCGTCGAACTCGACAAAGAGGTCGACGTGCAACCTAACCCATGCATCAGCCCGCTGAGTTTCTCGCCGGATCTTCTCAGCGGGTCGCGATTCCGATCCGGTAGTAGATTCATTCGCGAAACAATTGCTCTTGAGTTGTTAGGTCTCCTTCGGAGCCCGAGGGACCTGGGCGGGCCCCCCGGCGCGCACTCTGCGTGGCCGGGGGCTCCGTCTGTGGGGGAGTTTTGCTGGACTTCCACCGGGCGCGTCCGTAGGTGGCGGATAACGGGATCCTCTGGGAACAGTCCCACTCCCAGGGGTATCGTCCGATCTTTTTCGTTGCAAGGATTCTTAGGTGTTAGGGAGGTAGGTTAGGTGTAGGTGTAGGGTAGCCTAGTTAGGCTTTGCAACGAAAGAGATCGGATGACGCGGACCAAAACCAGCAGGGGGAGTTGCGGGCTCTCCACGCCCTTCACTCGCTGAAGGGTGTTCCTCCTGGAGACGCTCGGGCTCCCTCTCTTTTCCCCCTTCTTCCCTTTTTTTTTTGTTTTTCTTCGGGTCACGTCCGACCCGTTTCGGACGTAACCCATGGGTGATGGTGGGCCACTTTTGGCCTGCCTTTCGATGGAGAAGTGAGCCGGCGTTGCTTACGCATCTTCCGGCCGCTGGTCGCCATGTCCCCGGCTTCGGCTACAGGGGCACGCCCTCCAGAGGGGGGTACCGGTATACCGGCGTGGCTTCGTCGTTGTTGCTCTTTTGAGCGTCGGGCGGTGGTCTGTCGTGTTGCTCGTTGCACTCGGCGGGCCGCCGGCCAACCCGTAATCCTCACCGCGTGGGGGACGGGGGCCGCTGCCGCGAGGCACGGGGCCGCGAGGACGTAAACCTCTTTAAAAAATGCCCCAATCCTAAGCTCTGGTGCCCGGCGATGGGATGAATGGCTGGAGGGAGTCCAGTCCCAAGGGTACCAACCAGACCCCAGGGGACCGACCCCTGGTTAATAAAAAAGGAAAAATGAAACAATGACATCTGTGAGAAAAGTAATACCCCAGGAGGGTACCTCCCGCTCCGCGGGGGGAGAATCCCTCCGTGCGGTCGAGCGATCGGCCGCACGCTGCCCCACCGTTTCTGGGGGGGGCACACACTGTCACGCAGAAGGGGGCGACAGCACGGGTCGCGTAAGGGACAGGGTCCCCACCGTGCGCCTCGAGCGCTGCGAGAGCCTTATCTCGCTCTACTCGGCGCGGAGCTCCGCGAGGGGCGACGCGTCCAGTGGGCGGGAGACACCGGCGCTGTTCACCGACACGCGACAGCGGACTCGGCGGAAGCGGAAGTCGGCCCGACAGCCGGCATCCTCTGCTCCGTCTGACTCGTCCGAGGGTGAGCCTGCCAGCGCCAAATATATGGCGTTGGCGGAAGGGCCGGCGACTGCTGCGGCGTCGCCCGCCACCGGCTTCGAAAAAAGTTCCTCTTGCGGACTGGACGCTGCCTCCTCGGCGCAGTCCAGGGCCGCCTGCCGTGAGGCCCGGGAAAAATTTGAGATTGGAGTGGTTCAGCGCCTAGAGCGCTCCCTAACGGAGGTGGGTCCCTCTGACCCCCTCCGAGCTTTCGAGGTGGTCGGAAAATTAGTTTCCGCAGTCGTGGCAACATCCGGCGGTGGACTCAAGGGTGACTGCGTGCGGGCCTTAAAATCCGGAGCGGCCACCCTAGAAGAACGTCTGAGGGAAGTGGTAGACCGCACCACAACGACGGAGACGGCGGGCTTGCGGCAGGAAGTGGCCCTGCAGCACGCCCGCCTCGAGCAACTCTCGAACGAGAATGGCAAACTTCGGGCGGAGAATGGGCAGCTGCGAGTGGACATGGCCGAGTTGAGGACCATGGTTGCCGACCTCATCGAGCGGCAACGCAGCTCGGCCCCTGCCCCTCCTCCGCCCGAAGCGGAAGGCCTCAGTGAGGTGGACGAGTTGAGGCGGCAGCTCCTCATACAGGAGGCGCGCAGCTCCAAAGTGGAGCGCGCGAGACCGCCCCTCGCTCACGAGGCTAACGGAAGTACGCCTGTGCCGGCACCCCGCAGGAGTGTGCAGCCCGCTGTAAAAGCATACAGCGGGAAGAAGAAGGCTACACCCGCGCGAGCTCCCGCTGCGGCTGCACCTAAACCCGCGGCTGTAGGGGCGCCGGCACCCACGGCCCCTGCATCAAAACCGGTGTCCGTTCCTGCCCCGTCCAAGCCTGCGAAGGCGGGGCCTGGCAGGAGCCGAAACAAAAAGAAGGGGCGGACCAACGCCGCCAAACCGGCACCGACCCCCCAGCCCCGCCCACTGCCCCCAGCCCCGGCCAACATGGACGAGGCCTGGACGACGGTGGTGCGGCGCGGGCCCAAAAAGGTTGCGGCGCCTGTCGTGCCGCGCCCCAAGCCCGCCCCTACGGCCGCCGCTCCCCGTCAAGAGGGTCGAGCGGAGCCTAGGGGCCGAACTGGACGAAGGAGGCCGCGCGCCCCGCGGTCGGCTGCAGTAGTCGTGGAGCTGCTGCCGGCCGCCAAAGAACGGGGCATCACGTACCACGACGTGATGACTCAGGCGCGCGGCGGCGTAAATGTGGACGCCCTCGGCGTGGAGGGTGGCCTTAAGGTTCGGCAGACGGCCAACGGGGCCCGCCTGGTAGAATGCCCCGGCGCGAATTCCAGCGCCGCGGCAGAAAAACTGGCGGTCCGTCTGCGGGAAATCTTGCCGGACCCCGAGGTGGTGCGCATCGCGCGGCCCGTAAAGATGGCGGAGGTGAAGATTACGGGCCTCGACGAGTGCGCCACGAAAGAGGAGGTCGCCGCGGCCATCGCGTCGCAGGGCAACTGCGCCCTCGCCGACGTCAAAGTCGGGGAGCTCCGGGCGACGTACTCCGGAACCCGGACGACGTGGGCGCGTTGCCCGGTAGCAACGGCGAACCTCCTGGCCACCCCTCCACAGGGTCGGCCTTCGGACAGCCCAGGATGGCTGCGCGTGGGCTGGGTAGTGGCCCACGTGCAACTGCAGGAGAGCAGGCCGTGGCGTTGTCTTCGGTGCTTCGGCACCGGCCACGGCCTCGCCAAGTGCCCCTCGACAGTGGACCGCAGTGACCTGTGCTTCCGCTGCGGCCAACCGGGGCACAAGGCAGCCTCCTGCACCGCAGCCGCGCCGCACTGTGTCTTGTGCGACGCGGCTAAAAGGAAGGCCGACCACCGGGCCGGGGGCCCGGCGTGCAAGTCCGCCCCCTCCTCTACAAAAACGAGGAGGGGCGGAAAGAAAAAGAAGCCGGCTGCAAAAAGGGCAGCCGGTGAGTCAGTTCCCGCCGCGGCACCAGAAGAGCCGCAGGGCGGGACAGACGAGGGAGCGATGGACGTAGCCCCGTAATGGGTTGCGTCCATCGCTTCCTCCAATGTAATTTGAACCACTCCGCCAGGGCACAGGATCTCCTCGTCCACACCATGGCGGAGTGGTCAATCGATGTTGCTGTCGCCGCGGAGCCGTATTTCGTCCCCACTGACCAGGACTGCTGGATCGGGGACGTCGACGGCTCCGTGGCCATTATATTACGACAGTCCGCGGCGTTACCCCCCTTGGATATGGTGGCCAGGGGACCCGGGTACGTTGCGGCTAGGATCGACGGGACCGTCGTGATCGGGGCGTACTTTTCTCCGAACAGGAGCCTCGCCGAATTCGAACGGTTTCTGGGCGGGCTCGAGGCGCTTTTACACCGCCTCGGGTCCCGCCCTGTCATCGTCGCGGGGGACTTCAATGCCAAGTGCACGGCTTGGGGTTCCCCCCGCACGGATGCGCGAGGCGAGGCCCTTTCGGAGTGGGCGATCGCGACCAGCCTCTTTCTCATAAACAGAGGTTCGGTTGCGACTTGCGTGCGGTGGAACGGGCAGTCTCATGTGGACGTGACGTTCGCGTCCCCGTCCGTCGCATGCCGAACCCGCGGCTGGCGCGTACTCGAGGGGGCGGAGACGCTCTCGGACCACAGATACGTCCGATTCGAGCTCTCCGCCTCCTCCTTGTCGTCGTCGTCAGCCGCGGGCGCCCGCGGCGAGGAGGAGCTCCCGCAAGGTGCGCCCCGTTCGTTCCCCAGGTGGGCCTTGAAACGGATGAACAAGGAGTTGCTGATGGAGGCGGCCGCTGTTGCTGCGTGGGCGCCAAAACCCGCGCGGCTCGCGGACGTGGATGCGGAGGTCGACTGGTTCCGGGGCACCATGGCAAACATTTGTGATGCCGCCATGCCCCGGGTCGGCCCCCGAGCACCACGTGGGGGTGCGTTCTGGTGGTCGCCCGAGATCGCGAGACTCCGTGAGGAGTGCGTGAGGGCGCGCCGCCGGAGCGCACGCCACCGCCGCCGCCGTCGTCGCGACGCTGCGTTCGCGGAGACGGCGGCCCAGCTGCACGCTGACTGTCGTCAAAAGCAGACGGCGCTGCAGCTGGCCATCGGCGAGGCCAAGAAGCAGAGCATGAAGACTCTCCTGGAGTCGCTCGACGAAGATCCCTGGGGGCGCCCATACAAGATGGTTCGCAGGAAACTGCAGCCGTGGGCGCTCCCGGTGACCGAGCGGCTCCAGCCTCGGCAGCTGCGGGAGATAGTTTCCGCGCTTTTCCCGCCGGCAGCGGGGGGGGACTTTGAGCCCCCCCAGATGGACGCCACGTGGGGCACACCTCCACGTCGCCCCAGCGTTCCCGCTGCCGAGGAGCCCCCTCCCCCTATCACGGGGGCGGAGATCCATGCGGCCGTGTCCAAAATGAGAGCGAAGGACACGGCCCCCGGCCCTGACGGCGTTCACGGCCGGGTCTGGAGCTTGGCCTTCGAGGCCCTAGGGGACCGGCTCGGGGGGCTTTTCGAAGCGTGCCTCGAGTCGGGACGGTTCCCGTCGAAATGGAAGACGGGCAGACTGGTCCTTCTGCGGAAGGACGGGCGCCCCGCGGACTCACCCGCGGGCTATCGCCCCATCGTGTTGCTGGACGAAGCGGGCAAGATGCTCGAGAGAATCGTCGCCGCCCGCATCGTCCGGCACCTGACCGAGACGGGTCCCGATCTTTCGGCGGAGCAATACGGCTTCAGAGAGGGCCGCTCGACTATCGACGCAATTCTGCGCGTGCGGGCCCTCTCCGACGAAGCCGTATCCCGGGGCGGGGTGGCGATGGCGCTATCCTTAGATGTAAGGAACGCCTTCAACACCCTGCCCTGGTCGGTGATCGCGGGGGCGCTGGAGTATCACGGCGTCCCCGCATACCTCCGCCGACTGATCGGCTCCTACCTCGAGGGCAGGTCGATCCAGTGCATCGGACACGGTGGGACGATGTACCGCTTCCCCGTCGAGCGCGGTGTTCCGCAGGGGTCTGTCCTGGGCCCCCTGCTGTGGAACATCGGCTACGACTGGGTCCTGCGGGGCGTCATTCGGGGTCCCCTCCCCGGGCTGAGCGTAATATGTTACGCCGACGACACGTTGGTCGTGGCTCCGGGGAGGGACTACCGGGAGTCTGCCCGTCTGGCGTGCGCAGGCGTGGCACACGTCGTCACTAGGATCCGACGGTTGGGGCTCGAGGTGGCGCTCGATAAAACCCAGGCCCTGCTTTTTCACGAGCGCCGCCTGTGGGTGCCCACCTCGTGATCGGAGGCGTCCGCGTCGGGGTTGGGGTGACCGGTCTTCGGTACCTCGGCCTCGAACTGGATAGTCGGTGGAACTTCCGCGCTCACTTTGAGAAGTTGGGCCCTCGACTGATGGCGACGGCCGGCTCTCTGAGCCGGCTGCTTCCAAACGTCGGGGGTCCCGATCAGGTGGCGCGCCGCCTCTACATGGGGGTGGTGCGGTCGATGGCACTATACGGGGCTCCCGTATGGTGCCGCGCCCTGACCCGCAAGAACGTCGCGGCTCTGCGACGTCCGCAGCGTGCGATCGCGGTCAGGGCGATCCGAGGATACCGCACCGTCTCCTTCGAGGCGGCGTGCTTGCTCGCCGGGGCGCCACCCTGGGACCTGGAGGCGGAGGCGCTCGCTGCCGATTACAGGTGGCGTAGCGACCTCCGCTCTAGGGGGGAAGGGCGCCCCGGCGAAGGTGTAGTTCGAGCGCGGAGGCTCCACTCTCGGCGGTCCGTGCTGGAGGCGTGGTCTCGCCGCTTGGCGGACCCGTCGGCCGGCCTCCGAACCGTCGAGGCGGTCCGCCCGGTTCTCGCGGACTGGGTGGGCCGCGACCGCGGATGCCTCACCTTCCGGCTAACGCAGATGCTTACCGGCCATGGTTGTTTCGGCCGGTACTTGCACAAGATAGCCGGAAGGGAACCGACGGCGCAGTGCCACCACTGCGCGGACCGCGACGAGGAAGACACAGCGGAACACACGCTGGCGCGTTGCTCTGGATTCGACGAGCAACGCGCCGCCCTCGTCGCGGTCATAGGAGAGGACCTCTCGCTGCCGCGCGTCGTGGCTACGATGCTCGGCAGCGACGCGTCCTGGAAGGCGATGCTCGACTTCTGCGAGTCCACCATCTCGCAGAAGGAGGCGGCGGAGCGAGAGAGGGAGAGCTCTTCCCTTTCCGCACCGATCCGTCGCCGTCGAGCCGGGGGCCGGAGGCGGGAATACGCCCGTACGTCCCGGCCCCTGTAGGTGGCGGCCTCCCCCCGGTGAAGGTCAAGGGGCGACCTGAGGGGGTGAGGCCGCGCGGCGCGCTACCAGCACTCTAGCGCGCTGCCGTGGAGTGAATAGAGCGACCGCTCGACGGTGTATCGCGTCCCGACCCGGCAGGCTGGTTCTGGTCCAGCGGGGTATTCCGGGACACCAGCGGCACCGTCTGGGCGGCCCGACGGGCTGCCGTACCGAGACGGCCGACGTTTCAGAGCCTTCGATTCGCCTCGAAGGCTCCGTCGGCTGGGCGTCCTTGGGGTGAGCCGCGCTGTCTGGTTGTAGTGTTGACCGCGGTAGCCCCCCTACCTCATCCGGGTTCTGACCTCGGAGGGGATCGGACGTCGGGTGTAAGAGTGCAGGGGAGTCGTTTAGTGGGTGGGCTCTAAAATCCTTGGGCCCGCGGTCTGCTCACAACACCATGCAGATCGTTGAGTCTCACATACCCCGCGCGCCCCTTTTGCGCGGGGACCTCGTAGGAGGTTCGGCCCTCTACCCGAAAAAAAAAAAAAAAAAAAAAAAAAAAAGGTCTCCTTCGGAGGCGCTCGGGCAGTTGTTAGCAAATCCCACCCCTCTTGGCTGAGCCTTTGCTCGCCCACCTGTCCTGGTGAAACTGGAAAGGCCTTCGGGCCACCAGTAAAGTTTCAATCATAAAAAAAAAAAAAAAAAAAACAGTATCACAGTAATTTAATTTCGACAAAACTAGACTATCGATAAGCAACTTCCTAATGGGTACACTGACGTACTATCTAAACGAGTACAGAATCTTCAGTCTGTAAAAACAAGCTCTTAAGTTCTTTGTAATATGGGCCTCGAATCGCAATTCGGGATCAATTGTCAAACCCAAACTGCATGCTAACTCCACCCGATCAATTTCCTTACCAGAAACAGTCACCTTAGGATCGAGTGATAAAATCTTTGCTATCTGAGATTTACTGCCTAGTATCATGTATTTAGACTTAGAGGGGTTCAGTACTAAGGAATTCTGTTCAGACCAAGAGACAATCCTCTGCAGATCCTCATTGATAAAACTGACAGCAGAAGGGGTATCTCCAACATCAAAAGAGTGGTATAATTGTACATCGTCAGCATAAACATGATATTTACAATTCTTGAAACACTGAAACCTTCCGCCCGAGACCAAGACAATGCTCGTTCAAACTTTGGTCTTCCCCATGATCGACTATGGTGATGTGTGCTACTTTGACCTGAATGCAGATCTACTCAATAAACTTAACCGGCTTCTCAATAACTGCATTCGATTTATTTATAATCTTCGGAAATACGATCACGTATCTTCTTATCGCTCCCAACTCAAATGGCTCCCCATTCGTCAACGCCGTAGCTTGCGTGCTCTCAGTACTCTTTACTCTTTGTTGCACTCCCCAAATCCACCTGCTTATTTAACTAATTCCTTTCAATACTTAGGGTCTGACCACAGCCGAAATCTTCGTTCATCTCACAATCTTCTTCTTCGCTGTCCTCCACATAGTTCTGACTTTTTACATTCTTCATTCACAATTCAGTCTATTCTTCTATGGAATGCGCTCCCACTCAAAATAAGGTCGGCCACTACACGTGAAGCGTTTAAGACGAAGGTTCGAGAACTGTTTCTCAGAGAGTTAGCAGAGTCATCTAATTGATAATATTTGTTTATATATGTTTTTATATGTATATATTTATATATATCTATATATTTATGTATATGTATTTATTTAAGTACTATGTATTATGTATGTTATATATACACATAATATATGTTTAAGTAATATCCCCTTCACACTACACCTACCAAGCTTCATCTCTGCACTCCCCTAAGGTAGACTTAGAGAATGCCTATGGCATTAAGTCCGCCTTTATATTTTCTAGTATAAGAAGTTATAAATAAATAAATAAATAAAATGATATCTGCACTGTACAAAATAAACAACAATGGTCCCAGGACAGAACCTTGGGGAACGCCTCTAGTAATCGGCTTAGAAGTAGAGGTTAGTTTAGTTCCATCTTCTTTCCGTACCTGTACAAATTGCGTTCTACTCGAGATATAACTGCTAAACCATTGCACAGCATTATCAGAGAACCCGTAGTGAGTTAATTTTGCTAAGAGTAAGGCAGTGCTAATTGTATCAAAAGCCCGTGAGAAATCCAGCAGCGTCAGTATCGTACCCTGGCTCCAGTCCCGAGCCTCGAGAATATTACCCACAATGTCAGTAAGAGCAGCGGCCGTTCCTCGGCTTTTTCTGAAACCCGATTGAAACTCTGGAAGAATGTTATTTGATTCGATATATGCCGCTACCTGTGAGTAAACTACCTTCTCCAAGATCTTGGACAGAAAAGGCAACACACTAATAGGCCTAAGATCTTTAAAAGCTTGAGGGTGCGTGACTTTCGGAATAGGGCTAACCACAGAACATCGCCACTGAGCAGGAAATGTATTTGTATCAATGGACTTATTGATAATGCTAGTAATCGCCTCCAATGTTGAAGGCAGTGAGAGCGATATCATCTCACCGCTTATCCCGTCAGTGCCTTGAGCGTTGGATTTAATGCTGTTAATAATCCTAAGAACCGTATCCTGGTTGACAGTTTTAAGCGTAAACTTTGGAGATGTGTTAGAATACTCAAAGAATGAGTATCCTGAAACGTCAGAACTACAGACCCCGGGTACATCCAGAAAAGCTTCATTGATAGCATTAGCGTCATTAAGGTGTTCAGGCAATGCTTTCTCCTGATGTGACGGAATCACATCAGATTTCAGATTTTTCCATAACTTTTTAGGGTTTCCGAAGTTGCTATTAATATAATTGTTGTAGTAGGTCTTTTTTTCCGATGCTAAGACGCTAGCTGCCTGCTTCTTAAGGTCTAAATAATACTGCTTATGACTATGAACCTGAGTTACATGTGATCTATAGCGTGCAGCATCTCGCAATTTAAACAATAATCGGACATTATCAGTAATCCAAGGAGTGGAACGTGTTTTGAATTTCAGGGTTTTGAGCGGAGCATGGAGATCGTACAGGTACAGAATAAACATAGAAAAGGTGTAAACCATCGTGTCAACGTCATCCAGGAGGGCGATGTTCGACCAGGGTATTATATTTAGATCCTGAGTAAAGAACTCCTCCAAGATATTTTTAAATTGAAGGGAAGTTATCATTCTAGACATTGGTCTTTCCTTTCGGATCAAAGTCTCACATGTGACAAAAGCATGGTGGCCAAGCTCGGGAATATAATCAACCCCGACATCATTAACGCCAATGTCAGTACAAATAACATCCAACAAAGTACTACTACCACTCATAAAGTGTGTTGCAGTCCTTACTATTTGCGAGAGACTGAAGTGGCTTAGAAATTCATTTATTTTTTTTGTTCTAGAACAATTACAGTCCAATAGGTTTACATTAAAATCTCCGAGAAGCACTATATTGTCATAAGGAGCCATAGCACCAATACTTTCGGTCAATCCCTCTAGGAAATTTTCCAGATCAGACCAAGGGGGGCGATATGCAGTGCCTATTAATAGCTTTTTCCCGCAAAAATTCACTGTTATCCACAACTGTTCAACATCCAAATGTCCGGGGTGCTTACACACTCGAGCACTTATATCAGCTCTGAGATAAAAGGCCACCCCGCCACCACGACCACCCCTTATACTAACTGGTCGAGGAATATGCTTGAGCCTGTAGCCTGGCACACAAGGTGCACGGCCCTCCTCCCCAAACCTAAGCCAAGTCTCGTTTATAGCCATAACGTCAACAGAATGGCGAGCCATGGCCAAAAGAAATTCGTCCCGATTTGTAGACAAAGAGCCTGCATTCAATAGACCAAACACTACTTTCCGGTTACGTACCATTTATAAATTCTTCGCGATTAGGGACTTGTTTCTACTGGAATAGTAAACAGTCGTGTCGTCGGCGAATAAAGCTAAATGGGTCGGCGGCGACCGGGGAATATCGTTGACGAATAAGCTAAATAGGAGGGGTGAGAGGACAGAGCCTTGCGGGACTCCAGCTGTGAGAGATCGTGGGGAGGAGGATGTAGCGGGATTGTAGGGATTGGAGGGTGTCTATGTGTGTGCGGGCCGCGTGAGCGAACACCACACTCGCGTAAGTCATGACGGGCCTTATGCAAGTTTTGTAAAGTGTCACCTTGTTCCGAAGGGACATTTTACTCCGCTTACAGATCATGGGGTAGAGTCTACCGAGAATAAACGCGGCACGGTCACGGACTGATTTTATATGCGGGCGGAATGTCATCGATGCATCCAGGGTAACGCCCAGGTACTTGACCTTCCTGGCCCAGGGTATGGGTTGTCTAAAGAGAGTAATCGGGGGTGTGAGATTCCTCCTCCTAATCCGGGAGGAAATCCGTGTGGAGCTTCCCCTCTGAAATAGCACCGCAGTACTTTTCGCTGGGTTGATGTCTATGCGCCATTTTCGGAACCACTGTCCTAGGGCTAGGGCTGCGCTCTGAAGCTTCTTCGCGATTAGGGACTTATTTCTACTAGAATAGTAAACAGTCGTGTCGTCGGCGAATAAAGCTAAATGGGTCGGCGGCGACCGGGGAATATCGTTGACGAATAAGCTAAATAGGAGGGGTGAGAGGACAGAGCCTTGCGGGACTCCAGCTGTGAGAGGTCGTGAGGAGGAGCGGGTTCCCTCGACTCGATATCGAAAAGAGCGGTTCGACAAGAAGTCCCGTATGATGAGCACGAGACTATCCGGCACGCCCATGTTGAATAGTTTGAAAATCAAACCATTGTGCCAGACTTTGTCGAACGCTTTTGCGACGTCGAAGAAGAGAGCTCCCGTGTATAACGGTTTTGGTCGATTAAGCCCCACAAGAATGTGCTCCGTGAGGCGGTGCACCTGTTGAACGCATGAGTGATTTGTACGGAATCCGAATTGTTCATCGATGAGAATGCCCTTGGATGAGACGAAGTCTCTGAGGCGTTTGTAGAGCAGACGCTCATACAGTTTGCCTAGAGACATGAGGAGGCTAATCGGGCGGTAGCTCGTCGGATGATTTTTTGGTTTACCGGGTTTATGTATGCCGATAACGTCCGCTTCTTTCCACACCGCGGGAAAGATACAGTTCGCCATAGCGGCATTGAAAATAGATGCCAACATCACGATGAGTTGGACGGGTAGAAGTTTAATAACGCGGTTGGATATACCGTCGGAAGCGGGAGCCTTGCGAGGACGTAGGTCTTTGATCAAGTCTTTAACTTCCATCGGGGTGACGGGTGGTAACGCATCCGAGGGTGGCAAGGAGACTCTGCGTTCTACCTCACTGTCTACTAATTCTACATGAACAGGGTCCACGGATTGAGTGCTGGGCGTGCACTGGGTTTACAATGTATCGGCCTGCAGCTCTGCTTTTTCGTCATCATCGAACGCCGCGAGTCGGCCTGAGGGGCCTACGAGGGGGGGCATAGTTACTACCGTATCCGATTTAAGAGTACGAGCTAAGCGGTAGTAAGATCTTTGGGAGGGCGCGAGTCCTTCTAAGAAATCAGACCATCTGGCATCTCGGACTTCGGCGATGCGAGACTTTACGTCGCGTTGTAAGGCACGCATTCGAATACGATTTTCCGCGGTAGGATACCTGTCGTAGGCGCGTATCGAGGCGTTCTTAGCTCTAAAGAGCTCCCTAATATCGTCGGGCAACCCGAAGCGGTAAAGGAAGTCCTCCGCTACAACTTGTTTCGATGACCTATCTAATGTCGAGGTGATGTGTGACGTTAAGATGTCTATGGCTTCAACGGTATCCTGAGGAGACGGGGTAGAGTCCGAGCTAAACGGGAGCGATGGTGGATCAGATTCAGCCAGGCTAATGCCCAGTGTGTGCCAATCCACCACAGTCCTCGCGACAGGAACGGAATCGGGAGCGCGACCGAGCTTCATAACGACGGGACGGTGGTCTGAATCTAACTCTGAAACGACTTCGATCGAATGTAAGCGCAGAGTTACGTTTTTTAATAACACTATGTCGAGTATATCCGGGCGATGTGCGATATTTAGCGGGTAGTGAGTCGGGGTTAGCGGAGCGACGATATCGAAGGCGAGATCATCGACTAACGCGTCAAGCCGCCTGCCATTCGGGGTTGTGGTGTGTGAGTTCCACCTGATGTGTTTACAATTTAGGTCGCCTGCCAGAATGACAGAGCTCCCCATGCCGAGCAGCGCCTCGATATCACTGCTTAGAACGATCTTATCCGGTGGAAGATAAACGGACGCGATAACGATCGGCGCGTGTCCCGTCAGTGAGATTCGGCACACTGATGCTTCGATATTAGCGAGCGCGGGAGGATCGAGCGGGATGCAATGCAGGGCTCTTCTTTAGTAAATGACGGTACCACCACCACGAGCAGAGAGCCTGTCGTTCCTGACCATGTTATAGTTCGCGATTTTAGGGTCACGGCGCGCGGGCTTAAGTAGGGTCTCCTGCACTAAAAATATATCAATTTGATGGTCACGCAAAAAGTCAGAAACCTGATCACGTTGATTTGCGAGACCGTAAGCGTTAAAAAATCCTATCGTTACGGATAGGGGCTTTACTCTACTTATATACGCCATTGATTACCAGCGGAGTGAGGGGAGGACGTACGTATTTAATGACGCGTATACGTCGGCGTATTCTTGCACAACGGCGATAAAGTGTTGTGCAGTGGAGGCAGCGCGAATGGCGTCGCCCAAAGCGTTAACGCGCTCAAAGTTGATCGACTGAAAGAAGTCGATCGCTAAAGCGAGATTGTCGGACGCGGTCGGAGGGCAAGTCGCGGGAGAGGGACGAGTCGCGGGGGCGGGACGAGTCGCGGGGGCGGGACGAATCGCGGAGGAGGGAGTTGTAGCCGTGTTCATGTACGGCAGCGGTTTCGCCCAGGCCGAGACACTGGGCACCGGCGCCGGAACGAACGCTGGCTTAGCCTGCGACACAGAGGGTGCCGAGGCTTTGATGTCTGGGCCGGAAGCTCGGAGGCGGTTTTGGCGGGCGACGCGGCGATTTATTTTAGGGGCTCGGGGGCAACCACGGTAATTCGCGGGGTGACCCTGTGTTCGACACAGGACGCAGCTAGGCGGTTCTGTCGCGGTTTTTTGGTCGTGAGCGCAGAGGGCCGTGGCGTGATCGCCCAAACACTTAACACATCGGGGGCGCGCGTGACAGTTACGGGAAGAGTGCCCGTACAATTGACAGTTATGGCACTGGCTAGGAGTGCCTTTTTTATGGGGGGCTTCGACGGCGATACCGGAGAGCCTACAGACGGTCTGTGTGTTGAAGATTTTCTTACCCTCGGGGGTAGGCTGGAGGGTAACTAGAACCATATTATATGGCTCCCTACCGCGACCGGTGTGCATGCGGTGCACAGAATTCACTGGAAAGCCCTGTTCTAACAGATCGGCCTTGACGAGCTCTACATCTAACTCTTTAGGGATTCCGCGTATTACAACGCGGAGTTCGCGCTCCTCCTGGAGCGTATAAGTATGGAAACTTATACGTTCCTTACGGAGGTAAGAAGAGAGGGCCCTATGGTCGTCGGGTGTTTGAACCTTAATTTGAATGCCGTTCGCGAGGTTACGGGCATTCGTGAAATTTATATTTTTGGCCTTAAGGGCCAGGCAAACTCGATCCCAAGCTGCCTTCTCCTGAAGGATAACCGGGGGAGGGGTCTGGGTTTTGTTTTGTGCCACCGGACGCGGCGACGGAGTGGCACGGGCTGGGGGCGCAACGGGAGTCTGAGAGCGGGGGCGCGACGCGTTCGCGGCTTTGCTAATTTTAGCGGCCGCGGGAGCTCGGGACTCCGCGGCACGCTTCTTACCCTTCTGTACCAGGGTGAATCCATCCGTCGATGAGGCGGGGGCGAGGTCGACCTCCATGTCCGAGTCAGAGTCGGAGCACGAGGAGGCGGGTGCAGGCGACCTACGAGCAAGTGTAGGTGTTTTAGAGGGCGCGACGGAGGCCGCGGATGATCGCTCAGCTGAAACGATGGTCACAGCGGACGACGCAGCAGCTTTACTCGCCAGTATAGGCGACACGGGAGCGGCAGGCACGACAGAGGCTGCGGTGCTCAATGCAGAAGCTTTGCACGCAGGTACAGGCGACGTAGGAGCAGCGAGCGCGGCGGAGTCCTCGAGAGGGCTCGCAGTGTGATTGGCCTTGAAGGCCAGAAACTCTGAGGCGAGCTGTGGGTGGCGAAGTCGGAGGAATTCCGCGAATACTGCGTCCATGATCGCTGAGTGCCCAGGTGGGGCGGCCCCGGGTCTTGAAAACACTCGCATTGCGGCGAGGCCCCAACTTCTCGGACCTGAGCGGTTCTATTGAACACAGGTGGCAATGCGGCGCGATTACTACAGGACAAAGAAAAAGCACAACAAAACAGAAATTACAAAAAGAAACAAAACAAATAAATACTTGCAGGAAAACACTTTGTCGGCAAATGTTCCACGAACACAAAAATAACTAAAACAAAACAAATAAAAGCTTCCAGGAAAAACACTTGGTCGGCAGATGTATCACGAACACAGGCCGCGCGAACAATGGCCGGGCTAACAAAAGCCGGGCGAACAAAGACCGGGCGATCGAGTGGTCGATGAGCACGTTCGCACGTGACGGGTGCCTCTATCGGAATGATAATAATTATTGAAACTCAACACACACAACTTTCACAATGACAGGGTAAACCGACAGTTTCGTTCCACATACCGACAGACCGACTGACTGACTGACTGACTGTCAGAGGCTCACTGACTGAGACGGACGGAATGACTGTCTGACACGGAATGCCACGACTCTGTCCACGTACCGCCATTTTATACTGTGGCGTTACGGAGTCTACCCTTCATTTTGTGATATTTATCAAAACAACATTTAAAATAATAATCAAAACCACCGTCTTAATATTACTAAAAGTCGTTATCCACGACAACTAAAAGTCGTTATCCACGACATATATATATTAATATATATGTCGCATCCGGGTCAATAGTTCGGAATATCAACGATACACAAACGTCAAAGTGACAGAATGGCCGTGTCGTGGTTGACGACTTTTAGTAATATTAAGACGGTGGTTTTGATTATTATTTTAAATGATGAAATGTTGTTTTGATAAATATCACAAAATGAAGGGTAGACTCCGTAACGCCACAGTTATAAAATGGCGGTACGTGGACAGAGCCGTGGCATTCCGTGTCAGACAGTAATTCCGTCCGTCTCAGTCAGTGAGTCTCTGACAGTCAGTCAGTCAGTCAGTCGGTCTGTCGGTATGTGGAACGAAACTGCAACCAAAACAATTCGCATTGACCAAATTATTTCATCGACTAAATATTGGTGGTATAACTCGTGTCAAATATATTAATGCGTTTAAAGTCCTTCTAACATTTGAAGACATAGTTTTTTCCGAAAAATTCGCGGCATGTCTTGAAATTCAAGAACAAGGCTGGAGGATTCAAAATTCATGGGAAGTAAATATCTCTTATGGAATAGTTAAAAACATGGAAATAGGCATATCTGAGGATGACCTTAAGGAACACTTTAAGACCAGCAATAATTGCGAAATATTGGCGATTAAACGATTGAATAAACGGAACCCGGCTTCGCCAGGATGGATAGATAGTGAAACCATTCGCCTCAGTTTCAAGGGTAACTCACTTCCGGAGTATGTATATTTATTCAATACAAGGGTAAAAGTCCAAGCATATATTTTCCCCGTAACACAATGCTCAAATTGCTGGCGTTTTGGTCATAGTGCCAAATATTGTCCTTCTACAAAAATATTCTGCCCTAAATGTGGCAAACACCACCCTAATTGCGAGACCAATTCCTTCAAATATATAAATAGTAAAGGTAACCATATGGCCCTTTTTTTTTTTTTTTCGGGTAGAGGGCCGAACCTCCTACGAGGTCCCCGCGCAAAAGGGGCGCGCGGGGTATGTGAGACTCAACGGTCTGCATGGTGTTGTGAGCAGACCGCGGGCCCAAGGATTTTAGGACCCACCCACTAAACGACTCCCCTGCACTCTTACACCCGACGTCCGATCCCCTCCGAGGTCAGAACCCGGATGAGGTAGGGGGGCTACCGCGGTCAACACTACAACCAGACGGCGCGGCTCACCCCAAGGACGCCCAGCCGACGGAGCCTTCGAGGCGAATCGAAGGCTCTGAAACGTCGGCCGTCTCGGTACGGCAGCCCGTCGGGCCGCCCAGACGGTGCCGCTGGTGTCCCGGAATTCCCCGCTGGACCAGAACCAGCCTGCCGGGTCGGGACGCGATACACCGTCGACCGGTCGCTCTATTCACTCCACGGCAGCGCGCTAGAGTGCTGGTAGCGCGCCGCGCGGCCTCACCCCCTCAGGTCGCCCCTTGACCTTCACCGGGGGGAGGCCGCTACCTACAGGGGCCGGGACGTACGGGCGTATTCCCGCCTCCGGCCCCCGGCTCGACGGCAACGGATCGGTGCGGAAAGGGAAGAGCTCTCCCTCTCTCGCTCCGCCGCCTCCTTCTGCGAGATGGTGGACTCGCAGAAGTCGAACATCGCCTTCCAGGACGCGTCGCTGCTGAGCATCGTAGCCACGACGCGCGGCAGCGAGAGGACCTCTCCTATGACCGCGACGAGGGCGGCGCGTTGCTCGTCGAATCCAGAGCAACGCGCCAATGTATATTCCGCTGTGTCTTCCTCGTCGCGGTCCGTGCAGTGGTGGCACTGCGCCGTCGGTTCCCTTCCGGCTATCTTGTGCAAGTACCGGCCGAAACAACCGTGGCCGGTAAGCATCTGCGTCAGCCGGAAGGTGAGGCATCCGCGGTCGCGGCCCACCCAGTCCGCGAGAACCGGGCGGACCGCCTCGACGGTACGGAGGCCGGCCGACGGGTCCGCCAAGCGGCGAGACCACGCCTCCAGCACGGACCGCCGAGAGTGGAGTCTCCGCGCTCGAACTACTCCTTCGCCGGGGCGCCCTTCCCCCCTAGAGCGGAGGTCGCTACGCCACCTGTAATCAGCAGCGAGCGCCTCCGCCTCCAGGTCCCAGGGTGGCGCCCCGGCGAGCAAGCACGCCGCCTCGAAGGAGACGGTGCGGTATCCTCGGATCGCCCTGACCGCAATCGCGCGCTGCGGACGTATAGTGCCATCGACCGCACCACCCCCATGTAGAGGCGGCGCGCCACCTGATCGGGACCCCCGACGTTTGGAAGCAGCCGGCTCAAAGAGCCGGCCGTCGCCATCAGTCGAGGACCCAACTTCTCAAAGTGAGCGCGGAAGTTCCACCGACCGTCCAGTTCGAGGCCGAGGTACCGAAGCCCGGTCACCCCGACCCCGAGCGTCCGCCATGCCTGCCGCTCCCGCGTCGCCTATACTAGTGGGTAAAACTGCTGCGTCGTCCGCCGTGGCCGCCGCTCCCCTGGCGCGATCATCCGTGGGTTCCGTAGGGTCCAACGGACGTCCTGCATCTGCCCGTAGGTCGCCTGCTCCCGAGCCTGCTGCCTCCTCGTCCTCCGACTCTGACTCGGACATGGAGGTTGACCTCGCCCCCGCCTCATCGACGGATGGATTCACCCTGGTACAAAAAGGTAAGAAGCGCGCTGCGGAGTCCCGAGCGCCCGCGGCCGCTAAAATTAGTAAAGCCGCGAACGCGTCGCGCCCTCGCCCTCCGACTCCCGTCGCTCCCCCTGCCCGTGCCACACCGTCGCCGCGTCCAGTGGCACAAAATAAAACTCAGACCCCTCCCCCGGTAATCCTTCAAGAGAAGGCAGCTTGGGACCGAGTTTCCCTGGCCCTTGAAGCCAAAAAAAAATTAATTTTATCAGCGCCCGTAACCTCGCGAACGGGATTCAAATTAAGGTAACGACACCCGACGACCATAGGGCCCTCTCAAGCTACCTCCGAAAGGAGCGTATAAGTTTCCACACTTATACGCTTCAGGAGGAGCGTGAACTTCGCGCGGTCATACGCGGCATCCCAAAGGAATTAGATGCCGATCTCGTCAAGGCCGACCTTCTAGAACAAGGTCTGCCGGTCAATTCCGTGCACCGCATGCACACAGGACGCGGGAGGGAGCCATACAATATGGTTCTCGTCGCTCTCCAGCCTACCCCCGAGGGCAAGCAAATTTTCAACGTACGAAAAATCTGTAGGCTTTCCGGAATAACCGTCGAAACCCCCCATAAAAAAGGCACTCCGAGCCAGTGCCATAACTGTCAGTTGTACGGGCACTCTTCCCGTAATTGTCACGCGCGCTCCCGATGCGTCAAGTGTTTGGGCGATCACGCCACGAGCCTTTGCACTCGCGATCAAAAAACCGCTACGGAACCGCCTAGCTGCGTCCTGTGCCGAACACAGGGTCACCCCGCGAATTACCGTGGTTGCCCCCGAGCCCCTAAAATAAATCGCCGCGTCGCCCGCCAAAACCGCCTCCGAGCTTTCGGCCCAGACATCAAAGTCACGGCACCCTCTGTGCCGAAGGCTAAGCCTGCTTTCGTGCCGGCGTCGGTGCCCAGCGTCTCGGCTTGGGCTAAACCGTTGCCGTACACGAACACGGCTACAACTCTATCCCCCGCGACTCGTCCCACCCCCGCGATACGTCCCTCCCCCGCGACCTGCCCTCCGACCGCGTCCGACAATCTCGCTCTAGCGATCGACTTTTTTCAGTCGATCAACTTTGATCGCGTTAATGCTTTGGGCGACGCCATTCGCGCCGCCTCTACTGCACAACATTTCATCGTCATTCCGATAGAAGCACCTGACACGTGCGGACGTGCTCATCGACCACTCGATCGCCCGGTCTTTGTTCGCCCGGCTTTTGTTAGCCCGGCCATTGTTCGCGCGGCCTGTGTTCGTGATACATCTGCCGACCAAGTGTTTTTCCTGGAAGTTTTTATTTGTTTTGTTTTAGTTGTTTTTGTGTTTGTTACGTACCCTAGTTACATGCATTTTGCTAATTCGCGATTTCGCAATTAGCAACCAGTGGCGTACGTGACTACAAATTGTCGACGCAGCAACCTCATTCCATGTTCATGGAAAAGTACGCGACTGGCGTCAAGTGCTGACACTGCAGCGTCGCTATGCCGCCCGGGCCGGGGCCCGCTGGCGCCACTTCGGTACTGACATCGTCCAAGTCCACTCAATAGCATCTTAGTTTAATTAATTGTAATAATTATAATTCTTTAATAAATAAGTTAATAGAATTTTGGTTTTTTTTAAACGCTACGGCTGTAGTCTACATAATTTGTTCGTGGTACATCTGCCGACAAAGTGTTTTCCTGGAAGTATTTATTTGTTTTGTTTCTTTTTGTTATTTCTGTTTTGTTGTATTTTTTTTTCTTTGTCCTGTAGTAATCACGCCGCATCGCCACCTGTGTTCAATAGAACCGCTCAGGTCCGAGAAGTTGGGGCCAACTGTCACGCGCGCCCCCGATGTGTTAAGTGTTTGGGCGATCACGCCACGGCCCTCTGCGCTCGCGACCAAAACACCGCGACGGAACCGCCTAGCTGCGTCCTGTGTCGAACACAGGGTCAACCCGCGAATTACCGTGGTTGCCCCCGAGCCCCTAAAATAAATCGCCGCGTCGCCCGCCAAAACCGCCTCCGAGCTTCCCGCCCAGACATCAAAGCCTCGGCACCCTCTGTGTCGCAGGCTAAGCCAGCGTTCGTTCCGGCGCCGGTGCCCAGTGTCTCGGCCTGGGCGAAACCGCTGCCGTACATGAACACGGCTACAACTCCCTCCTCCGCGATTCGTCCCGTCCCCGGGACTCGTCCCGCCCCCGCGACTCGTCCCTCTCCCGCGACTTGCCCTCCGACCGCGTCCGACAATCTCGCTTTAGCGATCGACTTCTTTCAGTCGATCAACTTTTTACAATTTATCGCCGTTGTGCAGGAATACGCCGACGTATACGCGTCACTAATAACGTACGTCCTCCCCTCACTCCGCCGGTAATCAATGGCGTATATAAGTAGAGTAAAGCCCCTATCCGTAACGATAGGATTTTTTAACGCTTACGGTCTCGCAAATCAACGTGATCAGGTTTCTGACTTTTTGCGTGACCATCAAATTGATATATTTTTAGTGCAGGAGACCCTACTTAAGCCCACGCGCCGTGACCCTAAAATCACGAATTATAACATGGTCAGGAACGACAGGCTCTCTGCTCGTGGTGGTGGTACCGTCATTTACTATAGAAGAGCCCTGCATTGCGTCCCGCTCGATCCTCCCGCGCTCGCTAATATCGAAGCATCAGTGTACCGAATCTCACTGACGGGACACGCGCCGATCGTTATCGCGTCCGTTTATCTTCCACCGGATAAGATCGTTCTAAGCAGTGATATCGAGGCGCTGCTCGGCATGGGGAGCTCTGTCATTCTGGCGGGCGACCTAAATTGTAAGCACATCAGGTGGAACTCACACACCACAACCCCGAATGGCAGGCGGCTTGACGCGTTAGTCGATGATCTCGCCTTCGATATCGTCGCTCCGCTAACCCCGACTCACTACCCGCTAAATATCGCGCATCGCCCGGATATACTCGACATAGCGTTATTAAAAAACGTAACTCTGCGCTTACACTCGATCGAAGTAGTTTCAGAGTTAGATTCAGACCACCGTCCCGTCGTTATGAAGCTCGGTCGCGCTCCCGATTCCGTTCCCGTCACGAGGACTGTGGTGGATTAGCACACGCTGGGCATCAGTCTGGCTGAATCTGATCCACCATCGCTCCCGTTTAGCCCGGACTCTACCCCGTCTCCTCAGGATACCGCTGAAGCCATAGACATCTTAACGTCACACATCACCTCGTCATTAGATAGATCATCGAAACAAGTTGTAGCGGAGGACTTCCTTCACTGCTTCAAATTGTCCGACGATATTAGGGAACTCCTTAGAGCTAAGAACGCCTCGATACGCACCTACGACAGGTATCCTACCGCGGAAAATCGAATTCAAATGCGTGCCCTACAACGCGACGTAAAGTCTCGCATCGCCGAAGTCCGAGATGCCAGATGGTCTGATTTCTTAGAAGGACTCGCGCCCTCCCAAAGGTCGAGCTACCGCTTAGCTCGTACTCTCAAATCGGATACGGTAGTAACTATGCCCCCCCTCGTAGGCCCCTCAGGCCGACTCGCGGCGTTCGATGATGACGAAAAAGCAGAGCTGCTGGCCGATACATTGCAAACCCAGTGCACGCCCAGCACTCAATCCGTGGACCCTGTTCATGTAGAATTAGTAGACAGTGAGGTAGAACGCAGAGCCTCCTTGCCACCATCGGATGCGTTACCACCCGTCACCCCGATAGAAGTTAAAGACTTGATCAAAGACCTACGTCCTCGCAAGGCTCCCGGTTCCGACGGTATATCTAACCGCGTTATCAAACTTCTACCCGTCCAACTCATCGTGATGTTGGCATCTATTTTCAATGCCGCTATGGCGAACTGTATCTTTCCCGCGGTGTGGAAAGAAGCGGACGTTATCGGCATACATAAACCCGGTAAACCAAAAAATCATCCGACGAGCTACCGCCCGATTAGCCTCCTCATGTCTCTAGGCAAACTGTATGAGCGTCTGCTCTACAAACGCCTCAGAGACTTCGTCTCATCCAAGGGCATTCTCATCGATGAACAATTCGGATTCCGTACAAATCACTCATGCGTTCAACAGGTGCACCGCCTCACGGAGCACATTCTTGTGGGGCTTAATCGACCAAAACCGTTATACACGGGAGCTCTCTTCTTCGACGTCGCAAAAGCGTTCGACAAAGTCTGGCACAATGGTTTGATTTTCAAACTATTCAACATGGGCGTGCCGGATAGTCTCGTGCTCATCATACGGGACTTCTTGTCGAACCGCTCTTTTCGATATCGAGTCGAGGGAACCCGCTCCTCCCCACGACCTCTCACAGCTGGAGTCCCGCAAGGCTCTGTCCTCTCACCCCTCCTATTTAGCATATTCGTCAACGATATTCCCCGGTCGCCGCCGACCCATTTAGCTTTATTCGCCGACGACACGACTGTTTACTATTCTAGTAGAAATAAGTCCCTAATCGCGAAGAAGCTTCAGAGCGCAGCCCTAGCCCTAGGACAGTGGTTCCGAAAATGGCGCATAGACATCAACCCAGCGAAAAGTACTGCGGTGCTATTTCAGAGGGGAAGCTCCACACGGATTTCCTCCCGTATTAGGAGGAGGAATCTCACACCCCCGATTACTCTCTTTAGACAACTCATACCCTGGGCCAGGAAGGTCAAGTACCTGGGCGTTACCCTGGATGCATCGATGACATTCCGCCCGCATATAAAATCAGTCCGTGACCGTGCCGCGTTTATTCTCGGTAGACTCTACCCCATGATCTGTAAGCGGAGTAAAATGTCCCTTCGGAACAAGGTGACACTTTACAAAACTTGCATAAGGCCCGTCATGACTTACGCGAACGTGGTGTTCGCTCACGCGGCCCGCACACTCATAGACACCCTCCAATCCCTACAATCCCGCTTTTGCAGGTTAGCTGTCGGGGCTCCGTGGTTCGTGAGGAACGTTGACCTACACGACGACCTGGGCCTCGAATCAATTCGGAAATACATGAAGTCAGCGTCGGAACGATACTTCGATAAGGCTATGCGTCATGATAACCGCCTTATCGTTGCCGCCGCTGACTACTCCCCGAATCCTGATCATGCAGGAGCCAGTCACCGTCGACGCCCTAGACACGTCCTTACGGATCCATCAGATCCAATAACCTTTGTATTAGATGCCTTCAGCTCTAATACTAGGAGCAGGCTTAGGGACCCCGGTAACCGTACTCGTCGAACTCGACAAAGAGGTCGACGTGCAACCTAACCCATGCATCAGCCCGCTGAGTTTCTCGCCGGATCCAGCCTCGGCAGCTGCGGGAAATAGTTTCCGCGCTTTTCCCGCCGGCAGCGGGGGGGGACTTTGAGCCCCCCCAGATGGACGCCACGTGGGGCACGCCTCCGCGTCGCCCCAGCGTTCCCGCTGCCGAGGAGCCCCCTCCCCTTATCACGGGGGCGGAGATCCATGCGGCCGTGTCCAGAATCAGAGCGAAGGACGCGGCCCCCGGCCCTGACGGCGTTCACGGTCGGGTCTGGAGCTTGGCCTTCGAGGCCCTAGGGGACCGGCTCGGGGGGCTTTACGAAGCGTGCCTCGAGTCGGGACGGTTCCCGTCGAAATGGAAGACGGGCAGACTGGTCCTTCTGCGGAAGGACGGGCGCCTCGCGGACTCACCCGCGGGCTATCGCCCCATCGTGTTGCTGGACGAGGTGGCAAGATGCTCAAGAGGATCGTCGCGGCCCGCATCGTCCGGCACCTGACCGAGACGGGTCCTGATCTTTCGGCGGAGCAATACGGCTTCAGAGAGGGCCGCTCGATTATCGACGCAATTCTGCGCGTGCGGGCCCTCTCCGACGAAGCCGTATCCCGGGGCGGGGTGGCGATGGCGTTATCCTTAGATGTAAGGAACGCCTTCAACACCCTGCCCTGGTCGGTGATCGCGGGGGCGCTGGAGTATCACGGCGTCCCCGCATACCTCCGCCGACTGATCGGCTCCTACCTCGAGGGCAGGTCGATCCAGTGCATCGGACACGGTGGGGCGATGTACCGCTTTTCGGTTGAGCGCGGTGTTCCGCAGGGGTCTGTCCTGGGCCCCCTGCTGTGGAACATCGGCTACGACTGGGTCCTGCGGGGCGTCATTCGGGGTCCCCTCCCCGGGCTGAGCGTAATTTGTTACGCCGACGACACGTTGGTCGTGGCTCCGGGGACGGACTACCGGGAGTCTGCCCGTCTGGCGTGCGCAGGCGTGGCACACGTCGTCACTAGGATCCGACAGTTGGGGCTCGAGGTGGCGCTCGACAAAACCCAGGCCCTGCTGTTTCACGGGCCGGGACGAGCGCCGCCTCTGGGTGCCCACCTCGTGATCGGAGGCGTCCGCGTCGGGGTCGGGGTGACGGTCTTCGGTACCTCGGCCTCGAACTGGATGGTCGGTGGAACTTCCGCGCTCACTTTGAGAAGTTGGGCCCTCGATGATGGCGACGGCCGGCTCTTTGAGCCGGCTGCTTCCAAACGTCGGGGGTCCCGATCAGGTGGCGCGCCGCCTCTACATGGGGGTGGTGCGGTCGATGGCACTATACGGGGCTCCCGTATGGTGCCACGCCCTGACCCGCAAGAACGTCGCGGCGCTGCGACGTCCGCAGCGCGCGATCGCGGTCAGGGCGATCCGAGGATACCGCACCGTCTCCTTCGAGGCGGCGTGCTTGCTCGCCGGGGCGCCACCCTGGGACCTGGAGGCGGAGGCGCTCGCTGCCGATTACAGGTGGCGTAGCGACCTCCGCTCTAGGGGGGAAGGGCGCCCCGGCGAAGGAGTAGTTCGAGCGCGGAGGCTCCACTCTCGGCGGTCGAAGAGGGCGATCGGGGGGGTGATATTTCTCCTCCTAATGTGGGAGGAAATAAGCGGTGAGTTTCCCCTTTGAAATAACACTGCTGTGCTTTTCGCTGGGTTGATGTCTATGCGCCATTTTCTGAACGAGGGTTAACGCTGCGCTCTGGAGCTTACTCGCGATTAGGGACTTTTTTCTACTTGAGTGGTAAACGGTTGTGTCGTCAGCAAATAAGGCTAGCTGGGTCGGCGACGACCGGGGAATATCGTTGACGAATAAGCTAAATAGGAGGGGTGAGAGGACAGAGCCTTGCGGGACTCCAGCTGTGAGAGGTCGTGGGGAGGAGCGGGTTCCCTCGACTCGATATCGAAAAGAGCGGTTCGACAAGAAGTCCCGTATGATGAGCACGAGACTATCCGGCACGCCCATGTTGAATAGTTTGAAAATCAAACCATTGTGCCAGACTTTGTCGAACGCTTTTGCGACGTCGAAGAAGAGAGCTCCCGTGTATAACGGTTTTGGTCGATTAAGCCCCACAAGAATGTGCTCCGTGAGGCGGTGCACCTGTTGAACGCATGAGTGATTTGTACGGAATCCGAATTGTTCATCGATGAGAATGCCCTTGGATGAGACGAAGTCTTTTTTTTTTTTTATGATTTGTAGTGTGCAGCTGGCCTAACCTTATATTTGTAACGGCACACACTACATTATAAGAGTATTACACGAATTGTCGACTTGAACAGTTCTCTTTTATTTTCACCTACAACACTCCAATACATGGCGGCCCTTAGCCAGCAGTTAAAATTTTGCAACATACATAAATTACGAGAGTAGCTGAATAAAATATGAAGAAATATAATTATGAAGAATAGCCAGAAGAATAGAAGTTTGTGAAGACAAGAAATAAGAGGAAAGAAGATTTTCAAATTACCGAAAATGAAAAAAAAGAAGAAAAAAAGAAACCCTCACAGAAGATTGTTTTGGATGAAGCGATGAGAACAATAGAAGAAGACAGAAAAGGGTGTTGCTGCCGGGAGCCGGGAGAATGCTCAAGCCTTATGATAAGAGGATATGCAGGGCGCCGGGAGATAAATTGTACGGGTCCGAGGTGGAGCAGCTAGGAGTCAGTTCGAGTCCAATGCTGAGGAGTTAATTCACCCATGCTACGTAAGACGTCATGAACTACTTATACGTTGACAGTAAATACGTGCTTACTGCTATGTAAGTTTTTGCTCTGATATTGTAATTTTTTTTTACGTTATTTTAATGTTCTGTATTATATTTTATTATTAAGTTCATGCGGAATTACTTTATATTTAGTTTAAGGAAATTATGTCAGAATGATAGAATATTCGAATTGTGGTACAAAAATGTCAGACTCATTTGATATCAAAACTGCAATTTCCCTGTTGCCGGTAATGAGTGGCAATATTCAGTTTAAGGAAATCTATGTCTTTCCATCCACAAGAGCAGGTTATGCAATTTAGAGCTAACCAAAATGTTAAACGCGGAAACTACAGAGGTTTCCGAGGCCGAGGAGATAGCCATTTTTATAACAATAAGACAAATTTTATAATCGTAACTATAATTGTTATGAAAATAGTACAGTTCAACGAACTTCACATATCGTAAATCGAGGTAAACACTCAGGCGATCAACGCCAGCGTCAGCATTTTCGCGGACGGCCGATGAATAATCAGCGTGTACAGTATAATACGCAAGAGTCCAATGTCCAAGACAACTTGCGCAACGATAACGCAAATAATTATGACAACTTAGAGTTTTTTCGTACCTAAACAGTGCACTCATTCGATTTTTAGTTATAGTAATTTTTGTGTAATTAAGTGTCAACTTAAAAATAGTAATATCGATCTTAATTTATTAATCGATAGTGCAGCTAGTTTAGTAGAATTTATTGAATTTAGTACAACAGTATAAGATAGTTAAAGAAGAAATTAGTGGTAATTTAGAGTCGATGGGATATATTTATTTAAATATTATAATTAATCATGTGAATTTTGCTCAACGCAGTTGCAGATGCATTGAGCCGGATACCTATTACATCGAACAGCTTAAAGGAAATGCAACAGCATGTAGTATCGTTCATGACAAGAGCACAGGCTCGTAGGTTACGAATTGACTGTGACAATAATAACATGACTACGGAGGTATCCTCTACTCCAAGGCCTGATCAACCTAAAGTAGTGGAAATCCTCAAACGACCAATTGATGCTATTTTGTAATAAAAATACATTAAAACAGATAAAAAAATTCAAACATTTTACTAGTGATAATGGTAACTGCAAATTCGTGCTTGAAAAATCAGCAATTTTTATAACTTCTCAATCGTTGTCTACCGTAAGTGTGTTAATGAGAGAATTATAACGTTTTTGCAAGCAAATCAAAATAAACATGCTCATAATAATTAAAAGCAAGCGCTATGAACGACTTGTAAACAATTTTGTAAAGGAAATAAGCCATTTGAAAGATTTTCCCAAGTTACTTGTTATTAAAGATGTGACAAGAATTACTGACAAAGACAAAGACTGTGATCCTAAATGACTTCCACCTGTTACCCACGAGTGGCCACGCGGGGGTAAACAGAATGTTAAATAATATTAGGAAGTATTATTATTGGCCAGGAATGACCAATGAAGTATCAGAATACGTATCGTACGGTTATCACATCCACGGCATCCACTGCTTTTGAGAGAGTTAGTTTAGATTTAATGGGGTCATTAGATGTAGATAATTTTAAAGGATAATAAAGCATATAGATAATAAAGCATAAAGATAATAAAGCATTCATAAAAATAATACAAAGAAGTTTGTAACTTAAAATATTGTTTTATTGGCTTTTTGTTAGTAAAGTATGAAATTTAATAATATTTTGTGTAATTTAGTTTAAGTAAAAAAAAAAAGGAATTATATAATAATATTTTTTTTTAAAAGAGGGGAGGTGTAGTGTGCAGCTTGCCTAACCTTATATTTGTAACTGCACACACTAAATTATAAGAGTATTACACGAATTGTCGACTTGAACAGTTCTCTTTTATTTTCACCTACAACACTCCAATACAGATTGAAAGTTTACCGGTGGCCCGAAGGCCTTTCCAGTTTCACTAGGACAGGTGGGCGAGCAAAGGCTCAGCCAAGAGAGGCGGGACTTGCTAACAGCTGCCCGAGCGCCTCCGAAGGAGACTTAACAGCTCAAGAGCAGCTGCTTCGCGAATGAATCTACTACCGGATCGGAATCGCGACCCGCTGAGAAGATCCGGCGAGAAACTCAGCGAGCTGATTCATGGGTTAGGTTGCACGGCGAACTCTTTGTCGAGTTCGACGAGTACGGTTACCGGGGTCCCTAAGCCTGCTCCTAGTATTAGAGCTGAAGGCATCTAATGCAAAGGTTATTGGATCTGATGGATCCGTAAGGACGTGTCTAGGGCGTCGACGGTGACTGGCTCCTGCATGGTCAGGATTCGGGGAGTAGTCAGCGGCGGCAACGATAAGGCGGTTATCATGACGCATAGCCTTATCGAAGTATCGTTCCGACGCTGACTTCATGTATTTCCGAATTGATTCGAGGCCCAGGTCGACGTGTATGTCAACGTTCCTCACGAACCACGGAGCCCCGACAGCTAACCTGCAAAAGCGGGATTGTAGGGATTGGAGGGTGTCTATGTGTGTGCGGGCCGCGTGAGCGAACACCACACTCGCGTAAGTCATGACGGGCCTTATGCAAGTTTTGTAAAGTGTCACCTTGTTCCGAAGGGACATTTTACTCCGCTTACAGATCATGGGGTAGAGTCTACCGAGAATAAACGCGGCACGGTCACGGACTGATTTTATATGCGGGCGGAATGTCATCGATGCATCCAGGGTAACGCCCAGGTACTTGACCTTCCTAGCCCAGGGTATAGGTTGTCTAAAGAGAGTAATCGGGGGTGTGAGATTCCTCCTCCTAATCCGGGAGGAAATCCGTGTGGAACTTCCCCTCTGAAATAGCACCGCAGTACTTTTCGCTGG